>NC_133620.1:40334620-40702120 GCF_048593235.1 Sminthopsis crassicaudata | reverse complement strand
TGGGAAGACTTAAGAGTTCTAATGTATGCATCTATCAACCTTGATTCCAGAAGACCAATGATGAAGAATGTTACCCATCTCCTGACACAAAAATTATGGATTCAAGGAGAGAATGAAAATAGATTTTTGAACATGGGCAATGTAGGAATTTGTTTTAAGCAACTAACTATGCATGGTTATTATAAGAGTTTTCTTTTCCTTTTTCTATATTATCTCTCTAATGGGTGGTAGGGAAGGAGAAAGACAAAATAATTGCTTAATTGAAAAAAATGATTTAAAAAAATAAAAAGGTCTTAGGATTTTAGCAGACTGCAAAATGATGTGTATTTAAGGTGTTATGCTATGATATAAAAATTTTTAAAGTTGAGGTGATTTGGGATAATGTTACTAGAGGAAAAGTATCTGGGAAAAAGGGAAAAATTAGTCCTTCTTTACTTTCTTTCTGTATGAAACATGACTTGGAAGTCAGTTCTGGATTTTACATTTTAGGAATACATTCTAATAATTTGACCTATCCCAAAATTAAATGGGATCCTTTGGGAGGTTATGAGTTTTCCCTCAAAAGAGATCTTCAAGCAGATGCTGGATGACTAACTTGATTGTTATATTCTAGTCGGAGTGCCTTTTGGGTATAGATTAGGTTAACTGGCTGTTGATGTGTCTTCCAATTCTAATATTCTGTGACTCTCTGACTGCATGCAGGACATTGAGAAACTAGGGTCTGTCTAAAGGAAGGTTACTGGGGTGGTTGAAAAATTTGAAACTTATGTCATTCAGTATTGGTTGCAGGGACTAGGAACAGTTGTCCTTAGGGAGGAATGACATTAGGGCTATCTTTGAATAGTTGATGGTTTGTCATGAGGAAGGCAGATTGGACTAATTTTGCCTAGACCTAGAGGGCAGAACTAAACTGGAATTTCAGAGGAGAAAAATAGAATATCACCATCTGCCTATCTCTTGCTTATAACAGAATAAAAAGTGTTTTTTAACGCCTTGGGAAAGAAAGACTTTTCTAAACACCAGAGCAATTCTAATTATCCTTGTCATCATCTGCTTCTATACTAAGCTCAATCAATTTAACTTCCATCGAAATGACACCTACCCTCTCTACAGAGAAGTCCACCAATGGAGCTTTTCTCTTGCTGGGATACCATATTTTTTCCTTAACTTAATATGAATCAGAACAAGTCTGTCCAGTAAATGGTCTTTGATATATCTACTCCTGCCTGAATATTTTACAAGTTCTTCCCTCTCTTTGGAAGATCTTTTACTAGAATGATTTAATGTAGTCTTAACAATATCCCACGTCCTGCTATTTGTACCTTCTTCAAGGGTGTTAAATATGGAAGCAATTAAATTTCCTCATGACAGGACTTTTTTTTAGTGGCTCAGGGAAAGCTTTGTGCTTTGTGACACCTGATGTGTAGGTAAAAAAAAAAGGGGGGGGTTGTTTTCTACTAACTCTCAGTGAGTTCCTTTCCCTAAGAGAACGAAAGAGTAGAGTATATGGTTCTTTGGGAAAGAATTTGCAACTGGTAGGTTAATGAGCATGTAGGAGGAATACTAAACGCTAGAGAAAATTATGTTGCAGAAAAATTGAAATGCTGAAAATTCTTTCTCTTCTTCCTTTCTCCTCCATTTTCATCCCCATGCATTACTCCACAATCATTGAGGGAAACCCAAAAAGCTGATTAAATGGTTAATAGAAATGTAACCCAGGAAAAAAGGACAATCCTTTTTTTGGGGGGGGGAGGGAGTAAGTTGCTTCTTGTTTGCATAAATTTCAATATTCTTTGAGTGTGTGAAGTGTAATATTTTCATTGGCAGGTCTGTAGACTAAATAGACTCCAACTCAGGCATTGTGCTAAGAGTTGTGTTGCTGCCAGTAGAGAAGATAAAATAAACTCCCTGATTTTATCTAGGATTCTTAATGTCTGCCAAGACAAGTTCACACACACACACACACACACACACACACACACACACACACACACATTTTTTTTTCCTAGATGAGTATGCCAGAGTCATGAGGGTTCATTCTGCCAAAAATGTGGTAATAGTTAATTGTCTCTGGGAAAATAAGCCATTTCTTTCTGTGCAAAACTGAAGCCAAAACACATTTGAAAACACAACTACTTTCTCCATTTTCATAATGTATCAGTAAAGGGAAGATTCCAAAAGAACTAAGGAGGACAAATACCCCCATGTGTATTGTCAATTGATGCCAGTGTTGGAGGCAGGTCTAGATTTTACACTGGGGATCTTTGGCAGAACCAAGATCAGCTCATTCTACTTACAGTTGGATGAAATTTTAAAAATAGTATATCACACATCAAGTGCAAATCACCCAATGACAGAGCCTAGAGCTGGAAGAGAACTTAGCACAGTGGAAAGGAGTTTTGGATTTGGGATCCAGGGGAGCTGGGATCAGAACCTATTTCCACTGCTTACTATTTGCATAATCTTGAGTCAGTAATTTTCTCTTTGGCACTCAGTTTCCTCCTCTATAAAATGAGGGGGTTAAATTAGATGACCCAGCTTGAAATCTATGATTTTATAATCCATCTGGTCCAATCATAGCTAAACAGATAGATGAATGGTCATCCAACTTTTACTTGCTGCCATCTAATGATGGTAAACTGCAACCTCCAAAATGGTTTTTGGTGGTTAAATAGGTCAGATAAGAGTGCATCATTATCTCCTTATGTAGGGAAACTAGTGAGGATTTGTTGTTGGAAGACATGCACATTAATGTTGATGAGCATGAGTGTCTGAGAACAGACATATGTTCTTTCCTTAATTTTTCTCCTAGATCCTAGCTTATTTATATTCTGATTGCAGAGAATCTTGGGAGCAAAGCTTAATTTGGTATAGTTGCTTTGCCATTGGAACTTTGGATTTAGGAGAAGGAACAGATTCCCAGAACTGAATTTTATAGACCCAGGTTTGCAATGAAGGACATAACTATATTATAATGAATGTTCTAAACCACATTTTGCTGGGTTTTGTTAGCTTCCTAGCCAGGTATAGTGACCATAAGGTCTATTTGGTACTAAAGAGCGTTAGTCTGACTTTTTCAGGGAGAGGTTCTCTAGCTTTTTATAACTCAGCCCCATCTCTCTTTCTCACCCCCTTTTGCAGTCTTTGATCCAGGCTAACTGGCCTTCTCTCTCTGTTCCTCACACACAACCCCTCATTTCTCCTCTTCAAGCCTTTGCACTAGCAGGGCCTTATGCTTAACCTGCATTCCCTCTTCACCTGTGCATAATCCAACTCTTCCTTCCAGATGCAGCTGATTATGACCTTCCACACAAAGCCTTTCCTAATGCCCCCAATTGACAGTATCTCCTTCCAAAGTACCTTTTATTTTATGCCTAATTACACTTATTACAAATGTATTACAATTT
Source organism: Sminthopsis crassicaudata (assembly GCF_048593235.1). Classification (NCBI taxonomy): domain Eukaryota; kingdom Metazoa; phylum Chordata; class Mammalia; order Dasyuromorphia; family Dasyuridae; genus Sminthopsis; species Sminthopsis crassicaudata. The sequence goes on along the minus strand of NC_133620.1, from coordinate 40,698,713 downwards.
ATAAATACATTTATTCTATACATAATTATAAAGGTGTTTTTCCCCTCAGAAGAACCTAAGCTCTTCAAAATAATGCCTGACACATAATAGGTTTTTACTAGATTTTTTGTTAATTGTTTTTGACGAACAATAAATTGTGATATAAACAAAAACTATTATTTTCCAAGTGTAAAACACTAAAAGGAGGAACTATATATGGAGCAGCATGAAGAAATGGTCACAGCCACTATAACAAATATATACAGAAAGGTTTAACGAAGACTGGAGGAACATCATTAAATGAAATAATGAGGGAATTCCTGGTGACATTAGGGATGGGACCCATAATAGTGGAATCCACCAATAAGGGTGGAATCTGAGAGCCACAAATAAACCTATGATTGATGCTCATGATACCCTTAGGCACAATTTTCAGAGGATACATTTCTATCCTTTGTCTCACCCACCAAGACATGGCAACCAAGTTACTTTGCAAGCCATTGGGCAGATGCCCAGTTGGTCTATGGAATAATCCTAGGCAGTCACGGAGTGTGAGATCCCCACCCTGATGAAACCACAGTTGCTTCCAGTGACTGTGTGCCAGCACACTCCAGCCCACACGCCCTACATGCCTGTGGGCACCATGGCTAACAGTTTCCCCATGGATGGCAGAGATTTAACTGCCTTTGTTATTAAGGCTAGGAAGCCTTGATTCAAGTCATAGGCAACTGTTCATGCTTTCTGTAAGGCAAGGAAATGACTTGAAATGACAAACAAAGATAATAGAAAGATCTATGGTTTCTTCAGGGGCAAGAACTCCCAGTGTGGGAACTTCATCAAGTAAAAGAGATCTCAGTCTAACTATGATTTAATAGATGAGTCTGAGGGATTTTCCTTAGGCAAAGAGGTTAAAGGATTGTCCCAAGTTATTAATATCAGAGAAGAAAAATATTATTTCTGCTATAATAAATATAACATATAGATCTCCTATGATAATATGAATGAACAAATCACTGAATAAAAGTTTGTCCCTGAGAAATGCAAAAAACAGATAAGGGCTGGAGAAAAGAACATGAAATATATCTCTTTCTTCAATGACAGAGAGACAGAAGAATCACTAAAGCTCCTATCCTTCATATAATTTTTAAGGTGATTTTCCTAAAAAACAGTTCTGACCTTGTTGATCCTGCATTCAAGAAATTCTAGTGTCTCCCTACTGCTTCAAATATATAAACATATTCTTTTCTTTGGTTTTTCAAATCTTTACAAAATCTCTCCAATCTACCTTTGCAAGTTTATTATATATTTTTCCCATTTCCACTGTACAATATAGCTAAACTAGCTTTCTTGTTGTTTTTTACGTATGACTTTATTCTTATCCATGTGCCTTTGCACTGGTAATCTCTTACTCCTGGAATATACTCCCTCTTCACTTCTACCCTTTAGAAATTCTAATTTTCTGGGAAAACTCAATTTATGTGTTATCTTCTACATAAGATCTTTCCTTATTCCCCATCCCTCACTCTCAACTCCTATAATCTATCCTAATGCCATTACCTTGCATAGACATATCTCATTTTATTATATTTCATTTTATTGTGCTTCACAATTTTTTTTACAAATTAAAAGTTTGTGATATATTTACATCAAGTCTTATCAGTGTCATTTTTCCAACAGCATGTGCTCACATTGTATCTTTATGTCACATTCTGGTAATTCTTGCAGTATTTCAAACTTTTTCATTATTATTATATTTATTAAGATGATTAAGATGTTAAGAATGTGATCAATGATAGTTGATGTTATTCCTGTATATATTGGGGGCACCATGAACCTTGCCAATTTAAGACAATGAATTAGTTAATAAATGTCAGATGTGTTCTGATGAATCTATCAATTGGTCATTCCCTCATCTCCCTCCTTATTCCCTGAGATACAATAACATTGAAATTAGACCAACTAATAATCTACAATGGCCTCTCAATATTTAAATAAAATAAAGAATCGACAAATTTGGTAAACTTCATTGTTGTTTTACACAGTCACCCCAATCTTCAGCAACCACTACCCTGAACAGTCAGCAGCCATTAACATTGAGGCAGGATCTTCCACCAGCTGAAAGATTATGACTCACGAAAGTCACAGATGATAGTTTGCATTTTTTAGCAATAAAGTATTTTTAAACTACATGCATTAGGGGTTTTTTGCACACCATTTCATACTTAATAGACTATAGTATAGTGTAAACATAACTTTTATGCATTGGGAAACCAAAAAGTGCACGTGACTAGCTTTATTGTGATATTTGCTTTATTGCGGTGGTCTGGAACCAAACCTGCAATATCTCTAAGGTTTATCTGTTTTTGTTTTGGATGTGTTTTGTATTTTTTTGTTTCATCAGTTACCATGGTTAAAAATGTATTTTTATCACAAAATAATGAATTTCTATATCCTGAGTTGTTCTGTTGCTTAGAAAGAAGGTTCAGTCTCTTGCTGGGGCTACCGTAGAGGTATTCCAGCATGGAAGAGCTTAACAGATCTCATATTCCTCTGGCATTACCTCTGAGAACTCATAACCACCTCAATATTGCAAAGAGGCACAAAAATTGGACTTTGGGTAAACTACCTCCTGTAAAATTATGGGATGGTCTTTCATGGATGATTTATAGGCTGCATTTTGGGAAAAGTGTCCAAACCATGAGATCATAGATCTATTTGAATGTGTTTAAATATACACATGTTTATTAATAGAATATAAGCTCTTTGAGGGCTGAGAGTATTTGATTTTGGAGGCAGAAGGAATCTTTATATTACCAACTAATAGTACAGTGATTGGCACATAATAGACCCTTAATAAATGTTTATAGACTATCATATTTGTTGTCTGACATGCCATCTGTATTGGAGGGTTTTATTTAATGTCATTTTTCTTTGTTGCAAGGGATGATTCAATTTGGACAGAAATATATGGTCCAAAAGCTAAAGCAAAAAACAAACATTGACAATTTTACAGCACTGGAAGCATGAATTGTATTTCTCCACAAGTGTTGGACATACAGGATACCATAAGCTTCTCCTTATGTGTGTGAATATGGCACTTCAAAGATTATGAAGGGACTGCTTCATTATTTTTATACCTTTTTATGAAATCACTTTATTATCAGTTAAGTGTAAGCCCTGACTGATGAATAACCCAATTGGGAAGGTCTCATGATTTATGATTTGGAGGGCATCTGACCCACAGAGAACGTTGAACCTTCCCTAAAGGAAAACCTGATAGAGAGGGGCTCATGAAATACCCTCCCCATCTGTGGATATGACTCCCAAATCTATATTTTTATCCCCTATCCCTCAGTTTTCTCATTTCACTGAACCTCAAACGCAACGCTGAACTCCAAAATTGAATTTATTTCTCACCTGTCCCCAAATGTACTTCTCTTTTATACTTATTTCTATCACCATCCTTCTTTTCCTCAACCAGTTAGACACAAAACCTCAGGGTTATCTCTGTTATTTCTTTTTCAAATCCAATCATGATCTGCCAATTTGACCTCAGCAAGATACCTGGTACCTACCTTTTCCTTTCTATTCTTGACACCACCTTAATTCAGACTTTCATTACTTTGTGCTCAGACTGTAGCTACAGATTTCCAACTAGTCTCTTTAATTCTAATTTTTCTATCCACTCTTTTTCCAGAGTTGTTTTCCTTATGTTCAGACATAATAATAATCATAGACATGCACAAAGTTAGATTATAGGTTATCTAGGTAGATATATGCCCAGGGGTTTCAGCACACTCTACCCACACTTGATTCACCTATGGATAGGTTTGTTTTGCTCTTTTGTTCAAAATTTTCAGTGGCTCTTTATCGTCTGCTGAATAAAGTCTGACCTTAAAGAATAATAATCTATATGTCATAATGGCCATCCAAAACCCCAGGTTTTGATATTTTTAAATTATTTTTGATAAAAAAAAAGTTTCTTCCTTGGATCTCACATAGTACTTTCTTATATCCTCTCCTAGGTTGAAAACTCTGTAAGGAAAGGGATTCGGTTTTGTACATCTTTGCATGATAGTGCATACATGGTGGTCAATTAATACATTTTATTGATGTGCATCTGTCCATTAAGAGGCAAGATTGTTTAGGGGAAGGTGTACTGGTCCTGAAATCAGGAAGAAGTGAGTGAAAATCCTCTTTTAGATACTTATTAGCATTGTGACCGCAGGAAAATTTATGGTTCTTTCAGCCTCATTTTCTACTCCTATAAAAGGGAGATATAATAAAAGCAACCTATCTCCCAGAATTGCTGTAAGGATCAAAAGGGATAATGCACATAAAATGCTTTACAAATCTTAAAGCAAATACTCCAGTCACTCCTATTATTCCAGGAGCTTTTCTTTATCTTCATAGCCTTTCATACCATAGTTCTCTTAACTTTCCAGTTCTCTTTTACCTTAGTGCCCAACACATACTCTTCAATATGGTGACACTGACTTGCTGCAGGATCCATTAACAAGGCACTTCATCTCTCAGCTCCAGGCTTTTTCTCTGATTGTTTCCCATTCCTGTCTCCCTCAATACCTATTGTCTTCCCCTTGGCTTCCTTCAAGTCCCAACTAAAATCCCAATACATAAAGGAAATTTCTTCCAACCCCTTTTAATTCTGTTTTTTCCCTTTTTATTTATTTCCGATTTATCCTCCGGTGACTTGTTTTTACTTTTTGTTTGTATTTATTTGCTTATTGTCTCTCCCATTAAATTGTGAGATCCTTGAGGGTCTCTTGCCTCTTTTTATACCCCTCTATCTAATGTGCTTAGCACAATGCCTGACACATGGTAAGCAACTGGTAAATGTTTATACATTTTCATTCAAAATGGTTCAAAATGAAACAATGAAAGTACTATGTACATATTAGGTATCATTATTCATTTGAATGTTTAATCATCTTTTGCCTTTCATTAATATATTTTTATAGTGTCTCCTTAGTGGGATTTTAAGAAAGATAATTTTCAGTCTGGGGATACCAGATGGAATCAGAGAATCTCAAAGTTGGAAGAGATCCCAGAGATCACCTTTTACAATTCCCAATTGAAACATGAATTCCCTTTATCATACATCAGATATGTGGTCCATCTAACTTCCACTTAAAAAACTCTATTGATGAAGAACTCATTCGTTTTCCTCCTAAACCACCTCCTTTCAAACTTCTCATATCTTTGATCATTCACATTTGCAATCTTGGAGTCTTCCTCAGCTGCTCACTCTCCCTCACCTCACATATGCAATCAGTTACTCAGTCTTTCTGAGTCTACCTCCACAGTATCTCTCGCATAGGATCCTCTTTCTCCGCTCATATGATCACCACGCTAGTTCAGATACCTTGCCTAAGCTATTACAAAAGTCTTCCAATTGTTCTTTCTGTCTTAAGTCTCTTCTCTCTCCAATCCATTCTTCACACAACTACCAAAATGTATTCTAAAAATGTGTCTGACCATATCATTTCCTTATCAGGAAATTTCAGGCCTTGATAAAATATAAACTATTCTTGTTCAATTGTGTCTAACTTTTTGTGACCCCATTTGGGATTTTCTTGGCAAAAAGTATGTTTTTTGGAACATATTTGTTCCAAATATGTTTGGGAGATTTGGAACAGTTTGCCATTTCCTTCTTCAGCTAATTTTACAGACAGGGAAACTAAGGCAAGTAGGGTGAGGTGATTTCTCCAGGCTTGATTTGGACTCAGGAGGGTGAGTATTCTTGATAGTAAGGCTAGTACTCTATCCATTTCTCCACCTAAATGTTCAAGCTATTTATTTTTTTTGACATGTAAAGTCCTTCACAACCTGATTCCATCCCACCTCTCAGCATTCTTATATATTACTCTCACTCATGTACTCTAAATGCACTGCTCTTCTCATCCCTTCTCCCATCTCCTCATCTGATACATATTTGGTCCTCACTTCTACATGAAAGAATCCTTGATTTCAATAATAATAAAAATAATAATTATGATCATAATAATTATTGGGAAAGCAATTGTTGTTATCATTATTATCATAAGTAACATTTATATAATGTATCCTTCAAAACTCAATTCAAATGTCACCTCCTTTATATGGCCTTTTCTCATCCCCATTAGCTGCTAGTGCTTCTCTCCCTCACTAAAAAAAAATTATATTTACTTTTACTATATATTTCATGTTATATTTATGGGTGTCTAAGCTGTCTCTTCTCTTTGTAAGGTCCTAAAGGACAGGGACTGCTTTATGTTGCTTTTGTATCCTCAATATCTAGTCCAGCCCTGACATTTAGCAAGTGATTAATAAAAGTTAATTGGATGATTAGGACTGATCCTGTTTTCCACTATCATCTCTTTTTCAGACCAAACAACCCCATTTCTTTTTTTACCAAGTCTTATGAAAAAAAACTATTTCAGTTCTCTATACTATCCTAAATAATTATTGCCCAGAACTCAATGCAATATACCAAGTTTGGTCTGACTCAGAGTAGAGTGAAGGAAAATTTTCTCTGTCTTTCTGATTCTCTCTCTCTCTCTCTCTGTCTCTCTCTCTTTCTCTCTCTCTCTCTCTCTCTCTCTCTCTCTCTCTCTCTCTCTCTCTCTCTCTCTCTCTCTGTCTGTCTCTCTCTCTCTCTCTCTCTCTCTCTTTCTCTCTCTCTCTCTTTCTCTCTCTCTCTGTCTCTCTCTCTCTCTTTTTCTATATCTGTATGTCTCTGTGTGTGTCTCTGTCTCTCTGTTTGCATCTCTCTCTTTCACACACACACACACCTCTTCTTATCTTAGATTCTATGATTCTCTTGATGAAATCTATGATATCTTTTGTGACATGTTATTCAGTCACATTGAGGTAAAAGGTCACTCAAATCCCCAGGTCTTAATTTTCTTCCCACACTGTTTTCCAGAGGAATAGAGTAAGAAGTGACACTTTACCATTTCCAGTGAGTCCAACCAAGGGAAAAATAGAACTGTCATTGTCTTTTTAGTAGACATTGGGTTTTATTATGTGTCTTATTTCCCACCCTACCTGAGCCATAACTTCAATATGGCTTTTTCAGTCTCTTGGGATGCATTGGAGGTTTACTGAACATCCCATCAATTACTGGAATTCAGTTTCAAGTGATAATAATTCTGATAAGGAAGGACTTCCCCCTTCCATTAAAGCAGATGTTTCAAGCTGATAAATAAATAAAGAGGTTTTGAAATTACCAGAAAGAGTATTTCCCCAATTTTCTCTAGCAAACATCCTCAGAAGAGTGTTAGGTTATCATGTGACCACAAACCCAGCAAGGTCTTTTAACCCAACTTAGCCAATAATTACTGAGCCCACCTCAGGTACCTGGGCTTCTCTATCTGTTGACCAAATAAGAAGAAAGCATCTGTTTTCTATTACTTAGCCCAACAAGTGAGGAATATAAAAGAGTGGCTGACATGCTAGAGATTTCCAAGAACACATAGCCTGTTTACATGGAAGACTGATAGTTTGGATAATTGTTTACTAATATTTGCTTTCCTTTTTATCAGTTATAATGAGGTCCAGGTTGGTATAATTAATCATTTTATTTAACTTGCAAATTTTTAAATAAGCAGCAGCAATTATGCAATTATAATTGTTGCTGTTTAAATGAATTTAATTTAATATCAATGAATGGGTGGCAGAGTGTGTGGAAAGGTTAAGCACAGTGTCTAACATAGTTGGTACTTAATAAGTGTTTATTGATTGATTTCCACCTGTAAGCTTCCTTCAGGGCCCAGTTCAAATCCCACTTTCCTCAAGGCTTTCTCTATCCTTCATGAAAGTGCTTTCTCTCTGTGATTACACCTAATTATGACAGCCTTCTCCAGTTATCCTGATCTATAGCTGGTTCTAGAGAAGAAAGTAAGACTGGTAACCTTGGACAGCTCTCCCTCAATCCAATGCACTTTCATATCATGGTATCACCTCCCTGATATCATGGTCATATCTGAGAATGAAGAACAACAAACAAATTGTAGAGAAGGCATTAAGCTGCATTAATAGAGTTTCCATATCTGAGTTGCTTCTGTCAATGAAATCACAGGCCCAATCCCTATCCCCAATATACAAATATCTCCAATATATGCTTATATATCTGTAGGTATATCTGTAGGTATTTTGTAGATAAATGGACCTGAAGATTTTCGTGTGTGTGTGTGTGTGTGTGTGTGTGTGTGTGTGTATCCTTCAAAATATCTGGACTTCTTCATATCCATGATTTCCATGTCCAAGAAGCACTGTACTAGAACTCTTACCACACAGAAATCCCCAAGGGGATTGAGCCTTTCTGGAAGCCTCTTGTCTTTACAATTTTACTACCCCCAAAGTTCTAGCTTCCTAAAATTCTTAACCAAGATGAAAATAAGTCAAAAGACAGTGTTTAAAAAAGCTTTCCATTTTTTTCTCAGCTGCTGGCATTATAGTGCCAAAGCTGTCCTTGGGGAGGAGAGAGTTTTCTTCTGTTTGGATCCAGAGAGGAAGACTAGAACAAAAGTTAAAAGTACCCAAGAAGCAAATTTTGGATTTTTATAAAGAAATAGAATTCCTGATCATTACAGCTACCCAAATGTAGAGTGATGGTTCTTGTTCACTGGAGATCTGCCATGAAAGGCTAGAAGACTATTCACTGAGTACATCATAATAAGAATTCTATTCTAGATTTAGATTTGGATCTGATGATTTCTAAGATCTTTTTCAACTCTGAGATTCTGGTATTCTGTGAGATAAGTACTCCTTTGATAGAATCCCAAGCTAGAGTGTAAGTTTCCATCTCTAGTGAAGGTAACTTTCTTCATTCTCCACGACAAGGTCTCAGTCTTAAAAAAAAAAACAAAACAGAAAAGTGCAGGGAGAAAAAAAGAAATGCTACCACAATACCAAATAGATGGATGGGGAAGCCCTTTCTTACCATTTTGAAACTGCTCAACTTCACAGAAGTGTGTTCCGGTAGGAGTGTTAATAAATGCATGAACGTGTTTCACTCCATTCTGAAAATGAGAAAAATATCCAATAAATTTTTAGCAGCAATCCGCATGTATTTTCTAAGTGCCTGGCACTGTGCTAAGCAACAATCTCCATCTTTAAGGAGCTTACATTCTAGCAAGCAAGACCATACAGACAACACACACATAAATACCTAAAAATAAATACTAAGTAATGTAAAGAGGCAACCACTGGCAACTAAGAGAACCAACAAGAGCCTTGTGGGGTAGGTGATGAATGAGCTGAGCCTGAATAACACAGGTAGTTTTTGATACATAAATTGGGAAATACAACTTATTGAGCTGACCTTTTCCAAACGTTTCCAGGGAGCCTGTTCGATATAGACTTTGGCTCGAGTAACATGGTTAAATGAAGAAAGGAAGTGCTCACAAATATCCATGGCAAAGGTCTCTATGCTTTTGATCTGCAAAGAGAAACAAAACAACAGATGACATGAAAACTGATCCCAGGTAGACAACAATAATAACAGCAATAATCAAAGAGCTACCGCTATTATAGCCTACATTAATGATCTACAACTTTCATAGAGTCATGCAAAAGGAATTTTGGAAGAAGAGTGAATTCATTTTCATAATTATCCATAGGAACTAGCTAGCATGGTGGTACAGTAGAAGTTCTAGAGCCAGCAGACCTGTGTGCAAATCCCACTTCTGTCATTCTCTACATTGTAATTGTAAGCAAGTCAATCTCTCTGAGCCTTAGTTCTATCTTTGCAAAATAAAATGAAGTTCATAATATCAAAAAACACTTTCATTTTTTAAAATGGATGGGGAAGGATAGGGGACTGACTAAACTGCTTCTAAATTTAAAGTTTATGAAACATTTTCCTAATATAGGTTTGAGATGCATCTATGATTATAGAATCTTAGACTTGGAGCTAGAAGGAACCTTATGGGACATTGAGTTTGACTACATTTCATTAGACAAAGAAATTGAGGGTAAGTGATGTTTAAGTGACTTCCTTAGGATCATACAGTTCAGTCATTTCAGTTGTGTCTAACTCTTCATGACCCTATTTGGAGTTTTCTTGGCAAAGATACTTGAGTGGTTTGCCATTTCCTTCTCCAGATCATTTTACAGATGAGAAAACTGAGGGAAACAGGTTTAAATGACTTGTTGAGGATCATACAGCTAGTAAGTGTCTGAGATAGGATTTGAACTTATGAAGATGAATCTTCTTGATTCCAAGGCCAGTGCTTTATGCATTATGGACTCACTTTGCTGCTTCTCATTGTACAGCTAATAAGTATCTAGATAAAGAAAGACTTGAACTCAGGGCTTTCCTACTTGAAGTTGTTTCTTCTACGCCTCATTGCTATGAACACCCAACTTATATGGCCAACCTACTTGAGAATTTGAGTATTGAATGTTTCCTGACAACAATCCCATAATGCTCAAGTATTATTGTTCCCTTTTTTATGGGGGAATAATGGGAGGCTCATTGAGATTAAGTGAATTGTCCCACGAACAAATAACTAATTAGTAAAACTGCCAGGTCTATCCCTTGTGTTCTGTCTCGATCTCCGGGGCTCCTTTAGCTATCCTCTAATTGGACTTCAGCTTTCTCCACTGGAGCCTACAGTCTTTGGAGCTGCCAAGTATGGTTAATAAAACATCTTTAACAGATGAGAATCTGTCCTATTTTTAAAAAAGAAGTCTCCCTTGAGCTTCTATAACACCCCCTCAGAAACCCATTCTGAGGGAGAGAGCATGGAGATGGATGGGTAGAAAAACAACTCCAAATACATGTCTTTCTGATGGCAGGAGGACAAGTGTGCTCTTCAAGTACAAATAGCTCAGGTTTTGTAGGACGATTTGCAGTTTAGCTACAGAACACTTTCCACCAAACAACCCAATAAGGTACACAGGAGACTGAGACTCAGAAAGGTTGTGAATTACCCAAGTGCAACATTGCTGCTAAACAGCGTGGGCTGAGATTCAACACCTGGTCTTTTAATTCCAAATTCAGGTCTGTTTCCATCAAACCCCCAGTTCATCTAATACTGAGCATGACTGCTTGCAGTTTATGGGTAATTAATGGCAATGAGAGACGGGAGGGCTTAACAATTGGAACAAAGAGTTAGAGAACTGAAGTAGAGTTTCCTAGCATTCTTTTTGTCAGAAGATAGGAAGGAGAAGTGGAGGAGGGGATGGTAATAGCCTTCAGAAAATACAAAATGTCAGAAATCTTAAGAGGATTTGAAGGGATTCTTGACAGAGCTACTTGGAGTGTTTACTTTTTTTTTTGAAAAAATGTGAGAGGATTGGAAGGGATTCTGGAAAGAACAGCACTGTTAGCTCACCAAAATCTCCCCCAAAACAATAGAATGTAAGGGTTGGAAGGCATCTCAGCATTCATCTGGTTGACTCGTTGCCTGATCCCTTCCATGACATCCCAAGGAAGTAGCCATCCCAGGGTAACACAGTGGAAAGGATGCTGGATTTGGACTTGGGGACCTTGTTTCTAATTCCAGGCCAGAAACATGTTGTCTGCTTGAATTTTGGCAAGGTCCACCTCTCTGGGTCTCAGTTTTCTCATCTGTAAAATGTGGGGGGTTGTATTAAATGGTCTCTGAGGTTCCTTTTCAAATTAATCTCCAGTAAGGAGAAATCTATTACCTCCTCCAGGCAGCCCATTTCACTTTTGGTCTCAAAGTATTTTGATCTGGAAGTGATGTCAGAGAAGGAAGGAAGGAAGAAAAGAAGGAAGGAAGGAAGGAAGGAAGGAAGGAAGGAAGGAAGGAAGGAAGGAAGGAAGGAAGGAAGGAAGGAAGGAAGGAAGGAAGGAAGGAAGGAAGGAAGGAAGGAAGGGAGGGAGGGAGGGAGGGAGGGAGGGAAGGAAAGAAGGAGAGCATTAAAAAGTCATGAGAACTCCAGGTAAGCAAACAAGCAAGCCAAAACAAGATGGAATATGTCTAGAAAGCACATAACAGACTCACCCCTTTGAATTTTGCCAGAACATGGACAGTATTCTTGATTGTGTCTGTGGGAATGATGTCAGAGTTGTCTCCAGAGAGGTAATCTTTCTTGGTCCTCAAAGTGAGCTGGACCGATGCTGCCACTTCCTTAATGCTATGGTATTTGCCATCGCGTTGGATGTGGAGAACTTTGACCATATCCTTTCCATATCCAGTGCGTACAAATTCCACATCCCCAGTCTACAATAAAAACACATTTATTTCAATTTCATTAGATGATTGACATCCCAGGGAGCTAGACAATGAATCAGAAAAGGCTTCACTTCTTAGTTGAGTTTTGGTTTTATATCCCCAGTCATTGGCATGGCACCTGGCACATAGTAGGTCTTTATGAAATGCTTGCTGATTATTGATAAAGGTTTATCCATGTCAGGTTTTCATACAACTAATGACAAAGGGTGAAATTCTGGATGTCTGTGGAACTCTTCTGCACAGAAATTAGTTAGGAATGGGTCAGATCCTCTGGTTTGCCTGTAGGAAACTCCTTGGTGAGAAAACACCCTGTACTAATTAACTCTACAACTTAGAGATTTAGAGAAATGCCTAGAACAGCAGAAAGTTAAAATGACTTGTCCAGGGTCACATAGTCAATAAATGTCATAGGTAAAACTTGAATAAAAGTTGTCTTGCCTCTCAGTTTTGGTCTCAATTAACAGCAGGGGGTAAAAGTCTCAAAAATGGATTATTACATTAGCCTACATGCAATGAGAGAAATGTTTTATTCTGGTTTTATTTTCCAGAATATAATACTAAATAACAATTAAATGAGGAAGTGAACAAGTATCCTATTACATATAGAAGTCATTCCCCAAATCAATAAATTCCCTATTATTCTATGATCAAGTATATCCTCTTCTGTTTGGTTTTTAAAGTTTTTCACAACCTGATCCACCTGCTTGTGTAGCCCCATTGTAATATTGCTCTCTTTGCCCCATTCTGTGGTCCAATCCAACTGGTTTCCTTCTTCTTCAAACATGGCATTCTGGTTTGGCCGGTGTTCACTCCTCTTACCTTTTCTTTGATTTGAAGAATCCCTCACTTCCTACAAAATTCAGTTCAAGTACTGTCTTCTACATGGAGATTATCTTGATTACCCCCAACTACCAGTGTAATACAGGGCCTGGCGTCTGGAAAACTTGAGCTCAAATCCAGTCTTACCTCTGTCTGCCTTGATTTCCTTAACTGCAAAATGAGAATTGTGCTAGCACCTCCCTCAAAGAGTTGTGAGGAGCAAATGAGATAATCTTTGTCAAATGCTTAGCATGGTATCTGGCACATTGTGGATGCTGCAGAAATGATTGTTTCCTTCCCCTTTCCCCAAATTACTATGTGTTTTATTTTTCCTTTTTTTTTTGTATGTACATACATATCTTCCTTTCCCAGCTGACTGCTCTCCTGAACATCACCATCATGGTCCTCAGAAACTCATCGTCAGAGATCCCATCAGCTCTGAAACTCACACCTCCTCAGTACCTTCCTTCCCCTTGGATTCTTCTTTCCATGTATTGGCTGTCCTCCATTAAATTATGTGTTCCTTGAAGACAGAAACTGTCTTTTGCCTTGCTTTGTATCCATACTGCTTAGAACAGTGCCTGATACCAACAGGTACCTTTATAAAAATTTATTTATTGACCGACTGATTTTTATATATATTCACATATACATATGCACATATTTAATATATACACTTACATGGCATGAATTGAAGGAAGGGACTGTCTCCTTTTTATAGCTATAATCCCTAGTGTTTAGCATAGTTTCTGATACACAGTAGATATTTAATAAATAATTATTATTTGATTGAATACTAGCACAAAGTCTTTACCTCTGTCTCCCTAAAGACAGTTTTATTTCTCCAGACATGTCTGTGAGCACAAAAGAATGAAGCATCAGAAACTGAAGTAAAAAGGGGACAGGAAGTCTAGAAACTTCAGAATTAGAGCCCAGACTGAAGAAAAGCTCCTTGCAGAAAGGAGACATTTTTCTTACAAATGTTTAATATAGATGATGGATTTTTATTTCTCTAGTCTGAAAAGTAGGTGAGTGGGTGGTGTCTTATCTTCAGGCCAATTGAAGAATTATTAAGTCATTTATTAATGGAAACAGGTTATGTCTGTAAGTTTAATGGTAGAACTGGTCTAGTCATACTTGAGAATAATAGACTTAGAGTTGGAAATGATGCCCCAACCTATTCATTTTACTGATGAGAAGACTGAGGTACATAGAGGAAAAGTGACATCCAAGTTTCCATGGCCAGTAAGGAACAGAATCATGGCTCAAATTTAGGTTGTCTGCTTTCAATCCCTGGCTCTCCCCATTATATCATTATAACTTTTACCTTTGGTCACACTAGCTTATCTTGGTTTATCAACCAGCAATCAGAGAAGACCACAAAGCAATAACTGGTCTGGTTGTGCAGCCATGTGTTTGTGTGTGTATGTATGTATATATACACACACATATATATAGATGTATATATATATACACATATATATATATATAATTTATGTCCATACATACAAGAGAGATCTGATTAATTAAGGTGTGTATGCGTGTGGATGTATGTGTATATTATATACTTATATGTATATATGGAGGTATATATATATGTTTCTGTCTATGCACACATAAAAAGAGAGATCTGATTAATTAAATATATGTGGATATATCTATCTATCATAACAAAGAGTCACAGAATTTCCATTAAGTATCATGTGTCCCCTTGCTTCCCATGGTTCTTGAGAAAAGGAAGCGCTTAATTTGTTGCCTTCTCCAGCACTGTTGCTGATAATCACTCAAAAGATTTCAGACTAACTATCCACACTGTGAGGGAGGGGAAAAGATATTCATTTGGATGGATGGATATCCATGGAGCTCATCCATCAAGAAACTCATATATCTCAGACTGGTCAATTAATAGTAACAACAATAAAAATAATAGCTAGTATTTATAAGATTTGCAAAGTACTTTACATATATTAATTCACTGAGCACTCACAGCAACCCTGTGAAATAGATGCTATTTATTATTTCCATTTTACAGATAAGGAAACCGAAGCTGAGGGAAGTTGAATACTTAAGACAGGATTGAAATTCAGGTCTTTCTGTCTTAAGACTCCTGAACTCTCTCCATTATACCAACTAATTCAGTTTACAACTAATTAATTGGGAAATATTATTATCAATTTTTTGCCAAACATTATGTATATTTCCAAAATGGGGAAAGACAGCATGAAGAATATAACAGAAAAAAAATCTATTTGGGGGGATTGTAGTGTCCATGAAGGGCTGAGATATGTAATAAGGCTAGAAAGGTAAGATGATGGTAGATTGTGAAGGACTCTAAATTCCAAAGACATATATGTTTGATCCTTGAAGAAATGAGGTATTCCTGAAGATTTTTAAGTAGTAATATGGTTGTATCCACACTTTGGAAAAATCCCTTTGGCAATCCCATTGCAATGGGAAGAGATTTGAGGTAGGGAGTCCAATAGAAAGATCATTGCAATAGTCCAGGCAAGAAACAATCAAGGACTAAATTAAGGGAATGATTATATGAATGGAAAGAAGAGGATTGCATCCAAGAAAAATTGTGAGAGTAGAATGACTTAGCAACTGATTAGACAGGATGGCGAGAGTGAGTAAAGAGTGAAAGATGGCACCAAGGTGATGAAATTAGGCAACAGGAAATATAGTGATGCCCTTGACAGACACAGAAAAGTTCATAAAGGGGGATACTTGAGATAAAATATAACAAGTTGTTTTAGACCTTTAAATCTAAACTGGACTAAACTGTAGCTCAGGACAAAAATGTGGATTAAATTTAGGAGTCATCAATAGAGAAATGACAATTAAACAATTAAATAAATTAATTAATTAATTAATTTATTTTAAAAATAAAAATGACAAATAAAAACATGCAAATAGATGAGAAACTGGACCTAAAACAGAGCAGAGAGATATGCTGGATATCTTTGGGGGATTTCATGGTGCTTTTAAAATCCTAGATATCTTGAAGAAAAGACCTAGGGTTTTTTTTTTAAGCACTAATATTCTTCCAGTGACGTATGACAATGAGTCATAGGATACTAAAGTGTCCAAAGAATTGAAGGCAAGTGTCACACAAAGGGCAATGAGGAACTGGTTGGTGGACATGAGTAAGTTAGAACCCATTAAAATGAAGAATTACAGAGGACACGCCGTTCAAAAGATGAAACCACCAGAGAAATGTACGGTCAGAAAAAAAAAAGATGGGCTAATAATGCAGCGAAAGCCAAGGATGACCAATGGATGACCAAAGCCTGCTTGCCCCCTTGGCCTCCAGCACTAGAAGAGGCAGTCCCTTGGCATGGGGGTAATTTGGACAAGAGCTGTCCAGGATAAACAGGCATGGAGAGTAACAGTCTACATCATAAGACATAACACTAAATGGGACCCATCAAAGCAACAAAGTATAAAATTTGCATATAATTGCAAAATGACCCAAATAAAAGATATTGGATCTGGAGTCGGGAGAAATTTGAGTTGAAAGTCCAATTCTGCAAATTACTTTGATATCTCTGAATCTCAGCATCCTCATCTGTATAATGGGATCAATACACAACTAGCCACATGATGTCACATAAGGAAAGCATTTCAACAAATTTCATCAAATTATGAAGTGATTTTCTCCCTTTCAGTTTTCCTCCAACTTTTAGGAAAAAAAAACAAACCACAACTTAGTTATATTTACTAATATCGGGGG
Organism: Sminthopsis crassicaudata; assembly: GCF_048593235.1. Taxonomy (NCBI): domain Eukaryota; kingdom Metazoa; phylum Chordata; class Mammalia; order Dasyuromorphia; family Dasyuridae; genus Sminthopsis; species Sminthopsis crassicaudata. Next base: position 40,681,973 of record NC_133620.1, on the reverse strand, counting down.
AAATTTAAAAAGCAAACCTGAATATTGACTGAAAATTTTCCTTCTCTATTTTTTATATATGTGGGGAGTGAGAGTAGGGGAATGAATACAGAACTAATTTTTTTTTTGAGGCAATCAGGGTTAAGTGACTTGCCAAGAGTCACACAGCCAGTAAGTGTCTGAGGTCAGGGGTAAAAATAAGTAAGCAAGATCTGAGTTCCTTATCTGCTTTTGACATACTAACCATATGACCTTGGACAAGTGATTTAATTTTGATGACCTAGGTAAGACAAGATTGTAAATTGCAGAGAAACTAGCAGGTTCCCATGTCAAGGAAATCATGGGCTTGGTCCCCATCATTCTTTTTTTTTTTTCCCTGAGGCAATTGAAGTTAAGTGACTTGCCCAGGGTCACACAGCTAGGAAATGTTAAGTATCTGAGGGCAGATTTGAACTCAGGTCCTTCTGACTTCAGCACTGGTGCTCTACCCACTGCACCACCTAGCTGCCCTCCCATCCCTCTTTCAAAAACACAGAGGTACAGCAGTAGAATTATTTCAGCTCCACAAAGTAGAATGCATCATTGACTTAGCTCCAAACTTATATTTCTCATAAAAAACAAACCTACAAATACTTCTATTGGTCTTTGTTGCCATACCTTGGTTCTGATAGGGAAACAACTGGGCTTTATGTTACTCTTAAGCTCAAAATCATTCTAATCAAGTTAAAACGTTAGTAGACTCCTCCATCAGAAGAAGCCACAGGTACAGAGCTGTTTGGGGGAGATTTAAATGGTTGGAACATCCATGTTTGTATCCAGAAAGGATACCTATTTCTCCTTTTTCCTGGCTGGCTTCCTTTCACTCACACTATGACGAGATTGTTTACTGTTTGTTTCATCTGCTATGTTATAAGCTTCCCGGTATCTACTCCCCCGTCAACTGCCAGAGGGAAATACTTCAATCTTCATATTCAGTTTTGCATTTTTTCTGATATTAATAAATGTGGTTTGTTTGGGATTTGTTTTTCTGAAAGCCTGAGGAAAATCGAGGGAAAATTGTTTGGGGAGATAGGGGAAAACTGCCACACATTTTGATGAAATAGCAGGAGTAGAATTGCAGCTCAATCTAAAAAGACAGTATCTTTCCTCCTCAGTCATCCCTATCTCTCAGCAACAATATGAAAACACACACTTAAAAAGCCAGATAAAAAACACCGATGGGAGAATTCTGGGCCGTGTCTTTAGAACACTTCATACCTGTGTAAACAGCCATAGGATGATGGCAGAATAGATCCAAGAGCAAACTGCACTGAGAGTTAGAAAACCAGTTTCCTTTCTCTGGTCCTTTCTTTAATTTCAGAAGGGTCTACTGAGTGCCAGCTTCAGAGATCTTATCTCTAAAATGGACAATAATCATAGTAGCTAGTATTTAAGCTTAGCCAAGGTCCTTCCAAATACTATCTCATTTTATTTTTACAAGCACTCTATGAGCTAGGTGCTCTATCTCCTTTTTACAGTTGAGAAAACTGAAGTAGGCAGAGATTAAGTGACTTACCTAGAATCATACATCTAAGGCTATATTTGAACCCTGGTTTTTCCTAACTTCAGGCCAGTGCTCCATTCACTATGTCAGTCACATGCCTCTCTATAAGGAATAAGAATATATTCCAGCTGCAGAGAACATTGGCAGTACACAGAAAAAAAATACTTAGCATACCTGAGGAGCAAGGAAATATGGGAAAAGTGTTGGGTCTCTAGCTCATGATTCTTGGTTCAGATTCTAATGGCTGCAGGATGGTGGACCAATTCCTTCACTTTGCAAAACCTGCATTTCCTTATCTGTAAAAGGAGGGGCTTGGACTATATGAGTACTGATGTCTCTATCAGCTCTAGACCATTGTCCTAAGTTATTATTGCTTTAGTGAGTCTAAATATTTGTAACAAACATATTAATGAAAACAAGAATATTAATGATAGGTCAGAAAGTTGTAGCCAAGAGGGCAGTTGTATTTCTTGATTTGCCCCAAATGTGCTGCATTTAGCAAATGAGACTATGAATACCTCCAAATCATAAAATGTGGAGCGTTGCCTTAAACCAACCGCCTGGGAAGACAGAACTGCCCTGAGTTATTGCACTTGCAGACACGAGGCCCATAAAGGGATTTTTGCCTAACAAATGTTTCACGAGCAGGATAACAGTGCATCTGCATTAATTACAGCAGGGAAAAAGAATGGCCTGTTACATATTGAATAGTGAACTTTAAAAATAGCAGGAGCTACAGGTGCTCAATTATTGCCATTTCTCTGCTCCTCTTACCCAGAGAGAAGAAATCATAAAGAAACACAGACCAGAATACTGATTTGTCTGTTAGCCTTTACCATACTGGCAATGGCATCAGGGAAGGGAAACACAGCAAAAAAGCCAGATTCTCAATCTGGTATGACTAGATAAATCCTATCATACTAAATTCCATAGGTCATCCACAGACAAATCATTGGACCTCCATGACCTTTTATAGAGAAAGGAGAGACCTGGATTCATATATCAGCTTTCACACTTACTTTCTATGGAATCATAGACAAAATAGAGTATTTTACTTCTAAGAATATCAGTTTCTTCATCTGTAAAATGAGGGTGACAATAATGCCCACATAATACCTTTCAACTTCACAGGACTGTTCTGGGGACCAAAATAGCATTGATTGTAAAATATTTTGGAAATATCCAGCACTAGATAAATAATTTTATTTTTTTAACAAACTAGAGGACTAGGTCAAGGATTCGTAACCTTTTTAATGCTATGAACTCCTGATGAAATCTATGGACCCCTCCTTAGAATAATGTTTTTTAATGCATGAAATAAAATGCAAAGGATTTTGAAGAAGTTCAATTATATTGAAATATAGTTACCAGGATATTTTTATTTTTTTATATTTTAAGCAAAGAAAAGATGGACATTCATGAATACATCAGAATGTTTTTAAAAAAAGTTCACACAACTTAGGTCAGGAACTCTGACACTAGATAAATCCTAAATTTCCTTCCGGTTTAGCTTAGTTCTAAGATCTAGATCATTTTCTTATGATGGATTTGGTTAAAATAAATATTGGACATTTCATTCCCAATTAATCTATGGGTGAAATATAACTGCAGTGAGTGAACAGAAGAAAAAGAAACCCTTTATCTTTTCCATCATCTAACGCAATGTGAAAAAGAACTCCCATATACAACAATGTATCCCACAAGTAGCCGTCATTCCAGACCTTAGGTGAGGGAAAATCTTATATGGCGCTTTAAAGTTTATAAAGTATCAGATCCTCACAACAATCCTGGGAGATAGGGACTATCATTATTATTAATATTCCTATTTTACAGATAAGAAACTGAGGCAGATAGATTGTCCAGGTCACTCTGCTAGGAAGCGTCTGAGACTGGATTTGAACTTAGTTCTTCCTGACTTCAGATCCAGTGTCCTATAAGCTACCCTTACAAGTAGCCCCTGTACCTGCCCCCAGGAAATGCCCTGCATACCATTCCTCCTGCCCTGATCTTCTTCCCAATAATAACAGCTCACATTTCAATAGTGCTTTAAGCTTTACTAAGGTCTTTTCTCACAACTTTGTGAAATAAGTAGCATCTCTATGTAACTGTCGTGTATGAGATGGAGAAGGACTCTATTTTCCACAATGCCTGAATCAGTGTCCAAATGTTCTTATAAGAGAACAAAGCCATGTACTCAGGGTTTGGCTATTCACTGGGAAAGGGGACTTCTGGAGTAGACAGGGATAGCAAGAAAATGGAGAATAAATGGATATCTCTTCAAGGGATAGTTGTGGTTGTTGAGTGGTGAGTCGTGATGGAGACAAGTAAGCTAGGAACTATGTGGAAACCATGACCAAAAGAGATAGGCTTCAGACATTTGAACAGTTTGTAAGTTGGTGTATCAGGGTTGTCTAAACTTCACGCTCCAAATCAATTTATCCCATCTTCAGAAAGACAAAGAGACAAAAAGATGGAAATAAAGAAAGAGGAAAAAAAAAGAGCGAGAGACAGAAGAAGAGACGAAGAAGAGAAATAGGGTAAGAAAAAAATAGATTTTCCTTCTCTCCCCTCTGCCCCCATAAAATGATCATTAGAGTTAGAAGGGAAGTGAAGAAAAATAGAGATGAGATTGTATTCATTCAGAAATATATATTATGATTGGTTTTTATTACTTTACTATTTCTGTCTTGATTACATTGTTTTAAGAAAAAACCATCTATCATTTTTCAATACTTATTTTCTTGGGTCTATTAGCATAGAAAATAACCAAATACATTAGTCTGAGTTAATTCCAAATGTTCCCAAGCAAAGCAAAGCCCGATCAAGAATTTAACTGTGAAATTCTCCATGATTTGAACTCAAGTATAAGAGGGCCAGGGGACACAGTCATTAAACAAATGAAAAAAGTCATGAGATAAGTAATATGAGCTCTGGAAATCACATTCAGATTCTCCTGCCTTCACTTCCAGTGGTGTTTCCCCTATGCCATATTGTCTCTTCTTGATCCTGAAGTCTTTTAAAATGTTGTTTTTGTAGGTGGTTCCAGCTTTTAAGTGAATTGTCTTTAAGTGACAGAGATGTCTGAGTGGAAGTATGTTGAGAATATTTGAAGAATAACTTTATTCACCCATCTGCATTTCCCTGCTGCTGCGTGACAGAACAAAAGTTTAGCTCCACTGCCTCTCTAAAATGCAGGGAACACTCAATTAACTTGAAGAATAACTTCTGCATGAACATGGACAAGACAAAGCATGTTATACAGCACTAGTCATTGCTTAGAATTCATTAGAATTAAGTCATCAAGACACCATTTCTATAATCTGTATTTAGGATATATTTGTTGAATTTGAGCTTTGAATTTGGGACAGGCTATTAGAAATCTAAGTGAGATGAAGTGGTTCAACTTCCTCACCTTACTAATGAGGAAACTGAGGCACAAAGCTTTGACGTGACTTGATCAATATGGAAAATAGCAAAGATAGGATACCAAGCTAGGTTCTCTGATTTTAATTCCCATGTTGCAGAAAGCAAAATTCCAGAACCACAGCAATTCAGAGTGGGTAGGGACTTTCATATCGATCTAATCCAACATGAAACAGAACTCTCATATACAAGAGCATATCCAACAAGTGGTCATCATCACAAAGCTTCAGTAAGGGGAAATCTGCTACATCTCAAGGAAGTCCGTTCTACTTTGAGGCAGCTCTAATCATTAGAAAGTTCTTCCTTTCATCAAACTGGAAGTAACCCCTTTGCAACTTATACCTACTTATTACTCCTAATTTTACCCATTAGAATTAAGCATTACAAGTCTTTTCCCTCTTTCCCATGATAGTCTTTATAGCTTGAAGATAATTATTATGTTCCATCTAAGTGTTTTTTTCCTCAAGCTTAGGAACCCCAGTTACTTCAAATGATCCTCTTTTAACATGGGCTCCCATATCTTGCTTTTATAAAATCTTACATATATCCTCATTTTTACTTTATTGATTTGGTGAGGGTTTATTCAGACTTCTCATCTCAAAATATTTTTCAATAATCTCTTCAGCATGATTGAATTTGTAGGATCTTCTTTCATGTATCAAATTGATGTTTTCCCCTTCCCCTGTTTTTTCGTGGTACCCACCAACTTTAGCAGCTTTTTCCTTTAGCCTATTACGACCTTCCTTTTATTTCTCAATCATACGTGTATCTTTTGATCTTCTATCTTCCTTGTATCAATAGAAGCAAAGTCCTCAGATCCTAAACAGAGCAACATTGTTCTAGAGTTTCTGGGCACAAAACAAAAACATGCCCCCTAAATTCAATCCAAGCTAGTAAAGCTACTCTTGAAGAAATGAAAAGAACAGATGCAGACCTTCAAACAAACTAGAAAGTCCAATAGTTTCCTAAGATAAGTGTAGCCAGGGCATCCCGGTCCCTTAGCCAGGGCTCTGACTTCCTCAAGACACACTTTTGTTTGCTCATTTATCTTCTCTGGCTGTCATGGATAGAGAACCAAAAGAGCTGATTTCATATGCATGAGCGAGACACAGTGACATCAACATTGAAGTGTGTTGATACCCCTGTCACTACCGATACTAGGCTTTATGATGGTCAGGTGACCTCATATGGATAAGAAATAGTCTCTGGGACATTTGAGAATTCCTTATTTCAATGATGAACTTGCAGAGACAGTGAGAAATAAGAACAAAGAAACAGACTCCACTCTAAGGGGGTGTTTGTGTCTTTGGAGGGGCTGGATCTTAGAATTAAATGAAATGTGTAATATGTTTTGTGTGCAGTTAACACTTCTTTTTAGACTATACATTTACTAATCTAATTAAAATGTGTATTTAAATTATGACCTTAAATAAAAATAGATAAATAAAGCAACATGAAAAGAAGGCAATAAATAATAGGTCATAAGTAATAGAATGACAGCTATTCTTGACAGTAGTGTGAGTAAAGACTTGGTTGACTGGAAGTCATATGCTCTGGGCTTCTTCTTACATAAGAACTTTTCCTAGTTTGCTACAGTTAAGTAAGGACCCATAAACAATTTTTTATTTTTTAAAAATACATCAAGTTGGTCAGGAGAGAGAGTATTTTGCCAAAGTAATGTGTTTCCCAGGTTTCAAAAAACAGAATTGAAAAAGGAAAGTCCCTATCATTCACAATTCCATAGAGAAGCCAAATGCTTTGAATTCACTTATGAAGCTTCTACTCACCTTCAAAATATTTTATTGTTAATAGTAAAATCTACAGCAATTTTGAATTTATGGTTGATTTCTTTAATCACCAAATGCCTCTTTCACCCTACCATTTCAGCATGGTAGTTGCTGACTAACTGATTAGATTCTGCTTGGACACAGAGGGCAGAAGTAGAAGGAATTAATGAACGTTTTAAAGAATCACATTTGAGTTGAATGGAAGGGAAAATTTCCAATAATCATTTGGTCAAAATATCTACCTTGGGAAACATGGGTTCTGTACAGTTTTCAAGAGAAGGCTGAATGCCTACTTGCCAATGACATTGTAGAAGGGACTCCTGGTCAGATATGGCTTTGACCAGATGGCTGCTGAGGTCTTTGATCTAGTCAGTAATAGCTTGAAACAAGGATTTAATGGAAACACTTCACACTTCAATACTCTAAGTATCCATAATTTCAAAAGTATGTGTTATAACCTTGACTGATATAAACCCACAAGTCCTCTAGGCTTTTGTCGTTCACTTTTCAACCCTTTGCAATTTGGCTTTCAACCTCACCACTCAACTGAAACTGTTTTTTAGGATTACCAATAATCTCTCCAATGCTAAAGCAGATGGCCTTGTCTAAATTCTTACTCTTTTTCACCTCACTAAAGCAGTTGACATCCTTGATTCCCCTCATCTTGGATAATCCTTTCTCCCCTGGTTTTTGTGGCACTGCTCTTTCCTACATGTCCAACTGGTCCTTCACAATTCCCTTTGCTGGACCATCATCCATACCCAACTCCCTAAATATGAATGTTCCCCTCAAGGTTCTGACTTGAATAAGATTGAATAGAGCTGACTGTTTCATTAATGTCTCTGGCCCCCAAAATTCCCCCATACGATACTAGAGCCAACATTACTCTTTTGGCAATCTTTGAACTAGTAACCAGACATATAAAAGGAACAAAATTCCCAGTAAATATATCGTACCAATATAGATATTATATATTCTAGAAGATATATAAGCAAAGAGGTTAAAAGAATTAGAATCCATTTAATATTCTTCCAAAATAAAGATATATATCCTGGATTCCAGAGAATGTGATAGTCATATTCACTAAAAAACAACTGTGCTTCCTAATTCTAGCAATTTTTAGTGACCTCAAGAGGCATCAACAAATGGTCAAAAGTGCTTTGAAAACCAAAATCATATTTAATTAATTTAATTTTAAAAACACCACATCAATAATGTAATTCCTTTTAAAAAGACCAAAGAGCTTCATGAAATGAAATTAAACATAAAGAGTAACAATTTCAAAAAGATTGAGAGTCACTGAAATTTTAGAATGTGCTCCAACCATATTAGACCTATCCCTTTGGGAGTTATAGGGAAGACTCATGGACCCCATAGGTTTGGAAAATGATGCAACTGGGAAAGTAAATGCTGGTTATTGTTTGCAGGGTCTAGTTTGAGCCAAAACCATAGGAGTTTGCCTGACTAAAGTACTTTTTGCAGCAGCCTTCAAAGGAAAGCAAGCTTGAGATCATAAAATCATACCTTATCTTAAAGTTATCCTGAAAAGCTAAGGCAACTCCTTGCACCTCCCAGTGCCCAATACAAATTCAGTTACAGATTGATGTCAAAAGTCCTATTTGGTCTAGATTCAAGAATGGTTCCTAATCCTCAGTGATTCTAATCTCGACCCACATCCCCAATACTGGCTCAGGACCAGACCCAACTCCTGAATGGGATGTGAGACTTTGAGATTTTATTATTCCCTAAATTTTTTCTCTCTACACCTAAACTTCTGATGGAAAATCACTCTTTCAAATCCATTAAATTTAAGGCAATGATTTCTATGTGTTTCTACTTTTTCTCTTCCCTCATCCCCCCCAAAGTAATAAGATAATTCTCACCTTTTCATACTCATGATGATGGGACATTTTCACTTAGTCTTCAGATTCTGTTTTACGAGTGATAAGACTGAATACCTTGGACAAAACACCTATTGGTGTTTTTTTTTATTATTATTTCCAGGAAAAGGTGGAAGGTCAGCATTGTTTACTTGTTCCCTATCATAGCTGATTGGCCATGTCCACTTTTTTAAGCTAAAACTACACTTTGAATGGCTAAATCTGGGAGGTGGAGAGGAAATGTCAATAACACTGGTGATCCAGCTTGATGTGATCTTTAACTCTTTCCTTTATGGTCAGATAAGCAGTTACCTCAAATAAATGACCATTTACTTCTACAACTGAAAAATACGGGTGGTCTTTCTCAGATTAATTATTTAATTATCTCCCCTATTTTAGAAAGGTGGTGTTACATCGCATATAGAAAGTTGCTCTTAGAATCAAAAAGAATAAGGTATAAGTCTTGCCTTTGACTTATACCTTGGACAAGACATTTTACCTCTCAAGGGCCTGTGCTCTTTTTTTTTTCTCAGAAAATAAGTTTCAGAAAAGTTATTGGTTGCATGGGTTAGGGAGTTTCCTCATTAAGAAGTTTCCTACCCCAATGAAGTCACAGATCTCATTCCCTACCCCCTTGAAATGACCATTTTACATCTGGTGAAGCATCTGTATGTCTATTTACACATATTATATCTCTCATAAAAAAGAAGTTCAAACTATTTTGGGAATAGGAAGGTGAGAGAAGAATCAGGAAAGAAATATTGACTCAATATAGATTTCCTGGCTTGAAAGGCTCTCTCTCCATCCTCCACATAGTAAAAATTTGCCCTCAAGGGTTAACTATATTCCCCCTCTTGTCCGAGCTTTTTGATGACTTTTCAAGGTAGGTAAACAACCCAGGAAAATGACATCCTAAGTCACTTTGTACTTGTGGGGGGAAATCACATAATTCTCCTAGATCTAGCCCATTCTGAAAGGGCAGGGATCCTGGACTGCGTGACAAAACTGAATCAAAAAGTAGAGCCGGATCTTAGAAGAAATACATTTTAGACATCCAGTCATCTCTTTAAACGTCCTTTCTGGCATTTTTCTGGAGAAGACAGACACAAAATGACAGTGAGATTATTAAGCGTGAGCTTCACTGTGCTCTTTTTGAGCTCCTGTATGCCCCCAGGGGCAGCTCAAATTTCTTGCAGAAATGAAGATGGTGACGCTGTAGATTGGTAGGTAAAGAAAATTCATTGACTAGCTTTTGCAAAAAAAAAAAAAAAAAAAAAAATGCACTGGGTTGATTGGCAGATGGAATGGTTGACTGTGGAATTCTTGAGGTCCCCTCTCTCTTCCTCCCTTTCTCTACTGTACCCTCCAAAAGACAAAGAGTTTACCTGAATGATCTTTTTGTACATTGAACAGGAATGAATGGGAAAAGGAGAGAATCGCTTCCCCTGGATACAGAAAATCTAATGTAAGACCAACTTTACAACTTATGTTCCTGGTCTACATCTCTCAGAAATGATTAAAAAGTGTAATGAGATGTCCAGATAGTTGTATTAAGGCTTTTGCTTATTTCCTCACTAAGGTCCATTCAGTCTCCCATTCAGGAGTCTGAGGAAGATAGAAAAGGACAGTTTTCCTTTCAACATGGAAAATTGACTTTTCCCAAGAAGAAAGGGAAAAATCAACATTATGGCCTAGAGGCCAGAGCACTATTTGAATAACCTTGGTCTATAAGAGTGCCTGCTGCCGCTGAATGACAAGTCATTGACATCGGATGACGTTCCAAGGTGATAGGATATAGCATTGGCTAGTTCAGATTGCAAAATCATCGTGAGTTTTCAGGAAGCTCTGATCACTTTTTGAATCTCTCTAATTGAAAATAAACAGGCTCAAAGAATAATAGCTTGGAGTTCAAAGGTTCCTTAGAAAATATCGAGACTAGTTCTTTCATTTTTTACTGATAAAGAACTAAGGCCAACAAAAATTGTACGACAAGGTTAAACAGATTGTAAATATACAAGGTAACATTTGAACCTAGATAATTATTTTAAATAATGTATATAAAGCACCTTGAAAGTCTTATTTAAATATTAGTTATTATTATTATTCAAAAGTCATTTATTAAGTACCAACAACATACCAGATACTTTACTAGCTATTAGAGTTGTGCTAAAATAAGGGTTCTTAATCTGGTGTCCATGCTGGGTTTTTTTTTTTAATTTCTAATAGCTTGATAATCATTCCAATCAATTTGGTTTCCTTTGTTGTTCTATGTACATTATTCTATACATTTAAAACCATGATTCTGAGGAGTCTTTAGGCTTCACCAGACCAGAACACAAACAAAAAAGTTTAGAATCCCTGGATTAGAAGACTCCTAAAGACCTTTTCATGCCTCCATTTGCGATCTTGACTCTTGGTCCACCATTTTTTAACAATCCTATATTCCTGCCCATGATTTATGCAAAGTGTCACTAATTTTAAATTCATCTTTTTCAATCCCAATGGCTCCCACAAAGCAAAGATACAGAAGTTGCTCCCTTGCTTAAATGTACAATAGACAAATGTCCAAGGATAAGATCTCATGAAAACTGCTTTCAGGGTTTTTCCCTTTAGGGGAATCTCTACTTAAACAATATATATATATGCCTACAGAAGGATGTCATTTACTGGAGCAATGGAATTAACAGGTATCAAAGTGTGGAGGGGTGGGGACAAAAACTTTATTTCTTCTCCTCTTCTTTCTCTGGTGCCCAACTGCCCTAACCTCAATACCACTTGGTTCCAATTTCAGTAAAACTTGGGGGATTTCCAGATTTCCATCTACCTAGATTATGGATTTAGAGCAGGCAAGAACCTTATATACCAATGAATCCAACTTGTATAGTTTACATTTGAGCAACCTAAATCCCAGCAAGGTTAGGTTTGCCCAAATAACAGAATTGTGATTTGATCTTGGAACAAGTGTTTTGACCTCAAATCTGGTGTTCTTTCTGTGGAACTGTTTCCCTTGAAAAAGCTATATTTTTAGGATGAGGGTGGAGAGAGTTTCAGAAATACTTTGTACCCACAGGTTCTTTTGGAAGTTTCATTCTTTAGGCATAGGAATCAAGGCTTCCTGGAAGACCTTGAAGTAGATCTTTGAGCATTTGCACTTACCTGTTTTACTCTGGGCAATGTTGCAGGGTATAGAGATTTACCTCCAATAGGGGTTCATAGCTTTTGTGTGTCATAGATCTTTTTGGAAGTCTAGAAAAGCCTACAGAATCCTTCCCAGAATAGTTTTCCAATGAAAAAAAAAATAAAATATAAAGAAACCAATGATATTCAATAGTTACCAAAAAAAAATTTTTTTAACTCTTGGAACCAAGATTAAACACTCTTGCTAGATCCATACAGTGAGTTTTCTCAATTGCCAAGGAATTCCCCATTCAGGCACAGTGACATTAGAATTAGGTCAGAGGACTGTTTTTCTCAGGTCCTATATAATCTTCCTTACCTCCAGGGAGGAGGAGATAGATTTCATACACTCTAGTTAACCTCAGGATGGCAGACGAGGCAGGTATGGTTGTGAAGGAGAGAAACAATAGATTGCAGACATAGCATGGAAAAACCATCATATTTTATATCTTCTGATGAGATAATTATAGGGTCCTACCCTCCCCATTACAAAAAAAAACCTTAGCATCTAGAAAGAATATTCCTTATTTCTATCCTTTTGGTCAGAAGATTTCAAATAACTGAAACTCCATTTTTCATTTACAATCATAGCTTGGCCAGATGAGATCAAATAAGATAGTATATGTACCGTACTTTGTAAATATTAAAATATTTTATAAATATTAGCTATTATCTTATCCTGGTGAACTCAACAAATAAATTCCATTAGAATGGGAGCACCATGAACTGATGCTAAGTGAAGAGAGTAGAACCAAGAGAGCATTGCACATAGCAATAAGAGTATGCAATGGTCATTTTTGATGGATGTGATTCTTTTCAACAATGAGGTGATCCAGGCCAGTTCCAATAGACTTGTGATGGAGAGAGCCATCTGCACCTAGAGAGAGGACTGTGGGGACTGGGTATGGATCATAATATAGTATTTCCACCTTTTTGCTGTTATTTGCTTGCTTTTTGTTTTCTTTCTCATTTTTTCCTTTTTGATCTGATTTTTCTTGTGCAGCATGATAATTGTGGGAATGTGTATAGAAGAATTGCAAATGGTTAACGTAAAATAGATTACTTGCTGTCTAGGAGAGAGGATGGAAGGAAGGGAGGGAGAAAATATTTGGAACACAAGCTTTTGCAAGGATGAATATTGAAAATCATCTTTGCATATATTTTGAAAATAAGAAGCTATTATTTAAAAAAAGAAGAATGGGAGCATCATTGCAGACCAAACAGTTGCCCACGATAATGTACATGATATCGATCCATAAAAAGTTAAGAATATTTTTTATAAATGTCTTTACAACAAACACTGAGGATATCTAAACGACATGGAATTAAAAGCTTTCAAACTATAGAGACCTAGAAAAGGGATCAAAATCATATCTAAATAGGATGACATGCTTGTCTTGTCATCAGTCTTGTTGACTTGCCTGCTACTGGAGAGGTACCATGGATGTTTTCAATGAATTTATAGAAGATGAATTTATATTATTGTTGTTGTTGAGCCATTGACTCTTTGGGATTTAGTAATATAAGCAGTAATTATAATAGCATGTAGAACATATAACTTTTAAGATTTATGGAGGATGGTGTGGTACCAGTCCAGAAGATTTATCTTCCCAAGTTCAAATCTGGCCTCACATACTTGCTAGTTGCGTGATCCTAGGCAAGTCATGTAACTGTTTCCTTCAGTTTCCTTTTCTGTAAAATGACCTGAAGAAGGAATGGCAAACCCTTCTAGTATTTTCAACGAAATCCTAAATGGAGCAACCAAGAGTCATACAGGACTGAAAACTTACATAAGTATCTTAAGTTGACTCTCAAAACAACCCTGTGAAGTAGATGTTATTACTCTGCTCTACTTTACAGAAGAGGAAGCTGAGTTAGGGAGAGATTAAATTATTTGCCCAGGATCCTTTCAGTTAGAATTTACAACCGTATTTGAACTCAAATTCCGGTACTCTATCCATTATTTCATCCTGCCTCTTCTACCAAAGAAAGATTCAGATGAAGTGTTCTAAGAAAATTTGAGAATGGTACAATATTTCTAACAGTGGGGAAGAAGGGATCATAGAGGAGGGGGGCATCTGATTTTGGATACTTTTCTTTTTCAGGTTTGTGTTTTACAAGTTACCCCAGAACAGAAAACAGAAAAGTGAAAGAAGTAGGCTAGAGTACATGTACCTGGACACAACCACTAAAAGCTGGCGGAGAAGCAAGAGTCTAGTCAATATGACCCAAAGTGTCTTAGGAAGAACACTGCAGCAGCTTTATGAAGCATGGGAAGCCAAGGTAAGCTCAACTTGAACATGATCTTATAAATGATGATGATGAGAAAGCCAAACTAGTACCCTTGGGGCTCGGGATCAGTCATTCATTCAGCTTTCTTATGTGCCAGCAATGGGCCAGGGAATGGAGATGGAGATGAAAGCACACCATATCTTCAAAGGGCTTACAATCCATTCTCTGGCAAAGAAAATGGTGGGTGGGCAGGTGTGGGAGTCCTATAGCACAGGGAAGTAGACAGAAGGGCATCGGACCGCTAGATCCACCATCTTCTCATCTTATAAATGAGGAAACTGCACCTCAGGAAAGTTCTGCTATTTGCCCAAGAAAATACAGAGAGCGCAATAGGAAATAGTGTGGACTAAGCTGGCTTGTGTAAGTATCAAAATCAGTTTAAGTCAGAGCTACACACTTGGCAGCTGACAGGCAGGGACGAGGACACTTCTTGAGACCACACTAATTCAAGACCTTAAGGACCAGGTTGACATGCTCTGTAGCAAGACTAAACAGATCAATGGCATCCCTAAGTCTGGCTTGAGACAATTCTCTGCCGACAAAGCCATTACTTCTCACTTTGTATTTGCCATGTGATATATATATATATATATATATATATTTTTTTTTTTCTGATAGAAACAGAAGGAAAAAAACCTCCTTAAAATGCAAATATAAATCTATACCACTGAATCTCCATCAATAAAACTTGAACCATAGGTTGGTTTTTCATTAGTGATAATGACATTGGACTTTCTCATTCAGTAACCATCTCTAGATAACTCTCTTATATAGAAACTATTTGACATAGTGTATAAATGCAGAATTTGTCAGGACTGTCTGAATTTGAATCCTCCCTCAGACACCTACTATCCGTGTCAACCTGAACAAGTCACTTAACTTGTATTAGTCTCAGTTTCACTATCTGTAAAATGGAGATAATAATAGCACCTACCTCCCAGAATTTTTATGAGGATTAAATGAGATAATAATTGGAAGGTAATTAGCATTGTGCCTTGCTCATAATTAATACTTTATAAATGCTAGTAATTATTATTGCATATTACATCCCTTAAAGCACTATATAAATGCTAGCTATTGTTAACTGTGTATTCAAGTCAGTGAGATAATGAATTGTAGAAATGAATGAGCCAAATTGCCCAGAATAGAGACTGATTTTGTCACCTGAGATTTGTACCCATCATGCTCTAATCATTTTGTGTTAGTACAACAAGGCAGGCAGGGCAGCAACTTCACTCTGTTACTCTGGATGCAACAGCTTCTCTCTTCACATGCTCTGATAACCTACACCAGTCCATAAGAGCAGGACATTCAGAGATAGTTTTTGAGCCAAACCTTCATGACCTTGATTTTGTAGAAGTTTTGGAGGATGGGAGAAAGGAGACAATGAAGATTTTGTTGTAACAGAGTAGCCAGGCTGCTGCATCCAGGTATTTCTGAGCCTCATTCTTTCTGTGTCTCAAATCTGTGTACCACCCATTATGTATGTTTTCCAGGGGAAACTTTGGACACTATGTTGTCTTGGAAAGGGAATTGATTTTGGCAGAATTTAATCTTGTCTCCGACACTCACAAGCTAAACAACCAGGAAAAATAAGCTACATGATTTCTTTGAGAATCAACTTCCTTATTTGTAAAATAGGAATAATCATATTTAAACTTACTTTATAAGATTTTAAGGAATGCACTCTGTAAACCTTAAAGAGTTTATATCAGTGGCAATCTCTCTTTCTCTCTCCTTACACTCATACACACACACACATACACACACACACACGTGTATATATATATATATATATATATATATATATATATACATACACACATATATATACATATACACACACCTACATATATATATACACATATACATATACATATACATATTATTATCAAATTATATTACAGATGCCTTTTGTGTATATAGACAGCTGCTTAGGATCTTTCCAGTTTTCAAATTCTGAGATTCCCAGATTCTGGATTCAAGTTTTACCTCTGAAACTAACTAAACCAATGAACATAACATTAGGAAAGTCTCTTAATGCCTTGATGCTCCAAACAACTAAGACTATTGGTGTAGGATGGATATCTGCATTGGTGGAGGGAGTTTCCTTACCTGAAAGTTCCTTCCAGCAGTGAAATTACATGTCCAATCTGAAAAGGGACTATAGAAATACAAGCATTTTTTTTGGGGGGGGTGGAGCATCTTGAGGATCTGCCTGAGGTCTGGACCACAGAGAATGGCAGTGATGAATATATCTCAAAGCCAATAAGAGGAATATTTGTCACTGAGTATCTGTGTACCTTTTGAGTACTTCTCTTTTTTCACACCAGTGCCATCCCAGTGACAATTCAGAGGTTATGGGACCCTGACAGTAACCAAACAAATTCAACTTCATCTATTCAACACGCATTTTTTAAGCATTTCCTGTATGGGAGACACTGTGTTAGGCACTGAGAAATATAAAAAGAAAATGAAATAGTTCTTGCCAAATTGACTCTATCTAGATAAGAGTTCTTAAGTTTGGGGGGGGGGTTCCATAAATTTTAAAAAAATAATTTGATATCTTTATTTCCATATAATTGGTTTCCTTTGTAATCCTGTGATTTGTATTTTATTTTTATCATTTAAAAATATTATCTTCAGAAGGGATTGATAGCCTTTGTCACAGAGGTCCATGACACACAAAAAGATTAAAGCCTCCCCACTCTAGACACTTGTGTACAAACTCTTTGGACATAGGTGGTTAATTCTTAAGTCAAGCTGCTGCCCCAGGGTGGCCTGCCTCCAAATGTTCCTATTCACCATCTGCTGCTCAGTGACAAAAGCCTGGCCTCTAACCAGATATGAGGAAGCTAACCACAACTGCAATCCAGTGGCACACGATCATATGATCTGGTATTAGGAACATGGAACTCTGCCTCAGCATCCTGCTGCCAATGCACAAAAAGCCACCACAAAATACAAAACCTGAAGAAAATATCCATGTCCACTGAAGACATTGTGCTTTGTGTGAATTTGATCAATTCATCTGAGGCTCACCTGCCACCAGGATAGTCTTTTGAATCTAGGATATCAAATCTAGGTTCTTCTTCTTATTATTAATCCTTTCTCTTAGAATAGGACTTTAATCAACAAAAAGAAGGAAGATCCTTCATTCAAAGTCTCTTGAATTTCCACACCAAATGTAACTTATCATGAGCCCTTAGTATCATAAAATACTAGAAATAGAGAAATAAACAGTGATAATCCTTATGCTTACTACATCTTTGATCCTTATGGCCATAGGATTATAGCTAGAAGGGACATTAAAGATCATCTTATCCAATTCTTTACAAATAAAGTGAGGACCAAAAGAGAAAGTGGCTTACCCAAGATGATATAAGTAATGTGTCTAAGGTTTCTTGATTGAGTCCAACATTCTGCTCTCTGTGCAATGCTGCATCCAATTTTTAAAAAATATTTAATAGTTTTTATTTACCAGATATATGCATGGATAATTTTTCAGCATTGACAACTGCAAAACCTTTTGTTCCAACTTTTCCCCTCCTTCCCCCCACCCCTTCCCCCAGATGACAGGTTGACCAATACATGTTAAATATGTTAAAGTATAAATTAAATACAATATATGTATATATGTCCAAACAGCTGTTTTGCTGTACAAAAAGAATCGGACTTTGAAATAGTGTACAATTAGCCTGTGAAGGAAATCAAAAATGCAGGTGGACAAAAAGAAAGGGATCAGGAATTCTATGTAGTGGTTCATAATTATCTCCTAGAGTTCTTTCACTGGGTGTAGCTGGTTCAGTTCATTGCTGCTCTATTGGAGCTGATTTGGTTCATCTCATTGTTGGAGAGGGCCATGTCCATCAGAATTGATCATCATATAGTATTGTTGTTGAAGTATACAAGGATCTCCTGGTCCTGCTCATTTCACTCAGCATCAGTTCATGTAAGTCTCTCCAGGCCTTTCTGTATTCTTCCTGCTGCTCATTTCTTACAGAGCAATAATATTCCATAACCTTCATATACCATAATTTACCCAACCATTCTCCAATTGATGGACATCCATTCATCTTCCAGTTTCTGACCACCACAAAGAGGGCTGCATCCACTTTTAAAAAATATTTATTGAATTTAATTGCATTAGAGATAACTGTGGGGTAAACAATTCAAGTTGTGAATAAATCAGTCAATAAACATTTTTAAAGCATCTATTATGTGCCAGACACTGATTTAGATGAAATCATCTCTATCCTCAAAAAGATTAGTCTCTCATGAAGACCCCCAAACTTCTGTATTAGTCTGCTTTGTCAAGATGGATCTTTCCTAAGGCAGGGATTCTTGATCTGTGGCCTTAAAAAAATATTTCAATGATTGTATTTCTGTAAAATTGGCTTCCTTTACAATCCTTTGTATTTTATTTATGCATTTAAAAATATGATTTTTGAGAAGAGGCCCATCAGAAGAGTGCCAGAAGGATCCTTGACACAAAAGAGGATAAAATCCCCTGCTCTAATGAAAGACAGAAGTTGGATTTTGTAAAGAAATTAAATTATTCTAGTAGAATTGGGTGACAATTGCATCCTTCCTGCTTCCCTCCCTCCTTCACAAGAAATCAGGGCTTTTAGTCATTGTTCTTTTGACTCATTAAGTGGGGAGCTGCCCATAAGGAAAATTTATGGAAATGATCTTTGTTAGTCATATCTAAAAGCACATCATCAGTGCCCACCTGAAAGTCAGTGTTGTTTGAAACAGAATAAAATCTATAGATATGTGATAAAAATCCCTGAAACATAACGAGAAACAGTCTTCAGAATCACAGCCTCACGAACTTAGCCTTAGAGACTCCCCTGGATGTTTTGAGAATGCGATGGTATTCATTTAATGGGTAGATTCATGCAAAAAAAAAAATGAAATGTTATGCATACAATTTCACTGTTGTTCCAGGTAGAAAATATCAAGCTAAAAAAGATAATAAGCCAATGAAAAATGAATCAAAGAGAAAGTTTAGAAGAAATGCTCCTATCTCCAAAGGGAACGCTCTATGGGATAACCATCCAGTGTCTATATTGACAACCATCGCCCTAAGGACAGGTTCTCTTTACCATTCCCCAAATGATTGCAATGGCCCCCTAACAAGATACAGAACCATCTTCTCTTTTATATTTCAGCAATTGAATTTTTACCCATCTTTTAAAGCTCAATTTGAATGCAACATATTCCCTGAGATAGTCACCATCACCCTTCTTGAAGCACCTTCATTTAGCAGGGCTATCTCATGAGAAATCCATGGGAATCAGTCTGAGCAGGGAGCATGGTATGGCTATGGGTTCCGGAATGGCAGCTTCCAGCTTTTCCCTATTCATCCTCCTTGGGATGACCCTACCTTAGACACATTACCGGTATGATCTTGGGTAAGCTACTTCCTCTTTTGGTCCTTAGTTTGTTTATTTGTAAAATAAGAGAATTGGACTCAATGATCTTTAAGGTCCCTTCTAGCTATAATCCTATGGCCATAAGGACCAAAGATAGGCTAAGCAAAGTATTATCATCATTATCATCATTTTATTTCTTTGGATCCAATATTTTATGATCCTAACGGCACATGATAAGTTACATTTGATGTGGAAATTCAGAAGTGTATCACTTCTCTAATACATTTGTGATACAATTTAGTTATTTAGTGATTCTACTAGTCTTATCCTCCTATTAAACTGTAACTCAAAGGAAAGCAAGAATTATTTCCCTTCCCACCTACCAGCCTCTAACACAGTGCTCTAAACAGCTCAACTTCCTACTTTGAAATGGATAAGGCAATGATCTCTTAAATCAATCATCAAAGATATGAGTCTTGTTGAGGGTGGAAAATCCTCTGTGGAGACAACTAGATGGTATGATGGATAGAGCGCTTGTATTAAAGTTAGAAAGAACTGAGTTCAAATCCTGCCTCATATACTTTCTAATTTTGGGACTCCAAACAAGCTATTTAATCTCTGGTTGCATCAGTTTCTTCATCTGTAAAGTAAGATTGATTTGCTAGCTCTCAGGGACCCTTTCAGTTCTATAGCTATGATCTTTTTCTTTTCTCCCTACTTGTTCTGTGTGCTTTTTTTCCCCTTCTCACATATTAATATTGATTTATGTGCTGGCAAATCTCACCTTTTCCAGAAAAATGTAAGGTCTTTGAGAGCAAGAACTACTTTTTGTACTGACTTTGTATCTTCATTACTTAGCACAGTGCCTGGCATGTGGCAAATATTTAATAAATGCTTGTGAGATCTGAATTGAATTGGATTGGATTTAGCACAATGTCTAGCACATAGTAGGCACTTTATAAATATGTATTGAATGATTAGTTATTGATGGATTAAGGGAAGGAACTATTTTTCTTTCTAGCCCAGGCACCTAGTACAGCAATTGGCCAATAGCAAGCACTTAGAAAATGCTTGTTGATTGATTAACTCCAAATCAGCACAGCCCTCATTGCCCCAAGTTTTCACACTCAACTATAGCAAGGTCATACAAGGGTAGAAGCAGGATGGTTTCCTTTGGCCTTCTCTGGAAGACTGTAAAAAGCTCTTATTGCTACACAAGCTGCCTCTTAAGGGAAAAGATGAAATCTCTAGAGTGTTCAGGAAAACTCTGCATTCTACACCATGGAGGTAGCAAAGCTGGCTGCAGTGTCATGTAAGATTGACTGTCTCTTAAAAAATGTAATGTGTTTCCACAGAACAATAACACTGCCTACCTGATATATAATGACAAAGTCCCTCACTCTGTGGATTACAGCTGGAAGCAAGGACATGCAAAAGGTATGACATTATCCCCAAGCCAATGTCTTCTGTCAGAGAGGAAATTCACTCACGAACTTATTTAGTTATCCTTTGAGATTCATAGAACACCGTTGAGATTCATAGAATACTGTCCCCCTGAGAACTCAAAAAACTTTGTCCCTCCTCCTGGGGGAATAAAGCAACACCTGCCCTGTTGGGAAGGGGGGTGAGACAAAGGATCAAATGGGGAGACCCTACTCCCAGGTGCAATGACATGTGTGTTAAGAGTTGATGATACTTGGCAAGGTAGCACCTTCCATTAAGGGGGAGGTTTTCATACTGGAAGGCAGCCAGCTTCATTATGCAATATTAATTTGGGCATCTGGCCAAGCATTTTCCATTTCAACATAAGCCCCAAGAGACATTTAGAACTATAAAGAATCTCAGAGGTTATACAGTCCCAGGCCTCCGTTTTATAGGAAACTGAGGCCAGCAAGAAGCAGCACGTGGAAGAACCATGTCCAAATCTGGCCCCCTTTCCACTGCCCTATGTGGTCTTCCATCTTAGTCTATTTCCACCCAGAGTCTGCAGGATCACAAAATGTGAGAGTGGAAAGGAACCTTAGCAGCCATCTAGTCCAAATGGTACCCCCCAAAAATCCTTGCTATAACGCATCCAACAAGACGTCCAACTGGTCTTTGCTTGAAGACTCCCAAAGAGGGAGAACCCACTCCCCTCCTAAAGCATACCATTCAATCTTTGGACAGCTCTAATTATTAGGAAGATTTTTCTAACAGTGAGTCTAAATTTTCTTCTTTGTAACTTCCACCCATAACTCTTCATTCCACCCTCTGGGACCAAGCAAGACAAGTCTCATCTGTTTTCCATATGGCAGAGCTCACCATATTTGAAGATAGCCATCATATTCCCCCTGAGTCTTCTCCAGAGTAAACATCCTTAATGTTTCCACCTCTTTTTATGACATGAACTCAAAACCCTTCACCAGCCAGCTTGCTTTCTTGTTCCACTCTTTTTCTTCCTGTAAATGTACATCCTCTAAAATTGAGTTACTGGTATACAAGTAGGCAGGCTTCCATTATTCTATTAAAGCAAACATGAATGCATTATGATTGTTTGCACATTTAGTTGTGAGAGTAATAACTCAAATCACATAAAAGAAACCACTGACATGTACTTATTAACACAGAAGGGCTTTTACACACTTCTGTAGAAAGCCTTATGTCTCATAAGATTAAGGAAAGCGATCCATATTCTCCTTTCTTGGATTTTTCTTATTTTCTTCCTAGAGATTTTATGTACAGATAATTCACTTAGACTGAGTATTTAGTACTGCTCCCCACTTGCCTTTTGTGTCTCTTTTTGTGTCTTGATACAATTGGGCAACTTCCCCTACCATACATATGAGCTTAATTATCTTTAGGTACAAACACATAGACACAAATTACTTAGGAGCCTTTTTTCTCCACCTAATTTTCCTTTGGAAACACATCATTTTTGGCTTTTTCTCAGGCTTTTGGAAGGAATTGGGTGGGGAAGATACTCACTTAAGCTTCCTTTCCTTCTTTAAGGAGGTCAAATTTCAAGTTAGCAAACTGTATTTGGCCAAAACAAACCTTCCCTGTGATTTGACTTGGGAACCCTTTTAGCTCTTCTTAGGGAGGCTGGCTGCCTTCCTTCTCTGGGATGGCTATCCATCTAAGTTTTAGGCAAAGTAATTCAAGCTTGGATTTTTTTTTTTTTCTGGAAACCTGCAAACATCTCACATGGTGTTTTTTGACAGACAGTGTTAAAAGAAAGGAAGAAGTACTACTTGTCCCAATGAACCATTAGCCTAAAACTGAAATAAAGCTGGTTTATGATCACCTTGAATTTTACAGCTTTGGGGTATGTTTTTGAAAGAAAGAGACAAAAAACCTAGAGACTCAGAGAAGTAAAGATAGAAGCAGATCTTCAAAGGGAGAGAGAGAGAGAGAGAGAGAGAGAGAGAGAGAGAGAGAGAGAGAGAGAGAGAGAGAGAACACTTGGGTTTTCTAATTTATCTCTATTAACCTTATCTTTGACAGGTTTCTTGCTTTGGGATAAATCACAAGGATTCTGGCTGATTCACTCAATTCCCCAGTTTCCTCCTTATCCTGAAGAAGGCTATAGCTATCCATCTACTGGGGAAAGATATGGACAAATTGGTATCTGCATAACTTACAACTACAGCCAATTTGTAGAAATAGGTAATATGGGACATGGTGGGTTCTGATGAAGATAAGGTACTTCTCTGTGATAAGTTTCCATCCAACTGGTTCAAGTGTGTTGTTCTCCAGGGGAAATTATCTTTGTAATCTTATGCTAGTCAGGCTCTAAAGAAAGGAAAAAGAAAATATGACCTGCATAAGAACTTTGGGCCCTAAGTTCTTCTTTAATGAGTTAATACAACTGGGAAGTGGTTTCCTTCCACTAAGAGATCCTGAAATCAAATGAAAAGAATCTGCCATTGACTTCTGCTCCTAAAAATAACATCTTGAGGGGAAATAATGGGGGGGAAATGGAGAAATTTAAAGGAGAAAAGTGAGTAGGATGCACAATAAAATGTCTCTCCTACGTACAAGCCTATAAAATCATCTGAGTATCTCTTAATATTTTAGAAAGAGAACTAGACTTGGAGGAAGCATAAAATCCTAGAAAGAGTAATGATTTAGAAATCTAAGAGACATGGGTTCAAATCTCACTTCAATTAAGTCAATTGTCCAAGATTTTTTACACAGTAAGAAATCATGAGAGTCAAGATTTAAAGTCAGAATTCTGGTTCCTGAGCCAAAAAAAATGACCCATCCCATAAACCAGTCCTATGACATGTCTCTTGTTTTCTGTGATTAAAAAAAAAAAAATCAGAAATTACATCAGCTCAGTAATTATAACTCCAAATTTAGCTAAGTTAGATTCAATCACAGATATTCTCTTACTAGACATCTTAATGTTAAAATGTTAATATTATTAGGTATTTGTCTCATAAATAGATGGCATTACCAAATTATTATCTATTTTGGGCTTCTTCATTTTCTTCCCCAAACCAGTCTTTCTGAGATTAAAATCATTATATTAAAAAAAAAAATCAGTAAGTCAAACATTTAGCAAACATTATGTGTCAACTAAAAAAATAGAAATAGAAGCTGAAAGAAATCTGATCCCTGCCTTCAAGGGATCAAGGAGCTTACATTCTAATGGGAGAAAACAACACATAAAAGGAAGCTGAAAGCAGGGTGGATGGTTGGTAGCATAGACAGGATAATAGAAGTCCAAAATGTGACTTTGTTGCTTATTTATTATGCAGCCATGGGGAAGTCACTCAAACTGTCTAAATTTTAGCTTCTCCAGCTGTAAAATGGGAAGAATAAAATCTGGAGTAACTCTTTAGTCGGATTGTTCTTAAAGATAAAATAACCTAATGTATATATAATGTACTATAAATCGTAAAGCATTAGAAGGATTCATTATTATTGTGATATTGGACATATAATCTAAATTCTCAGAGGTTTAGCACCTTTTCTTTAAAATGAAGCAGCTGAGTATGGTGGATAGAGTGGTGGTGTTGGAGTTAGGTTTTGGCGTGGGTTCAAATTCTGCCTCTTATACTAACAGCATTTGGGTAAGTTATTTATTGTCTACGTGCAGAGGCCTGGGGAGCTTCCAGACCTTTGGAATGGATTCCTTCTGACCTTTCTGAGGAAAACTAGTGTACATTGTTGACTTTTGCTTCTCCTAGAGAAGAGGGATGTGGCAATGGGTATGTTCTGCCAGAGTGTGCTGACTGGCACGCCAGCCCTTCCTCAGCTCGTGCCAGCTTTAAGTCTGAGGGCTTCCAATCTCATCTATTGAGTCATTGATGAGTTGTGATCTGTGCTGGTGAGAAGAGCCTCCATGTGGGGGAGCTTTCCATAATAGCAAAATCATAGATTCTTTTGTGTCTTTATGTGTCCATAAAATGAGGATGTTGGATTATGTTGTTTCTAAGATATTTTCACTGTCAAAAAATACAATGATTCTTTCACTAGCTTGATGTCCTATTGTTCCAGATGCCTCCTTAGAGACATCTAAAAAAATCATTCTATATCTATTTTTAATCAATCTATTCATGTATCCACCATTTATCTCTATCATCTATTTCCATCATATCTCTATTTCTATCATCTCGATGTCTCTCTCTGCTATCTCTCCCTCCCTTTCTTCTTCCTTACTCTTTCCTTATTCCTTCCTCCCTCCTTCTATGTCCCTCTTTTCCTTTCTCTCCCTCTCTCTTCCTCTTTCTGTCTCTCTGTGTTTCTATCTGTCTGTCTGATCTCTCTGTGTCTTTGTCTGTCCCTCTCTGTCTCTTTGTCTCTGTCTCACTGTGCATGTCTGTCTCTCTTTGAATCTGTCTGTCTCTCTGTCTCTGTCTCTTTTTGTCTGAATCTGTCTCTCTGTCTCTGTCTCTTTTTGTCCGAATCTGTCTCTGTGTGTGCATGTGTATGTCATTTTCTATCTCTCTCTACTGTCCCAACTCTCACATACAAGTAGGGAATTCTGCAGAGCAATGTGGTGTGTTGTATGGGAGATGCACAGATTGCCATAGATAGACTGCTAGATTTAGTCCGAGGTACTGGGCTTGAACCCCAGTTGTTCCATCCACTTAGCTGCGTGAACCTGGACAAGTAAATTTACTTCTTTGGCCTCTGTTCTCTCATCTGTAAAAAGAAAGGAATTCTAAACACTCTCACAGCTCTAATTCTATAGGCCCAGAATATCAGAGTTTTATTCCCTTGTAATTCCTTTGGAGTTTTTTGAATTTTTAAATGTCTGTAGCTGATGCTACAGTGATTCCTGCTTAGTTTCTGCAATAATAAAGTAGGATCATGCTGAAAGCTTGCTATTCCCTTGTTTCCTCCTGTTAATTAACATAACAAAAACAGAAGTGAGAAGAGACTTATCTTGAGTGGTTAGATGTACAAACAGGATGAGAATGCCTCTTCTACAGTAATAAAACTAGCATTTATATTTCATTTTACTGGGTACAAAGTACTTTACATCTTATTTTATTTGAGGTCAGTATCATGACCATGTTACAAAGAAACTCACAACAGGAGTTCTCTATGGTCTTTAGCCAGAAGTATATGAGGCAGGAAAAAACTCAGCTTTTTATATATTTTATCTTCTGTCTCCAAGTGTTGCAGTGGAAAGGGCACTGCATTTGGAGAAAACCTGAATTTAAATTTCAGCTTTGCCTTTTAGACAAATCCATTTGTGGACTTCACTTTCCATAGCTATAAGTGGATAGAATGCCCAGTCAGGAAGATCCAAATTCAAATCTCACTTCATACTCTTAGACTTTGTGACTCTGACTTAATCCTGCTTGCCTCAGTTTCCTTATCTGCCAAATGAGGAAAAGACAAATCACTCCAGTATCTTTTTCAAGAAAATCCCAAATGAGGTCACAAAAAGTTAGACAACAAAGACCAACAATAACTAACTAAAGTTCCCTCCTACATCTAAAGCTTGTATTTTTAAATTTCCTTTGCTGACAATGGCTTCCAATCAATCTCTCTTCTGTGTCATTTAGACTCAATTAGTTTCATCAAAACTAATCAGTTCTTTAATTGGATTAGATAAGAAATTCCATCTGATGGTAACTGAGAAGAATGAGAAAAGAAGTGAAAGTCAAATAAGTTGGCTCTTAAAATTCACAAGATTTGTTCTCAATGCAGTTTTTGTCTATTATCCTGACCAGATTCTCAGCTATTAAGCTGCATTCCGAATGTCTATAGCTGCTTTATACCTGCCAGCTTTCACCCAGAACTCACTTATCTACCCAAAATGTGTGCCCGCTCCCAGCTCCCCAGGATTCCTCACCGACGCCTTTCCAGACTTCGGTCCATCCAAGGCCAAAACTTCTTCCATTTTGCAAAATCACCT
Source organism: Sminthopsis crassicaudata (assembly GCF_048593235.1). Taxonomy (NCBI): domain Eukaryota; kingdom Metazoa; phylum Chordata; class Mammalia; order Dasyuromorphia; family Dasyuridae; genus Sminthopsis; species Sminthopsis crassicaudata. The sequence goes on along the minus strand of NC_133620.1, from coordinate 40,655,157 downwards.
TATTTTGTGGACGGTAAGAAAAAAATGATCACAGAAGGATCTACAATAGCTTTGGCAGGTTAAACTCATTTGGGTTGGGTCAGAGATCTACTAAGCTTCTTAAAGTGAAGGCGCAAATAGGCAGGGAGATGGGATGGAACTAGAGGGACCAAGAAGTTGTACTTTGGAGCATCTGACCTGAATCTCCTCATTGGAAGATTTTATCCAGGGCAAAAGATTTCAAGTTCATCTCGAATCACTTGGTTGGTATTGGTATCTCCCCATGTCCCATGTTTTCTATGCTGACATTTATGAAGTTTCTGCTATACTAAGCACTGGAAATACAAAGACAGAAAATAAAACAGTTGTCTGTACCCTCAAGAAGTTTCTATCCCATTGGGGAACTCCAACACCCAAAGTAGAAACAAGAGAAATACAAAATAATTTCAATGAGGAGCTAGAGCACAAGCAATATCTGAAGATAGACTTGTGCCTGGCAAATAGTAGGTACTTAATAAATGTTAGTTGACTAAGACAGGAGGTGACTATGTGAAGTAAGAATTGATGGGAGCTCATGATTTTCAAAGGCAGAAATGAGAAAGCAATAAGCAAACATTTTGCCTTATCAGAATATTTGTTCTCTCCCCCAGCAAGCAGTCTATTGTGTAATAACTTAATAACTACTCTCAAAGAGGTCCAGAAGCAATTAGGCGGCAAAATGGAAAAACACTAGTACTAGTGAGACATGAGTTCAAATCCAGCCTCAGATACTTAACTAGCTGTGTGACCCTGGCCAACCTCTGTCTATCTCAGTTTCCTCATCTGTAGAACAAGGATAAAAATACCACCTATTCCCCGGGTTGTTGTGAGGATAAAATGAGATAACATTTGTAAGGCACTTGGAAAACCTTCGAATACTAGCTATGATTACCTCTCTTTGGAGCAGGAACATTGCCTTCCTCTCCCTTTTCTTATGAACCCAATAGGATTTTAACCCCACATTATGTGAACTGTATATCAGAGAAAGGAGTGTTGAGAAATGTGTCCTATTCTTTATTTTCTGTTTATGAAATTATTCCTTAGGCTATTATCTAAGGTCAGAAATATCAATTTCTTTTCCTTTTTTTTTCTTATAACTCAGATATCTTTGTGTCTTGGATGGCTCAACAGTTGCAGACCAATTTGCTCATAGAAACTTGGCAACCTAAGCTTCCATCAAATTGTTCTCTTTCATACCATGTCTATAATATCAAGAGAATTAGAATTCCAGGAGGGTCTACTTTTAGCTCCTACTATGATCATGCCAAATGGTGTGTTTCCCAAAGATACCACAGGAAACACTGGACATGCATTGGAGATCTGAACCGCAGCCCGTTCCAGACTCGAAGAGGAGGAGGATTCCTTTGTACTCAAAATAAGCACATCTATCTTGCATTCCGAAGCTTGATTCTGCACTATCAGAACTGCAATCATTCTTAATCAGAGGTAACTATTAGAGCAATGGGAATTCTTACTGTCCTTATGATTTATCCATATGATACCCTATATCATACCCTAAACATCTAGAAGGATATCTCTTGATTATAAAACTTTCAACTAAAATATTATTTTCTTAATACTTCTAACAAGAAAACAGAGCTCATTTTCCTATTTTACATTATTACAATGGAATTTAAATTGTAGGAAAAAATTAGTTCTCCATGAGAGGAAGTCAACTCTCAGTGATTCAGTGGTCTGATTGACTAGATTCTTTGATTGCTTTTTGGGATATATTATTTCTCATTGATGTCTTTACCTGAAGATGGACAGGTAAATAGAAAGGATCCAATATCCATGGTCTAGAAAAATCTATCTTCTCCATTTCTAACTCAAGTATCCAAAGGAAAATATTCTTCTTGATCTGAGTTCCTGAGTTTCAGTCCTTAAAACCATCCTGAATCTATCCAGAGATCTCCAATATTCTGACCTCATTGGTACCCTCTTGAACAATCTATTAGGTACCGAAGCAAAATTTATCAGTTAGACCTTTTGGCCAGTTCATCCCTCAATGAAGACAAACTGCATTTAGGTTTGACCCTTCTCATCTTTACTCTTTGGCTGCTTATCACCAATAAAGAGGAAAGTTTAGTGGAAAGAATAAAGGAATTGAGAGGCGATAAGCAGTGCAGTGGTTAGAACACTGGGCTTGGACATAGGGAGACTTGAGCTCTACTCTAGCCTCTGACACACTGACTGAGTGATCCTGCATAACTTACACTCTGTTACTGTTTCCTTATCTATAAAATAAGAATATGAACACCCCCTGCCTTTAGGAGTTATTGTAAGAATAAAATATGATGTTATTATTCTTTTTTTTTTTTTTTTGACAAGGTAAGGTTAAGTGACTTGTGCAAGGTCACACAGCTCGTATGTATGAAGTATTAAGTGTCTGAAGCTGAATTTGAACTCAGGTTCTCCTGATTTCAGGGCTGGTGTTCTATACACTATAACATCTAGTTGCCCCAATATACTATTATAAAACACTTTTCAAAACTTAAAGGGCTATAGAAATACTAGCTATTATAAATAGAAGTTATGCTTCATTTAGGATCTGTGTGGTTTTATACAAACTACTTGTTTTTTCATTTGTAAAATGATAGCATTGTGCTAGATGAAAGTTCTAAATTTCTAATTGTATGAACTTACTGTATAGTACTAAATTTTTGCTATCCTCTTTTTAATTCCTCCTAATGACTAAATTTGGCTGGCAGACATGGCCAGAGACCAGTGGAAATTGGATTCTTTTCCTTTGTCTTTAGTGTGACTGTTTAGTTTTGAGGGTACTTCTTCCATGATTACAAACAAGAATTCATGAATATTTTAAAGTAGCATTTGTTTTCATCTTCTTTACCATACCCCAACAACTTGGCAAGGATTTATCACCACCAAGAGCTACTATGAACACAAATGAATGAACAAAGGGAAAAGATTTCAAAATGTTAAAAGTTCAAAGCAATACTAAAATCAGATTATATGTGGAAACTTTGATACTGGAAAAAATTTTAATGTTTCCTCCCTCCCTCCCTTCCTTCCTTCTCTCCTTCCCTTCCTTCCCTTCCTTCCTTCTCTCCTTCACTTCCTTCCCTTCCTTCCTTCCTTCCCTCCTTCCCTTCCTTCCTTCCTTCCTTCCTTCCTTCCTTCCTTCCTTCCTTCCTTCCTTCCTTCCTTCCTTCCTTCCTTCCTTCCTTCCTCCCTTCCTCAGGTACTATCTAGCCTTAATCACTGAATGGATGTGGCCTCAATCAAACTGAACTCTGTTGAAAACCATAACTTAAGGTCTCCCATTTCATCCAGGGCCATCTCTAGTTGTCCAGATCTGGTTACTGGAACCAGATGACTTTGGAGAAGTGAGATGGGACCTTGCACAGCACTCCCTCACTTGAATCCAATTCAGTTGCATGTTATGGGTCACCTCCCCGATGTCCTGGTCCTTTTCAAGAACAAAAGACAAACTACAAGATCTAAGGCATTGCCATTCCTATGTATGATTGGTCTACCTTGGAGGAATCAGAGGGCTTAGAGGGTAGAAATATAGAAAACTACTATAAATTCAAAATACTGGAAAGGAAATATGGTAGCCTGGAAGCATGGGATTATAGCAATAAGGATTTGGTCAGGATGAAATGAACATTATTAGGATTCAGCAAGTTACCCCCTTTCCTTTTTGCCCTCCCTCCTCCCTCCTTCTCTCCCTCCTTCCTATATTCTTCTCTTCCCTCTTCCATCCCCTCCCACCTCTTTCTTCTCTCCCTTCTCTGCTTCCCTTCTCTTCCTCTCTTGTTCCCTCAATTCTATTTCTTTTCCTCTCACTTCTACATTTTCCTTTTCCAACTTAGACATAGAACTTCCCCCCTCCCTACCCACCACTCTTTCAATGGAATTGCATCCTGCCTTGGTTTATAGTTGATTATGTAGCAATGGCAGTGAGACTGGGGAGTCTCTTTCCCTTGAGGCCTATAAAGCTAAAAGACATACCTTTCTGAATGGGATAGTTTAAATTAAGTCCTGTTTTGAGGCTTAATGAATTCTATAGGTCTGACATACCCCAGGGATTTGGGAATGTTTAAGCAAACAGTGCCCCTCCTTATTACTGGGCCCATATTTGAAGCTCATCAAGTTAGGTGGGACTTGGTAGACCTTGCACTCTGCCAGTAAAGGCTTTGAGAGCTCAGGGTCACCTTCACACAGAGATGGTCCATTCCATTAAATGTTCTATCACAATGGGCAATTAGGAATAGATAGTTCTATTGCCAACTTCAATTTCTTTCTTCCTGATAGATGAAATTCTTCATTGCAGACTCTTTTCAAACCCTGTAAGAAATAACCATCTGCCTACACAATACTTGATCATTCATCCACTTTCACTGAGCAAACAAATACTTAATGCCCGTCTACTATGTTCAAGGCCCCACTTACAATTCAGACAGAAAAACAACCAAAGGCAAGGCAGCCTTCCACTGCTGTTTCACAAGGCCATTTGTTTGAGCTGAGGATCATTGACAGTGACAGAGCCAAGATTAGAATCCAGTTGTCCCAAGCCTTAGGACAGATACTAACCCAGTAGTATAATACTGGCTAGGTCGAGCCACCACTTTGTATCTCAGTTTCCCCATTTCTCAAATAAATATATATTAAACAAGATGATTTAGTGTCTGCAAAGTCCATCTCTAACCTACAAGAAGATTGGCTTTCACTAAGGAGGCTTTCCAGCTCCCATATATTGATATATTGTATCTCTTTCTACCCATGTATTCCCTAAGAACAAGAGTAGGACGTTGGGTACCAGCTAAAGGCAAGCTGTTTGAAGCTTTTGCTTCTCAAACAGCAACTATTACTATGCCATATTTAACAAGGGTGTGTTTGAGGTTGGGGTTTCAAGAAGAAATGAAGATCTTATGCCTGTTAATTCCTCTCCCCACTCCCATACTGATTCTAAATTCTCAACCCAAGGGATACATTCTGACATCAAAATCCAGCCGATAAAACGTAAAAACTGTGGAACCTTAGTGGGATGGAGTCAGCTAGGGGGGAGGGGGTACCAGTAGGGGGACTGAGGGAGTCTGGCAGCCCATTCTACAGGGGCTTCATAAGGAAATAGCACCCTTTTATGTCACCACTTTGGGCCCAGCTCCAATTGTCCTGAATTATTTAATGTTGCTCTAATAGGAAAAAATTTTTAAATGTTTTCCAGGTTAGCAATAATCAACAATTTTGTTAACTTTAATGATGATTTTACTAAGTTGTTTAGTCATCTTGATTTAAGAGTATCTAGAGAATGGAGACATTATTCCTAGTCAACCCACTCCTTTTTTTCTTTTTTTTTCTTTTCTGAGGCTGGGATTAAGTGACTTGCCCAGGGTCACACAGCTAGAACGTGTTAAGTGTCTGAGACCAGATTCAACCCACTCTTTATAAACATAGAAAAAACTGAGGTATTTATGCATAAACTGGTCAGCCACTGACTTGTATAATTTCGGAAAAATCTTTTTACATTTTGTTTTTCAGCTTTTCTACATTTACAATTAGGTGCTAGCACTGTTTTTGGAACTTTTTGAATATTGTGAAAATAAAATGAGATAAACTGTTAATGTACTTTGACTTTTTTTTTTAATGGTCAAGTAATGCTAGGTAACAACAGAGAAAAACAATTAGCATACTTCTGAGTCAGACTTTAGTTTTAGCTTCTTTTATGAAAAATTAACATTTTGTCAGTTAAAGAATTCATTCATTAATTACAGGAAACAGTAAAATAAAGAGCTGGCTGAGCCTGCCTTTCTGCTGTGAGATGTATTAAATTTAAACATATTAGTGAAAATTAAAATACATTTTCTTTGACTATGAATTTTTGTTGTTGTTCAGTCATTTTTTCAGTCGTGTCCACATTTGCAGTTTTCTTGGTAAAGAAGTGGCTTGCCATTTTTTTTTCTCCAGTTCATTTTACAGATGAGGTAATCGAGAGGAAACAAGGTGCCAGGGTCATACAACTAATAAGTGTCTGAGCTAGATTTGAACTTAGAAAGATTAGTTTTTCTAATTCTAACTAACCCTTGTGTCACCTAGTTGGCCACTAATATATATGTCAAAATAGACATACGAGTTAACCCCAAACAATTTTACTCAGATTATTCAGTCATCTGATTGAACAGATTTGATTCTAAAATGACTTTGTACTATTTCCAAAAGTCAAATCCATCCTCAAAAGATTTGCCACTATCAAGGTTATCTGAAAATATGTGCCATAGATTTTGAATGCAATTCCAAAAGAAGAATTGGAAAAATATCTTGAGTGACTTGAATAATATATATATATATATATATATGTATATATATATATATATATATATAACTAGATAACTAGATATATCTAGATATATATATATATATATACATATATATATATATATATCATCAATAAAAGTCAATAGCCTCTTTAGATGAAGGGAATAACATTCATCTGGATATGCAAATTCTAGAATATGTCTTTTGAAAAAAATCAGTCCTATTACTTTACCATTTAATGTTCTATATCTGAATGGTTTTGAGGAAGAATGCATATCTTCATGTCCTTTATTTTCAAAGATAATCATAATTTGCTTATATCAATTAACCAAGAAGTATTTATTAAGCAACGACTATATACCAAGGTATTCTGCCAGACTCTGGGGTTAAAAAAACAAAAAAATGGAACTGTTCCAAATGACTTATGTATGGAAGGGAGGAGGGGAACATCATGTACATGTTATCAGTTTATAGAAAATAAATAACAGGCAATGGGGGGGGCACATTTGCTGGTGGGGGCTGTGGAACAGGAAAAAACCTCATGAAGATGATCATGTTAGAGAAGAGCTTTGAAGGAGACAATGAGGAGGAGATGAGGTGAGAAGGCATTATAGGCATGGGGAACAACTGATAGATGTGTATACTATACGTGCTCTCCTGTGGTTTGTCGCTATGGCAATGATCAATGGATTCTCTTAGCAGCGTTCTTTTGGGAAGTGATTTGGAAGCATGACTGACTTCCTTGTGGGACCTTTTATAAGCAAGCAAACAATCTGTTATTGGCCTGAACCCCATTAACTAAACCGACAACTTTGCTCAAGAGAGGAGAACCGTACTTTAAAAGGACATGAAAGTACATGGACTTTAGGGAAAATATCTGCCCTTGTATAAATCTGCACACCAATCAAAACTGACTCACATAAATGAAGACTAATACTTAGCACCACTCTCAAAGATACGGATTCTTAAGCACCAGATTATTAGCAACATGGCTCTTTAAAAAAAAAAAAATCTCAACATCTGCTTTTTCCCCCACTCAGTACAGACAGACACCTTGACATAAGACCACCCAACCTCCCAGAGAGGGAAAGGAGGTTTTGCTATTTGTTTTTCCTCTTTGGCAGCAAGAGTGTCTTCTTCTAAGGTGAATGCCAGAAAGAAATGAGGAAAGATTCTTCCTCTCTTGCAATCATCAGAGAATAGAGAGAGAATAAAGGGAGAACAGAAAAACAGAAGAACACGTTCGTCCACCCTCCAGAGGATAAAGTAATGAGCTGAGAGGCAAAGTCCAGTCTTAGGCTTTCTTACTTCTTCTGTTCTACTATTCCCAGGTCACCTGCAATTCCCTTTCCTAAAAGTATTTCTGTAATCTGTTCCTTAGTTTCCCCTGAGGACTGAGGGAAAGGCAATAGATTTTGTGCATGAAACTGTACATTCAACATTCAAAACGCTGTGTCAAATCTAAGGATCAGCGGATGCAACTCTTTCTCCTTTTTAAGGGATATAATTTTCAATTGTGAAGGTCCAATCCTATTCACAACAGAAAGCTGCCCCCTCATTACAGTCACGTGATCCATTGCTGACTACCTTTCTAAGATCTGTTGTTTTGATTGGCACTAAATAGTCAAGAAACACATTATTATATGTCCTCATTCCAAATAGCTAAAGGTAATGAGATGTCAATCAAAAATTATGATATTGCCAAGGACAGCTAAGCAGGCAGACTCTTAACAACACTGGAAGGAGTTTTGTCTGTTTCTGCTCTGTTAGACTTAATTCCCTAATTCCTTGGTGAGCCAAAAAGGAGGCATTTGTAAACACTTTCAAGAAACGATCTTCTCTACTTATTCATTCAATCTCCCCCAGCCCTCTAATCAAAATCCAATTGCATGTAAGTATGTGTATACCAAAACAAATAAAGGAAAAATTGAAGTCAGGAGCAGATTGTGCACTTGGTATCTGGGACAAGGCCAATGACAAGGTTAATCTAGAGGGAATGATTCATAACATAGGACTCTCCCCTTCCCTCCCTTTTAAATCACTAGCATAATTCCCTAGCCTTAGGTAAAGAGAGGAAGACTTCTAAGCCCAATACAACTTTCCTCTCTCCTCTGTCTATTGTTCTCTCTTCTGATTCAACTCTATTTCTCTACTTCATCTCTATTTCTCTCTCTTCTCAGTTATTTCTGATTTTCCTTGTTTCACCTGAAAAGAACTTTTTTTATCCTATATGTTTTCACAGAACTCTTTCAAAGGTTTCCAAAAAACTTTTATGTGTCATGGATCCCACCTATGGACTCCTCATAATATCTATATTTTAAGTATATACAATAAAATACAAAAGATTTAAAAAGAAACTAATTACATTGACATCAAAATACTTATAAAAATAAAAATATTTAGATATCAAAATATTTATAAAAGCTAAGGCCATGAGCTCTGATTTAGATCAAATATAGGAAAAATATATAAGTTCTATTTGAACTAGTTTTTAATGCTTTGTTTTTGGGCCTGGGGTATAAACACTTTCACTGTTTCTGCTGCAATGAGCTTTTTTTGTGTTTTTCTTTAAACTTCATTATAAGTATAGTATAATATAGGATAGAATAGTGGGTGTAGTATAGGATAGTATAGTATAGGAAGTTCTTGGGTGAGAAGTCTCCAGTTACTCATTTAAGTCAGCTACTATTTTGTAAATCTTAGGGAATTGTCTAAGAAATTAAGTAATTTGCTCAGGATCACAAAGTATGTGTCAGAAATGGGACTTCAATCAAGGGTCATCCTTGACTTCAACCAGTTCTCTATCCTCTAGTTTTTAATCAGTGAGTAAGAAATTAAGGCCGTGTTTATCTAAACTTTTAAAAATGGGTCCTTTTAGTGAAGTCATAATAATAAAGAATATATCTTCAACTGAAATGTCTACTTTTCAATCAATCTTGGTGCAGTGTAGACCTATCCATAGCCTCTTATCCTTTGTAGTTATGAAATGAATATTTGTTGAACAGCACTGGACTTGCTGACATTGCCTAGTAAAATAACCTGTTCAAGCTTAGCTTTGCTGAATAATTAGAGATAACTTAAGAAGAATGTTAAGGAAGGAACTAATGCTCTAGGAAAAAGAGGAAGCTACAAATATCTTCAATAGAAACCTAGATAAGCTCTTTGCAAATGCTCTCATTATGAAAGTGCCTGACATGACTTTAACTGTAGCCAGGCTGGAGGTCACTGGGACAGTTATTAATAGAGTAAGCACGGAATGATGGCTCTGTAGGGTGTGGTTAGGGCTGTGTTAGCTAAAAAAAATTTACTGTGGTGAGCAGAATATCAGAATAGCAAACAGCAAAGACCCTTCCTCCCACTGGGAAGTTGGATGGCTACATGCTAAGAAACATCCAACAGAGACTAGGAGCATATCTGTTTGTGTGTATGTCTCTGGTGGAGTGAAAAGACTGGAATCAGCTGACTCACATTCCAATCCTAGCTCTATTTATTATTTGTATGATCTTGGTTTATCCATCTCTGGATCTTTGTTTCCTCATCTTTAAAAATTGGGTGTACAATCTCATGTTCCTGAGTTCAAATGTGGCCTCAGGCATTCACTAGCTGTAGAATCCCGAATAAATTATTTAACCTTTGTCTGCCTCAGTTTCCTCATCTGCCAAATAAGCTAAAGAAGGAAATGGCAAACTAGTTCAGTATCTCTGCCAGGAAAACCTCAAATGGGGGTCACGGAGATCAGATATCACTTTAAAACAACTTTAACAATAACAAAAAGAGGTTATTGCTCTACATAGTCTCCACATCCTTTTCAGAAACTTAATCTAGGATTCTACAAATTGTAAGCAAGTAGATCCTAAATACAGGTTTCAATCTGTACTTGTTATTTGAAGTGTTTCTGATATTTGAAATTTGGGCAGGCAGCTTGTAAATAATTACTGATTTGATTTAATTTTCACCTGGGACTACTTTCTGTTCTGGGATCTCTTAGCACCATATCTGCCCCAGAATTTTATAAAGTCAATATAAGGCAATGTTTTCTTTCTCACCAACTATGTCAACCTTATCTTTATTCCACAATTCCATCTATTTTATTAGCCACTTTTCCTTTACTTCTGCTTATAGTCAAGAAATATTTCACTTATTGGTCACTCAGGAAGAACACATTGGAAGAAGTATTCACTAGGTTGCATTTGTTTTTTCTAAAAGGTTTCAAAAACTTGCGTCATGGGAAAATGGTGCTAAGTGACCATTTTAAAAGATGGTACCAAGGGAGAGGATTGGATTTAAACCACTTTCCAGGTCTATGTCATCCAAAAGCAGCATGTATGTCAGTGACTGGCCATTGTTTAGAAGAAGTTTATCTGTGTTCATGCCCTTTTCCTTTCCATATGTGCATGTTTGAAGTGGTGTGATAGGAGGAGGTAATTTACTATTGTGTCTCATAGGAAAAACAGTGGTATGTTCCTCCATCTTTCAGGACAAGGAAGACCAAGCTCTCAATCTGCTAACTCTATATAATGGTTTTTGGGCATGGAAGTCCCTGGTCATTTTGATGGGCTTACAAGGAGGAGTCTGGGTGGAGAATTAGAAAGGCAAGTATTCTGGGAGAGCTTGAGCCAACCCTTGACACCTTCATTTGTAAACACAGACAGTTTCTGATTGGTTTTTAGTAACTGAACCTACCTCCAAGACAATTGACTGAACTGTACAGAAAATTAAATCCTGCTCCTCACATTTGAGTAAATCTACAACCAGCAGTCTTTCATCATTAAACTGCTCCTTTAAAAAAAAACCAAAAAACAAAAAACAAAAACTAATAAAATAAAGTTTTAAATAAAATAAAAGCCTTTAAATAAATAATATTTTTTCTATAGTTCATGAATGGTAGTTGGAGATTTCTTAGAGTGAAATCCAAGGAGAGGAGACAATAGTGTAGGAAATAAGCCAGAAGAGAGATTATGGTCCTTTGGGGATCAGGTTCTGCCTTGATCTAGTTCATGTGAGCTCACAGGGCTTTGGGGGTCTTTGAGCCAAGGAATAATTCCAGAAACTAGAGAAGAAGATTATGGGAATGGCAATGACTGACATCCCCCAGTTTACATATTATGAATGAGTGAAAAATAAATCTCATTTGGAAACAATTCACTTCATTGTTATGTGTTTGTCTTCCTTATTCTTTTATATTAAAGAACATTCTTTAATATTCTTAATATTCTCTTTTTCTTTCTTACTTTCTTTTTCTTCCTTCCTTCCTTCCTTCCTTTCTTTTTTCCTTCCTTCCTTCCTTCCTTCCTTCCTTCCTTCCTTCCTTCCTTCCTTCCTTCCTTCCTTCCTTCCTTCCTTCCTTCCTTCCTTCCTTCCTTCCTTCCTTTTTTTCTTCCTTAATGAATAGTCAGGGAATAAAGGAGGGGGAAATACAAAAATGCTCTGAAAATGAAGATATGCTTTGATATTGTACTCTAAAACATCAACAAAGTTTCATACAAAGTAACATAAAAATACAAAGTGAAGAAAGGAAGGAAGGAAGATTTTTTTTAAATTGAGAGGATAAGGAAATGTATTCCAGGAAAATGAGCTGAGAGACTGTTATGTGACTTAAGAAGAGGTTCAGGAAGAGTGAGTGAAACAAAGGATGGCATGAGAGGAAAGAAGATTATGTTCAGAGAGAGGAATTTCAAAGTTCAAAATACTTTGTAGTAAACATACAGGCAATGTTGATGCTCCTGTGGATTGCCAAAGTAGAATCCTTTTTAGGAAATTTGGATAAAGGAAAGTGAGAGAAAATACAAAGGGAGACATCATAACCACTGCTTCAGGTACCAAAAATGTGGAGAAGTAAGAAAAGAAGGTCATTGAAAAGTTTCTTAAAATGAACGGAAGAAAACAGAAGGTTTGTGGGAGATACAGAAGTGCAGAACGGTTTTGGAAATACCACATTGGATTGGCCATGTACTTGGCAGAGGAAATAAGTTGCACACATGCAGACTTGCAACTAATGTGTGATCTTCTTTCTCTAGAAATACTCATTCAGTGATCTGAATTACTTGATCCTGATGATCACCAAGGTCCTTTCCAACTTGGAAGTTTTGTGGTTTAGAGCAAAAATATCTTGGAATTAGAACTATACTTGGTCTCAGGATTTATTGTAATTGGTAACAGCTGCAGTAACTAGAGAGTTGTTTTATCATTTTGTTTTCATCCTTTGATTTTTAAACCGGTTTTAAAATGAAAAATAAACAATTAAGTACATATGTGTGTGAACGCTGGCTATACATCAGGAAAATGCATCGAAAAAATGTTCTATACACCAGGAATTCTATACTGATATTAACTTTTAGGTCTTTTCTGGCAACTTCATCTATGTTTCCATAGGAACTGATTGGATATTGATGTAATCTGATGGATGTGGATCCACAATCTTCATGGATATTGTGTAATCTGATGATGGGAAACAGATAAGAAGGGCCCCTTTGATATCAGCAAATAAATTGTCAATGGGGACACTTAATAATATTATCAAGCTTATCAGTAGTATAGATATGATAATGTTTCCTGTCTCTTTGGGAAATGAATTAAAGATTATGCTCATTATGCTCCTGAGTGATTTTATGCAGAATGAAAAAAAAAATGAAACCAAAAGAATAATTATATATACAACTACAACAACTCTCATAGACAACAATACTACATTCACATGGAATTGACCATGTAGGTATTAAATTCTTAAAGTTAAAACAGTATGATTTAGTGACCAAAGCGCAAACTTCAGAGTCACTAAGATGCCATGTCACATGATGGGCCAATGACATATACAGAAAATATTCCACTGGGCCATTCAATTACCCACTCTCTGATTTGGGCAACTTTGTGAGACTAAGTTCTTAAGACTAAGGGAGGTCACAATCTGCTTTGTTGGCAAGAGAGTTCCTACCTGCTTTGAAATCACAAATCTCTGATATATTGAGATAAAACAAACCTGCTTCCTTCTGTTTAATAAAGAGTAAATGACAAAAATCAGATGCTAAACTCTTTTAAGGGATGTGTTTTGATGAAATATGGCTATTTAGGTGTTTGTCAAGCTTTACCTATTGTGCCAGTAAAGTCAATGATCATTGATTAAGTGCTTACTATGTACCAGGCACTGTGCTAAGTGCTGAGGATTTAAAGATAAAAGGACAGTCCCTGTTTTCAAAAAGGAGAAAACCGAACAAGTAAGTAAATACAAGATATCTACAGAGTAGAGATGTCAGTAATACTATATGGCAACTAAAAACCTGATGCAATCTTAGATAAGCTTAAAAGAAGGCTAGAGTTCAGCTCTGGACCCCATATTTGTAGAGAAATATTGAAAATATAGCAAAGATCCTGATGAAGATAATTAAGGATAGTGAAAGGACTAGGAACTCAGTTTCTTTCAAAATAATATCTCTTGAAAGTCCTAATTGTTAGAAAAATTTTCCTTAAATCTAGTTGAAATTTGCCCTTGCAATTTTTATCCACTTCTCTGTTTGAAATTTAGAAGAAATGAAAGTGCTTTTCTTGAAGAAGAAAAAAGTCTTAAGATTTATGTGACAGCTGTATAGAAGGCTATAATGTGGAATATGACATAAGGCTTTTCCTGTTTGACTCCAAGGGATAGAACTCAAATGGTGGGTGGAAGTTGCAGAGAAGGAAATTTCAATTCAATTTAAGGGCAATTTTCTTCACAATTACTGCTCTCCAAAAGTGAAATGACCTACCTTGGGAGGTAGTGTGATTTTCCCATCACTGTAGTTTTTCTAGAGGAATCTGGCTGAATACTTTTCAGGGATATTGTAGAGGATGTTGTTATCCAAGTTGGATTTGGTGCCTTCTGAGGCCCCTTCTAAATTTTGATTCTATGTAATATTTATGAAGTACTTATTCTCTCTCTAGCATTGCTCTAAACACAATGGAAGATACCAAGGAAAATTAAATATAATCCCTACCTTTAAGAAGCCAACAATTCAGCTGGAGAGACATGACTCATTAAACAATTAAAGACTAATTAAATGCTTAATTGTGTTCTATTGACTATAAATGCCATTGGACTCCAAAGAAGAGAGAGCCCAATATGAGCTAGAATAGTTTGGAGACAATTCAAGAAGCAGGTGGGACTTTCCACTAGCCTTGAAAGTTGAATAAGATTTGGGAGGTTTAGAGGGGTCTGAATGATGTCGTAAGTAAATGAAACAATGTCTAAGCAAAGTTGAGGATAAATTTGGACCTTACTGGGAGCAGTAATCTGATGGGAATGGAAAGGGTAGGTTGGGGAGCAGTGGAAAATAAGTGGGGATAGAGGATAGGGCAGGTAGGTGACTCCATGGTGCATAAAGAGCTGGAACTTCCTGGAGTCAGGAAAACTCATCTTCATGAGTATTCACATACTCACAAAGAGTCAAATGTGACCAAAAAATGAACATCATAACAACATAAAGTTGAGGATTGGACCCCCAAAAAATGTAATTTCCTTTCCCAATACTGATAGACACTCCCTCAAGTTTTGGTAATTGCCTAGAGCACTAAGAGAATAATGACTTGTCCAAGGTCACACAGCCAACACAGATCAGACTCGGTATTGAACTAAAATATTCTTGGCTTCAAGGTCAACTCTATCCATTATGCAGCATTGCCGTTGTCCACCATACCAGTTGTCCATTTAAAAAAAAAGAGTAATAGAAAACTTTCTATAACAATTGGAATACTTATTGATTAGCAAAAAAGATTCTCTTGATTGTCTAAATCCTCTCAGCAATGGCACTTGCAATATGGACTTCCAACTTTGAATCTAAAACTTTCCAGCATGGAGATCTCACTGCTTTTTCAAACAGCCAGGTTCCATCCTGTGAACAGCTCCATTTGTTAAAAAGGCCTTTTTTCTGAAAATCAATCCATTATCTGTCTTCCTGATATTTCTACCCTTAGTTTCTTCTAGAGCCAACTATCACAAACTTAATCAAATCATAAGCGTTCTCAACCTTTTTTGTGCCCCACTTCTTGATTATAGAATGATGTCCTCATGAATTCTTCCTCAGAGTGCTGTGCATAAAATAAAATGCATAATATTAAAAAGGAAACCAATTATAATGAAATACAACTATTAGCATATTAATAACAAAAACAGCACCATAGATTAAAGACTCCTGCTTCCATGTGTCAGATTTTTGAATACCTCAATGAAACTACACTGTCCCAAGTCACCTCTTTTCCAGATTCAGTATCCACAGTCCCTTCAAGCAGATCTTATAATGACTTTCTTTACAGATCCAGTAACAGGTTATCCATCTTCTGACTGCAGTCTTCCTTTGGAAATATGGCAACTAGAATCACACACAGTAGTCTAGATGTGTTCTGAACAATGTAGTGCATAGTAGGACTAACATTTTCCTTTCCCCCAAACCTCCTTATCCCCTTCCTTCACTGCCTGCATGGAAAGGCGGAGCTTTAACCAAATGGGGGGATTAAGAAAGTATGGAACAGGAAATGCCTTTATGTAACAGAATGGACTTTAGATCTCAAGGTTAGAAAGAGGGATATCCTTTGTAGAGACCAGTCACTGAATCCATTCCTCCTGTACTGAGATAATCTAGCTCATCAAATGAGAAGAATTTGTAGATCTTTCCATGTTAGAACACTGAATAAAAAAACAAGGAATTCTGGTTCATACCAGAACCAAAGGGCAAGGCTCATGTGAAAGATCACTAATCCAGAGAACCAGGGAAGAGTTCACTTTGACTAGCCCTCTTGGATTTGTGAGTCAGACATCATTACAAATTAAATTGTACTGTCTATATTTCTTTACCTGCTTGTAGAGATGAAGCCTAAGAAAACTGAATTGTTCATTTCTTAGAACTTCGGGGTTTATAACTGTCTGTGTACCATCTGGGGACTTCTTGGGTCTGCAAGAAGTTCTTGGCATAAAGCCATATCATAGGAGTTTTTATTATGCATTGTTTTTTGCCTTTATAATAAAATGCTTTATATAGCATCTAAATATGTTTGTTTTCTTCCCTTGCCAAGGTGACTCCATTATGTCAAGATTATATGATGAGAATTCAGTGAAATGAAGAAAGGTCAGGAGAGAGATGAGGGGTTTGCCACCGGTGGGGGCTCAAGGGCTGATTATGATTAAGTAAATGCACAATAATTCATATTGTTTAGAAAATGTCAGCATGGCTACCAAGAGTAGAGCTAAAGGATTGAAAGTTGTTCTCTAAGTACTTCAGAAAGTTTGTCATTTTTCCCAGTATTTTCTCTCATCAGATTGAGGTTCCATAACCTCAGGATAACATGTCCTTATCTTTCCTGTTGAATAGGGTCAGGTTAGTGGCTAACAGTACCATTTGGAAATTAAAACTCATATTAAAGCAGCCTAAGATTGCATTGATTTTTGTGTTTAGGTACTATTGTCTCATATTAAGTTTGGGGGTCTACTAAAACATCTTATTGTCCCCCTCCCTCCAACTTACTCCATTACTTTCAAAGCAATCTTTCTAAAATATAGATCTGATCATGTTATTCCTCTACTCCAAAGCTTTTCCCGGCTCCTTATTGCCTACTAAATTATTTCTAAATCCTTTAGCTTCACATTTAATGTTTGTATGATCTAGTTCTTTACAAGTTACCTTTCCAGTCCTAACTCACAATTACTCTCCTCCACACCATATATTCCAGTAGAGCAGGACTACTCAATGTAGTTTGAATAGGTTCCTTGTTTTCTGCATTCTCTGTCCTTGATATTTCTTCTACTCTGAGGTACTTTTGTCCATATAGGGTCTAGTTCAGATATGATCTACTTTATGAAACTTTTCCTGAGCTACTCTGCAAGATGTGGTCTTTCCCTCCTCTGAAATCTATAAAACACCTTAATTTTCCTGACTTAAAATGCACTCTTAGCTCTAAACTGTAATTAATTATGTATTTATCACATTCCACAACATAGACTCATGGACTCCAGAATTTGAAGGGAAGCCATCTGGTCTATTTGGTAAGTAAATATGAAAAGCCCCATGTGATCTGTGACCATCCAGCTTTTACTTAAGAGCAGATAGGTAGGACAGTGGATAGATTGTCAAATTTGGAACCAAGAAGACTTAAAATCTGATCTTTTTTTATTAGTTATATTTACTATTATATAATACTGGGCAAGTCACTCGATTTCTGCCTAAATATCCTCATCTATTAAAGGAGGATAATAAAATCACCTACCCCCCCCCCAGGGTTGTTATGAAGATCAAATGAGTCAATCATAAAGTACTTAGCACAGTCCCTAGTACATAGTAAGTACTATATAAATATTAATTATTATTACTTGACAAATTATGAAGGGAGTTCAATGTCTTTCCAATAATACTTTTACACACACACACACACACACATACAAACACATTCTAATACTTGAAAGTTGCAATCATTAGAAAAGCTTTACTTAAGTCAAAATCTTTGACAACTTCCATCCATTATTCTCAGTTCTGAAATTTGGAGTCAAGAAGAACAAGTCTCATCCTTGCTCCATGAAAGAGACTCTCCTTCAGATACTGGAAGGCAGCTGCCATTTTCTCTTCTCAAACCTTGTCATCTCCAATTTCTCCTGCTAATCTTCTCAAATGATCTCATAATTCTTCACGGATCTATTGAACTTATCAATATGTTCCCTAAAAATAGCATTCCCAACTGAAAACAATTCATTAGCTGTAATCAGACCCAGGACAGAAGAGCTGGATATTACCCCACTCTATTCCTACCTTAGATTGTACACCACACTATTAATCCAGTCTAATATTGAGTAGCATATGGAGGGTTAGCATATGAAAGCTGACTTGGAAACCTTAGCTTCTGACACATTTCAGATGTGTAACCATATGCACATAAGCCCTCAGTACCTCCAGTACTTAAGGGTTAATCTATAGATAAAGTACAATCTGCTTTAGTGGAAGGAATATCCCCATTGGGAGTACCCAGTATTGGTAAAATTATTGATCCAAATTCCCATTCTCCCCTATCCTCCACAAAGAAAAAGATTAAAAGTGCTTTCTTGTTGCCATGTCACACTGCTGGATGCTATTAAAATTGATAGCACATGAAAGCCTACCAATACCTAAGTCTTTTCCACATTATCCTCAAGCTACAATTTCTCTGTCGCTGGAAGCTTTTATGACCATCTCTTGGATAAGTTGTAAAAGAAAATCTCAAGTCAATGAAGGTCGGTTTAAGAAGGCCTCTCAGGGCCTTTCCAACTCTGAGATTCTGTTCTTTTATTTTCTAGTTATCCTACCACTCCCTATTCCATGCATGGATAATTAGATTTCTAAACACAAGTATATAATATTACACTTGGCCCTATTAAATCTTACTTTATATATGTGAATTAAAGAATTGGTCCTGGAACCAGAAAGACCCAGATTCTAGTTTTGCCATTGTCACCTGATATCTGAGACACTGGGAAAGACACTTAATCTCTTAATGCTTTAGTTTAATGGTTTCCAACTCAAATAGAAACAGTTGGTACATAAATATTCCTGCAGCCCACATACACAATTGATTAAATTTTAAAGGAAATATTAGTTATATTTCATTACATATTTATTTATTTGGTAAATTATTTCCTAATTACACTTTAATTCGGTTCATGCTGAATTTGGGAGTATTATAGACTTGTTAAACATGCATGTAAAACACCACTGCTTTTGGCAACTTTCTGAGACAATATGCTACAGAGACAATGACCTGCATAAGTGGAAGGAGTTTCCTTAGCTGGAAGTTCTCTATGTCAATGAAACCACAGATCCAGTCTCTATCCCTTAATGGGATCACAATCCATTTTTCAGGAGCAGGGTACAGATCCCATGTCCCAAAGTGTTACCTATTCCTGCAAGGATTTCCCAGTCCAAGTCAAGTTGGCTCATAGATGCTTCAGTCCCCTTCAATAGCAACTTGCCAACCACCACAACTATTTGTTTGGCTTAGATGACTTTTCTCCTAGTGACTCTCGTATTCTTTATCACATCGTTTGGAACACATGAAGGTGATTTTTCTTTAAAGAACCTAGTTCCACAGAGCTCCAAATATTTAACAGATCCATTTTCTTGTCTACTATGTTTGTGTCTACCATGTTCTTCCAAACATATGACATAGATTAGGATTCCTCTGCTTCTTCTGATTACTTTTTCCTCCTCTGTGTTTTCCTGTTGATGTGATTCTTCCAGTCCTTTAGTGAATTTGTCATCCCCCAATAAGCTAGAAGATAGAGGAGATGTTCCTCCTACCCATTTTACGGTTACAGGTAAGCTGAGCCAGTTTTCAAGGACATTTAATAGATACACAACCCCAAGCTTAGCACAATGCCTGAATGTCACTGGGATACTTTCCTTGGCCTTCCATTGTTACTAAAACAGCAAGGTCTCCTTTTCCCTCCAGCTCTTTCTACAAACCCTGGAAATCCATTGTAATAAATTCCTTCTTTGCCAAGCCTGTTTCCTGTGCTAAGCTTGTAAATATTCTGTCCTTCTTCTGGAGTTTTTCAGTCTGTTCTCAAGATATCTGATGCTACTTACTCAAGTGCTCATGAATTTAATCTGCATTTAGCCTATTTGCCCTGGTACCCAAATCTGTTTATTCTATTCTATCTTTAGTGGATTCCTGCCAAGGGCTTAATACAAACCATACCTACTTTCAACTGTAGTTAACAAAAATGTCTAATCCAACACTCAATCACACCTTTCTTCCTCTTTCCTTTCTTTTCTTTCTTCTCACCACTGATCTAAATTTAGACAATATCTATCCACTTCTGTGCTGCTGTTCTGGTATCTTCTGTCAAACTTCATATTTCTTTTTAATTTATACAATAGCCCATACTTATAATTTCTCTACTCTGCAAAGAAGGGAGAAGCTGGGTGACACACTGGATAGATAAAACACTGGGCTTGGAGTCAAGAAGAACCAGCCTCAGACAGATGTACCAGTGACCCTAAGCAGCTCCCTTAATGTTTCTCTATCTCAGTTTCCTCTCCTGGGAAATGGAAATAATAACACCTACTTCCCAATGTTACTGTGAGGATCAAATGAGATAATATTTGTAAAGTGTTTAGGACGATTCCTGGTACATAGAAGGTGCTTAATGAAAGACTTATTCTCTCTGACTTCTCCAGTGAGTTTCTTGGCATTATAATGACAGCATTTGAATTCTTGTTTTTTGTCACTGTTTATATTGTCTTACTGGTTCTACTGACTACATTCTGCATCAGTTCACTTAAGTCTTCAGGGAACATTTCCTAATCATTTTTGTATTAAGTGTGTTCAATAAACATTTTTTAACTTAATTGAATAAACTGTTTTAATTGGCTCTCTCTCATGCTCACATTATTAATTTTTTAACCCTAATATAGGATTTTATACTTATCTGCATGTAATTGAGTCTCATTTGTCTCAGATAATTAACCCATCCTTGTAAAGATCCTTTTGAATCTTAATTCTGCCAGCCATCATAAGGCAATACTCCCAGTTTTGTGTTGGCTGCAAATATAAACAGCATTCCTTTTACATAGTCATCCGATTTATTTATTAAATTTTTGAAAAGGGCTAGAAATTTTGATTTTAAAGGAGATATTAAAGTTGAGAATCCTGAGAAGAATAAGAAGAGTTTATATATATGTGGGAGCCCCTGAGTAATTCTACTGGGCTGCTCATTAGCTACCCAAACTAAAAGTACAATCAATTCCTTTAATGCTGGGGATTGAACACATAGCTATGTTGGTTGGGAAATCTAGCCTTGGTTGTGAATGTAACAGAGTAAAGAATCCTTTTTTAGTGAATGAGATAGAAATTCATCCCAACCCACTCCATCCCCAAGAAACAAGAGAGAAAGAAAAGGGGAAAGAAACAGACAAAAGAGGGAAAGAAAGTGAGATGGAAGGAAGGGAGATAAACAGAGGAGGGGGTAAAGAGGAAGTGAGAAGTAGATACAAGCAAAGGGGAAGGAGAGAGAGAAGGAAAGGGGGGAAGGAATGAAGGAAGAATGGAGGGATTAATGTGGGAAAGATTCAAGGAGCACTTACTTTGGGAGTAGCTGGCTTATATGTAAATTTGTGAAAATATAAAAATCAGGGCTGGCAAAGACAGGCACATCCTACTGGTGTTTTAAGCCTAATGTTTTATGTGAAGCTTTGAGCTCTGGTGTCCTCCCACACAGCAATGTCAGCGTTTGGGGAACAATGGAGAAGGTGCCTTGGCAGATGTCAATATGTGACATAATTCTGAGGCATAATTCTGAGCCTCAGGAGTCAGCAGAAAAGAGGAAAGTGCCTGGAAGGAATGAGAAAATTTGGAATTTGGTAGTAATTGAGCTTGAGAGCATTTGCCAGTGGGACTTTGTCAGTGGGACTTTGTCAGTTGACATTGATTCATTAATCAACACACTTTGGGGACAGTTGTTCAACCAGAGAAGAATCCACTTATCTACACACTGTCATGCAGCCCACATTTCTCCATCATACTGAAAAGGATAAAAAGATCTGCTGTATGCAAAAGCACTTTAAAACACCTTGAATCACTATACAAATGTAAAGCAAGAGTTTTATTTGATGCCTACTCATATGATATTTTGAATTCATTCTTTGAAAGAGCAGTGAATTCATTACTCGTCAAAATCCCACAATGTCTTCTAATCTTGAGTAATTCTTGACCATGCTTTCCAACATTTGAATGTGGATCTATTGGCTTTGCCAATAAAGAGCAGTTCTGGGAGGACCGATCCAACTGGAAGGACTTTGAGTATTATTGGCCAAAAGATGGACTATGGATCAGACTCTTTTTGACGAACCTAGCTAAATTCAAAAATATTTGTCAACTGAATGATGACCAATAGACAACGGTGATATCTTTGACCATGGTAACTCGTGAAATAAATAAAAATACAAGATGCACCCCCCAGTCCTGTGCCTATTTATTCCTTTAGGACATATTTATTTTAAAGTACAATTCTGACTATATTACTCATTTGCACAAGAATCTTTGCTGCCCCCTTTTGCCTCTGAAAGAAAGTTCAACTTAAGTGCTTTCTATTTAAAGCCCTTCTCATTCTGGCTCCCACTTTCCTTTCCAGAACTAGTTCACATTACTCCCTTACATGTCCTCTCCTACTCCAGTCAAAACTGTTCTACTCCTATTCCCTAAACTCAGCATTCCACCTTCTGTGTCTATGCCTTGGTCCAGATCAAAAATTTTTAACTTTGTGTCGTGGATAGTGCAGTCAAATGTATCCCTTTTCAGAATAAGGTTTTTAATTGTATAAAATAAAAATACATTGGATTACAAAGAAAACCAATTATATTGAAATAAAAATGTGATTCTTTTCACATCCAATTCGCAGATCATCTGAAGTGGACCCCTGGGACCCATGGATTCCAGGTTAAGAATTCTTAGTCCAGGCTGTCTCTCCCCCAAAATTTACTCCCTTCTCACCTCTACCTCCAGAACTCCTTAACTTTCTTCAAGGACTCAACATTGGTCCCACCTCCCACTAAAAGTCTTCCCTGTGATTAGCCTTCTTCAAAGAACCTTGTACTTATTTTTAATGCAAAGCCCCAAAAGGCAGGTGCTCTTTTGTAATTGGTCTTTGTGGATTCAGTCCTTAACCCAATATTATGTACATAATGGACCTTCCTTCAAAACTCCCTTCCAGATTGTTGGATTGGATTGAATTGTTTTTAAAACTATGAACTAGACCTTGGAATGAAAGGTAAGAGAATAAATTCATTGTTTACCAAATGCCAAACACTGCTGCTAAATGCTGAAAGCTGGATGATGTATTAACTTGTTTCCTTCCAGGGGCTAATTTTGGTTATGAAAATTCAGAAGGTAAACAAATAAGAAAGAAAGCTGGTCCTTCACCTCAAAGAGCTCAGGGACAAATTGGGAGAGACAATAATTCTCTGGATATTCAGCCTCAGGACAGATGTGATTCTTAGATTATAGTAGGAGGTTGGAGGTTAGAGCCACTAGGAATCTGTAGAAGATTCTGAATAGAGAGATGCTTTTAGGTAATAGTAGCCACATTCACCCCATTGCCAGAAACCTGGAAGGGTTAGAACTCATAATCCTATAGAAAGAGATACCCTTCTGGCATCTGAACAAGAAGTGGACTAGGAAATCAGGAAAGGGGCTCCCACAACAGGGAGATGGCCTCTGATTTTCCACATCCAGTGGTAATTCTCTGATGAATAGGTGCAGGACAGGAGCCCACTGGGGGAAATAGAAACAAGTAGGTGTTCGCATATTGGGGGATGGATAAATGAATTATATCACATGATCATATTAAATAATATTATTCCATAAAAAGTAAGTCATGAAGAATACAGAGAAATATAAAAATAATTGCATGTATGATAAGGGGTAAATTCAGTAGAATATTATTCCATTAAAAATAAGGCATGAGAAATACAGAAAAATATAAAAGTACTTGCATGAATGATAATGGGTAAATTCAGTAGAATATTATTCCATAAAAAATAAGTCATGAGGAATACAGAGAAATATAAAATAATTGCATGTATGATAAGAGATAAATTCAGTAGTAATATTATTCCATAAAAAACAAGTCATGAGGTATACAGAAAAATATAAAAGTACTTGCATGAATGATAATGGGTAAATTCAGTAGAATATTACTCCATAAAAAACAAGTCATGAGAAATACAGAAAAATATAAGAGTAGTTGAATGAATGATAATGGGTAAATTCAGTAGAATATTATTCTATAAAAATAAGTCATGAGGAATACAGAGAAATATAAAAAATACTTGCATGAATGGTAAGGGGTAAATTCAGTAGAACTAAGAAAAAAGACTACAATAGCTTTGTAAAAAGCAGTATAACAAAGTGGAACAGTGGATAATTATATTTAATCAACAAGTATGTTTTAAGTACCTACTATGTTCCAGTATGTTACTATATCCAGGCACTACTATTCAGAAACATAAACGAAACTATCCATCTCTGAAAGAAATTCTAAATTATAATGACCAATAGTGACCCCAAAGAAGAAATGATTTAGCATACCACTCCCCTTTCACTAGAGAATCTGGGAACTCTAGATTATTATATATACAGTCAGTGCCATTGTGTTATTTTGCTTTTGTTTAACTGTTTTTCTTTGTTACAAGAAATTTCTTGGTGGGAGGAGAGCAGAGAGCCATATCTACCAATAACTGTGTTGGAAAAAATAAAAGACATCATTAAACCTTTTAAAAGCCCCAACTCTGAACGAGACCAACCACATGGCAACTTTAATTTTTATGAGATACTGCCCAGCAGCTGCATGGTGAGCATGACTCGTGAAGTGTTTATGTTGGAAGCAAAGGGTAGAGAATGAGACCCACGGGGGAGTCATGGTCACTGGCAGCGACAGGGACAGAAGAAAACTTTTTTCTTCCAATGAGCTCTAGTTGCAAGCATTTGTTAACTTCCCCCAGTGCCCAGGATCTCATTATTAGCTACTTAGCAAACACTCCACGCTTAATAGCTGATGCTCTGCCTTAAGCTGATGCCCTGCCGCACAAACACTGCAGAGAGATGCTGCCTCTCCAATGGCAACCAAGAAGCCCACAGGCTGCTCCTGCCGAGTCGGATGCTAAACTATTTCCGTCTGCCCCAGATCAGTGGCCAAGAATGACTTGGGCCCATCAGCATCTCTGATGGGCATTATGGGCATCTCCTCCCTTCTGAAGCTTTGCCTCATTGGAAGGGGGGGTAGGGAGGGGGGAAAAAGGCTGCAAAAAATCCTATCCGTGCAAAACAAGGTGGTTCTGGAGATAGCAAAAATGGTCAGCGACTGCCGACTGTGGGGGTGATTGCAAGCAGAGCCAGAACTAACTACCCAAATCCTCCGCTGGGGGAAACAAAAAGGCTGCCAAAGTCTCGTGGCAGGGATGGTGCTTTAGGGATTAATAGTTCATTAGAGACTAAGGCTTACATGCGGTGAGTCAGACAAGACTTAGTCATGTTTCTCATAAAATGGAAAAACAGAGCTCTGTACTAGGAGTCAGAAAGCCTGGATGCTGCTACATCCCAGCTCTGCCATTTATTAAGGGTGCTACCATGGCTAAGCCATTCAGAACATCTAAGCCTCCATTTACTGTCTGAAAAGTGGATTTTGAGAACTCCTTCACTGGCTAAAAAGGATAGCATGAAGAAGAAATGAGATAATACATGTGAGAGCATTTTTCTAAAGCATTATAGAATCAAAAATGTTACAAATTAATCATTATGCATTTATTAATCACTTTTGTTATGAATCAGTCACTAAGCATTTATTAAGCACTTTTGTTATGAATCAGTCACTAAGCATTTATTAAGCACTTTTGTTATGAATCAGTCACTAAGCATTTATTAATCACTTTTGTTATGAATCAGTCATTAAGCATTTATTTATTTATTTTTATATAAGCATGTGTATATAATATAAAATGTAATTTATAATATATGCATTGTATACATAATATACTTATATATGTAATATATAAAACACATTTTATTCATTCTTGTCAACTCTTTTTTTCTCTTTTTTAAAAATTTTATAATTATACAATTTTTTTGACAGTATATATTCATGAGTAATTTTTTTATAACATTATCCCTTGTATTCATCACTAAGCATTTATTAAGCGCTTTTGTTATGAATCAATCACTAAGCATTTATTAATCACTTTTGTTATGAATCAGTCACTAAGCATTTATTAATCACTTTTGTTATGAATCAGTCACTAAGCATTTATTTATTTATTTTTATATGAGCATGTGTATATAATATAAAATGTAATTTATAATATATTCATTGTATACATAAATATACTTATATATGTAATATATAAAACACATTTTATTCATTCTTGTCAACTCTTTTTTTCTCTTTTTAAAAAATTTTATAATTATACAATTTTTTTGACAGTGTATATTCATGAGTAATTTTTTATAACATTATCCCTTGTATTCATCACTAAGCATTTATTAAGCACTTTTGCTATGAATCAATCACTAAGCATTTATTAAGCACTTTGCTAAGCACTAGGGCTATGAAGAAAAGCAAAAATAGTCCCTTTCCTCAAGGAGCTTAAAATCTTATGGAAGAGAAAAAGTGCAAACTAGATTCATACCAGCGACATATAAAGTAACGGATGATAGTATTGTCATTACTGTTGGTGGTAGTAAATTTTGTTCTCATTGTTATTTATTCTTGTTGTAACTCTGACAAGTCAAAATGTTGATCTACTCCTTGATACTTAGTGACTTCAAATCTACTCCTTGATACTTAGTGACTTCAAATCTACTCCTTGATACTTAGTGACTTCAAACTTAGAAATAGACACAGGGCTAAAAAGATAAAAATTATGCTGCAAAAAAAATGATCTGTGCTTAAGAAATGAAAGAACATGCAAATGAAGACTGGTTTTGGGGTCAGAGAACCTGACTTCAAATCTCACAACTTAAGCAACCTAGCTTCAGTTTATTTATCTGTGAAAAACATGGGAGTTGAACTATATGCCTCTGAGATCTCTTAAAATCCTAAATTCATGGCCCTATAACGTCAAATATTTGTAGCCTCCCTACAATCCTCATTCCTGTCTATCAAGAATAAATTTCTCCACGTGGAATCGGAAGGTATTGGGCATAGTGAGCCTCGAACCACAAGGAAGGAAAGAAAAAAGGAAAAGAGGAAAAGGCAGGAGGAGGAAAGGAAGAAGAGAAGAAAGGAAAAAAGGAAGGAAATAAGCAAATCACTTAATCCTGTTTGCCTTAGTTTCCTCATTTGAATAGTTAGTTGGAGAAGAAAATGGTAAACCACTCCAGTATCTTTGCCAGGAAAAGCCCGAATGCAATCATGAAAAGTCGGACATGACTGAAATGAATGAACAACAACAAATATTTATGGAGAAATTTGCATGGCACTTTACTTATTTTATTTGAGTCTCAACCAAATGTTATTCTTCAATTTATAGCCTTGTAGAGTTTCACTGAAAGGTTAAATGGCATATGCAGGTCTCGGATGTTTTAGATAGCAGACCTGAATCCATGACTTCCTGACTCTAATACCCATTATGACAGA
Source organism: Sminthopsis crassicaudata (assembly GCF_048593235.1). NCBI lineage: Eukaryota > Metazoa > Chordata > Mammalia > Dasyuromorphia > Dasyuridae > Sminthopsis > Sminthopsis crassicaudata. The sequence continues at coordinate 40,627,745 of NC_133620.1, read as the reverse complement.
TGAGATGCAGAGAATTACACAAATGGAGCTTTTACTCTCTGGATGAATTTATAAGAATCTGATAACTACAACCAGCCTGTCTTAATTTATCGACAAAAGAAAAAACACCACCTTTTTTTTTTTTTTTTTAGTTTAATAGTTAATTTGTAAAGATATTGTTTTTTAAAAAAGCTACTGTAAAAGCTTTGTATAAACATATTGTAAAGCTACTAGTTGTCTAGTTAATTTATCCAACTTTCCATTTGGCTTTGTTCCTGTAAATACAACCTAGTCCATCCTGCAAAGGGACATTGGCGTGATGATTACTCTCTGTGGGTCCTTTTATAGCCTGAAGTCCTTAAGGGTAAGCAGTTACCTCCACAGAAAAGAGTTGGCTGAATCTACAATAGTAAAGGTTTGGGTTGACTGGAATGCAACATTAAGGACATCAACTTTGCTGCTAGTAGATATGAATACTGAAGACCAGAATATAGAAGAGAGACAGAAACAGATAATCCACATAACTTCACCGGCTTTGTTCTTGCCTATAGGCTCACTTGCAAGCCAAGTCAGGAAGCATTATGGGTATTGAGGGGACCCCCATTGCCCTAGTCTCTCCTTGGGATGTGTTGGATAGAGTACCCAAAGTGACTTCTAGGGAGCAGACTGACAACTAGGAATTGACAAGAGTTTAAAAGGATTTTGCTAACTCTGAGCATCACAGAGAGCATAATGATCATAAAATCATCAGAGACGTCCAATATTATCTGCATGATACGATACACAGAAAACCCAGTGGATCAAGGAGGAAATAAAATTCCTAAAGAAAATAGCATGATGACATGACTAGATAGCATCAGCAACTCTCCAGCAGCAGAGACCATACATTTATCCTGGCCATATGTGTGCTCTCCCTATGTATTTCCTAGTTGGGTTAGTTCTCTATGTATGCATCCTCTCCATTTTCCCTGATTACACTTGTTCTCTGCATGTGTCACTTTCCCTTCTGAACATGAGAAAATATTCAAGAATACATTCCATATGTGTATATGAGGAGTGGAGATGGCAGCTTTTCCTTTCTCTTAATTATTCTGTTCGATTAAATGTCTTTTATTTTGAACTGCTATGCCATTCTAGTTGGTTAAACAAAAACGAACACATTAGTGGGGGTTCATGATCTATGGTTTTTGAGAGAATGCTGACCCATACCTACAAAGTGCATCAAACCAAAAAAGCTCACATGTGATGGGAAGCAGTGGGAGCTAGTTCCAATTCTATTGTTGACCCTGCAGTCTTTCTCTTCCTCTTCCTTCCTTCCTTCCTCTAGCCCCTCTTATTAGATGTTGGTGAAGAAAAAGGCTGACGTCATGGTCGTGATTAGCAATAATGAAAGCCCAAGTCCTAAAATTCTGAGAAAATCTAGCAACAATACCAGTTTCAGCCCATAGGATTTTACAGCCATTAGGAACCTAAAAGATTATGTAGTCCAACCCCTTTAATTCACAGATGAGGAAACTCAAACTTCCAGAGAAAAAGTGCTCTAGAATGTAATGATCATAAACATATGTGAATGTATGTGTTCTCAGATGCACAGATGCTGTTCAACCAAAGGGAATGTTGCTGTCTATAACCTTCTGATTATAGGATGGCTTCAAGCTGAGAGAGAATTACCGAATCTTTTTGCTGAGAGTGCAAGTTCTGATAGCAATTATGATTCTGTGGAAATTAATATCCACCAGATTGCTTTGAGCATATTAAAGGCAAGCCTGAGTATAATAAATCTAACAACAGTTGCTTAAACGATGGAGATACTAGGAGTCAAAAGATCTATGATCTTAAGGCATGATACTTAACTAGACTCAAAAACTCTTATCTGCCTCAGTTTCCTTAATGGCAAAATAGGACTCACAATAGCACCTACCTCCCCAAATTGTTACACTATATAAATACTTGTTTCCTTCTCCTTCTTTACTAACTTATAGAGGGGAGATGGGATAATATTTTATCAAACTACCTTATTATCAGGGAATGTTCAAGAGATCTCAAAGGACTCTTAAAAATTATCAGGTCCAGCATTAGGTTAGGCATTGTGTAATAGAAGATTTGGCTTCAGAGCAAAACACATGATCAAAACAAAAATCAGGAACATGCTTCTTATGTGATCTTGGATAAATAATTTTCCATTTCTGACTCAGTTTCTTGGAGGGGGAGTGGAGACTAATGGTTTCTGAAGTCCCCTCCAGGTCTAATGTATGATCTAAAGTCCTTTTCACTTCTAAAGCTATAATTCCATGATACGGAATTATAGATATATATGGCACCGCAACTCTTACCCAAATTAAAATCAAAGACTCTCAAGATAAAAAGCAAAAAAGGATTTATTTTGATCTCACAAGAAAGGGAAGCTCCCAATGACAGCAGTGTCAATATAGGAGTGCAAAGGACAAGCTGCAAAACACAGGATTATATAGGCCCTAACGCAGAAGCCCCCATCCTTTTCTAATCTTTTCTCCCATTGGCTGGAAGTCCAGACTTATATTCTAAAATGAAGAAATCTATCTAGAGATTAAAATCTATTCAGAGACAAAGACTACTAGCCAACATCAGACTCTTTACCATATTAAGAACTTAATGCTAATTGTGGCAAAAAAGGCCAGGGGGAACAGGAGGGAAAATGTATGTTTATCTAAGATAAGTGAACATCTGTGGTTTTTGGCTATAGTACAACTTGTTATGACAAAGTTTTGAGTTGCAATTAGGGTATAGATCAAAGCCACACTCTTTTGAGAAGTCTTCACTCAATTTATCCCATTCAGATATATTTGATTATATATATATATATATATATATAAACACGGATGTATATATTTATATTTATCTACATTTCTAATTCTATCTATATCTATATATCTGTATCTAAATCTATCTCTATATACTCCTCTCTATAGATATAAATAAGTATCCATATATTGATAGAAAGAAAAAAGAAAGGAAGAAAAAGGGAAGGAAAGAAAGAAGAGAAAGAAGGAAGGAAGAAAGAAAGAAATAAGAAAGAAAGATAAAGACAGAGAAAGAGAGAAAGAAAGGAAGGAAGGAAGAAAAAAGAGAAAGAAGGAAGAAAAGGAGAGATGAAGAAAAGAAGGTAGATAGAATGAGGACCAAGACTCAAAAATCCTCTACTTCCTATTCTAAAAGTCTTTCTATTCATTAGCCAGGCCAAGTAGCAGCAATTTACCTCACTGCTGACAGTTAATTTCATTATCTAGATTGTAAACTCCCTCTTCAATTGACAGAGGGGAAGAAAGGCAGCAATAAAAATTCTGGAGATTTCTATCAAAGAAGCAGAGCAGGTTGGCCTAAGGGCAACATTATGGCTGGTTTTGTCACCTTTTTTTGGGGGGGGGGGGGGCTACTGTGTCTATCACAGAGAACTCCACATGGGTAATCAGTGCTTTAGGGAAGCAAGACTATGAACTACCTCATTCCTAAAGAAGGCAGAGGAGAAAGACACTGACAACAAAAAGAGAGGCTCTTCAGGTTCTTGTCTTTAGAGGTAAGACTGATATAATATTACTTTTTTTTTTTTATTCAAAGTCAGTCTTTCAGAATTTTGACCACCTGGAACCCAACCATCAACTGGAAACTAAATGAAAAAAGTGTCAGAAGTGACTGAAACAGCTGTCCCTAAGCCCTTGCATTTTAGTGGTGTTCCAAATCTCTCTCAGCCCCTTACCCTGACAACTGTTTGCAAAATAAGGCAACAAATTGGAATCCTTTATCAATCAGGACACAGGAACAACAGCTGAGAAGGGCTAGCTGGCAGGAGGGCTGGAGGGAGACAGAAGAGCTATACATACACAGCATTACAAGCCCATGTAGGGGAGCATTAAACAGCCCTCCACACCTCAACAACCCTTGAGATCACTGCACAATAAACGATATCATGATGGTTAAATTGTGTTTGGTGTGGAAATGACCTTGTGCTCTCAAAGGCTATTCCAGGAGAATAGGAGCCTTGGCTAATTTTATGGTACTCAAATACCCTCAAAGGTTCTGTAAGCTCATTGATGAGAGTTTTCTCTCCAATAATGCAGATTTCAATCTACCTTTGCTTGCCTACTCCATGGAACTCTTGTCTACATCCTCCTATAAGGTTACTAGAGGCAGCTCATCCAACCTGCCAGGGACCTTCCTCACCAATGCCAATGATAACTTTTTCCTAACTCTGTAGCTAGCCTTTCCAAACTTAACCAAGAGGGTCCTCATGCACCAACTTACAGAAGGTCTGTCCTCAAAGCCTTTCCAGGCTGGTAGGCTCTGTCAGAGCTTCCATTCAGGCAGCCTGGAGAGCTCAGTGTAAGCCATCTTCACACTACAATCAGCCACTAGATAAGAGTTTCCAGTGGATAACTCAGTTCAGAAAATGTTGTTCTGAAAGGAATAAATATTTTTTTCAAATGCCAAGCTGAGGAATTTTAATTTTTTTATTTTATTAATTTTATAATTATAACATTTTTTGACAGTTCATATGCATAGGTAATTTTTTACAACATTATCCCTTGTACTCCCTTCTGTTCCGAATTTTTCCCCTCCTTCCCTCCTCCCCCTCCCCTAGATGGCAGGCATTCCCATACATATTAAATATGTTATAGTATATACTAGATACAATATATATGTGCAGAGCCGAATTATGTTGTTGTTGTTGTTGCAAAGGAAGAATTGGATTCGGAAGGTAAAAATAACCTGGGGAGAAAAACAAAAAATGCTAACAGTTTACACTCATTCCCCAATGTTTCTTCTCTGGGTGTAGCTGATTCTGTCCATCATTGATCAATTGTGAAAGAAATAAATATTGAAGGAATGACTTCAAACATCTTACATATCCATAGATCGTAAAGCTGCAAGTCAGTGCAGTGCATTTATAGAGCATGGGAATCAGAAAGTTCTCTATTCAAATCCTGTCTCAGATATTTAACAAAATTGACCAAGTCATTTGATTTCTCTTGGTCTCAGTTTTCTCATCTGTACAATTGGAAGGTTGAAAAAAATGACTTCTAAGGTCCTTTCCAACTTTAAATTTGTGATGCTATGAACCTATAAGGCAGCTAAGTGGTACAATGGATAGAGAACCTCAGTTTTCTGAACTGTAAAATGGAAATATAATAGTATCTACCTTGAAGGTCTGGGGCAGTGAGATGGTGCTTTAGATAGAATACTAGACCCAGAGTCAAGAAAGCTCACCTTCCTGGTTCAAATATGGCCTCAGGTACTTAGCTGTGTGACCCTGAGCAAGTGATTTAACCCTATTTACCTCAGTTTCCTTATCTGTCAAATGACTTGGAAAAGGAAATGGCAAACAAGTCCAGTGACTTTGCCAAGAAAATTTAAAATAGTCATTAAAAAGTTGGATGTGAGAAAAATAACCAAACAACATCAACCACAAAGAGGGAACTTAGAAAACACCTGGTATCACTTCCCATCTGGTTCAGTGTCCCCATAACACCTTACCTCCAAGATTATAAGCATCTGTAGGGAAGGGGTCTTATTTGTCATCTCCCTTTAGGACATCACCATGCACAGGATGGCCGCTCAGTAAAAGTTTGTTGAATTTACTTGCAGCGTGGGTCAGCCATCTCCTGTCCTCCTGGATCATCTTCTGTGTTCTTGGCCCAAATCGACAATTTCTCTTCCCAAACTCCATAGCCAAAGTTTCATGGGAAACAAAATGATAGAACCACCTCGATAACAAATGCTCCAACTCCACAAGCCAAGAACTCACAAGTTAATGGTGCAGAGACAACTTTACTGTCCAAACAACTCTCTAGCCATTCTTGCCAGCTGATCCCAGTCAGCCAACTCTACTTCTCCTCTAGTTGGGGTTCAGCAGATCTCTCTGGCTTTCTGAGTCCCTATGAGCCCTCAATCCAAGCCTTGGACATTGACGAAGGAGATAGAGAAAGAGGGAGTCCATCATTATTTAAGGTAATGCCTTTTCATGGTGCATTGCATGGTGGTAGCCTGGACATGGCTGTCTTTTTGTGGTCCTGAATATCTCTCCTACCAAGTAGGCAGGGCTTGATTAAAGTGAACCCATGTGAAACTGAGTGACAGTTCATGACATTTCCATCATTTTTTTGTCCCAAGTGCTAATTCTCTGCCCATATAATAGAATGGATAGAGAACAGGAATTGTAGTACAAGAGATTGGGTTTAAATTCACCTCATATAATCACACTATTGCTCATGATAAATCACATAATCATAATAACTAGCATTTATATAATATTCATTATGTGCTAAGCTTCTTACAAATATCTCATTTGATCCTCAACAATTCTGGAAGGTAGGGGATATTATTCTCTTTTTACAGTTGAAGAAACTGAGGAAACATTAAGTGACTACCCAGGGTGTCTGAAGCTGGATTTGAACTCAGATTTTCCTAATTCCAGGTCTGACATTCTATTGATTGCATCACTTAGCACTGGTCCTTGGTTCCTCTGCTATAAAACAGGAGAAGGTAGATTCAATAACTTCTATGATCCCTTATAGTTCTAAATTATAATTCTCAAGATGTGTCGTTTAGAAGGAAATGAGAGAATACAGAATGCCCTCATAAAATATGGGCTATATATCTACTACAAAGTGCCTTGAAAATATTAACTCTTTCTCTAAATATGCCAGTTTTCAGATATGAAGATGACATCACTGAAAATCTTTGGTGGGGTCTGCGCTTCTATTCTTTCCTCCAATGGATAGTGATGGAATTGTACTAATCTATCTATATCCTGTTGCCCAGCTCCCCTTCCAATCAGCAGTAAAAATTTGCAGGCTTAATCAGTGGCTATGGAACAGAGCAAAGCTAGCTGGTCCACATAGGGGTTCAACTGAGTCCCTTGGTCTCATTAGTGCCACACTCCTACCAACTGAGCTAAGCAACCATGGAAATTGATGTCAATAAGGCTGCTTTTTTATAATAGAAGAATGAGTTAGCTTTGGGGGAAAAAAGAGAAAGGAATAAAAGATTTTTATTTAAAAATAACATGCCTTTAAAATTCATTTTCATTTTTTTTTCATAAGAATGGCACTACCTGTCAAGTTGATGTCACCAAGGAAAATAGATGAACTGCAAGTTTTCAACCACATTTTGAAATACAATGAATGCAATGAATACATTTGTTTTATGTCCAAATGGCCTTGCCTTTATTTTGAACTATGTGTACATTAAATTATTTTTTATTTTTATCTTTTTTTTCCCTTAAAGTGTTATTATATAAGAATTTCTGATGGAAAGTTGCTTTTCAGAGTGCAGATGAGACTGGAGATGGATAAACTAGAGACTGACGTTCAAAGAAAGGGAATATATACATCATATGAATTCTACTTGAAGCATCATTTCTGACACTGCTTTCATATGGTAGATGGGAGAGAATATATACCAGCTTATCCTTACCACTGAGGGAATACAAACAGCAAAAACATTAAGAGTCCCGGAGGATGTTACTTTTATTGTTACTTTCTGTGGATGAATCATATGTCTTTTTACAAAGCATGAATCCATACATCTTTTCACTGATGATCACCCCACGCAAAAAATAGCTGAAGATATGTCAGTGAGGAAACTCAGTTCCAAAGAGGAGGTAGGTGAGCCACGGAGATGGAGCCAGAGATAACACATGGACAGCAAAAGTTTTATACTAGTATTCACATGAAAAGAGAAGTCTTTTGGCACAATGTGGATGGTCCATGGGAGATTACAGACCAGAATCACACAGAATATTCATCTTGGATGGTTTAGGAGCTATGACATTGAAGGACATCTCCATATTAATGGGATTGTAAATCTCCTAAAAGATTATTTTTCACCCATTCAAACATTTATTAAGTACTTCTTATGTGGCAGACCCCATGCTAGACACTGAGAATAATCAAAAGCAAAATATAGATGAGTAATGGAGTGGATAGAATTCTGAGCTTGGAATCAGGAAGACCTGAATTCAAATGTGGCTTCAGACACTTACTAGCTAAGAACCCTGTGCCAGTCATCTAATTCTGTTTACCTCAGTTTCCTTAACTGTAAAATGGATATATAATAGTATCTATTTTATATGATTGGGCAGCTCGGTGGTACATAAAATAGAGTGCTGAGCTTGGAGTCAGGAAGATTCCAGACACTAAGGGAAGACTCAAACATTTAACTAGCTGTATGATTCTGGGCAAGTCATTTAATCCTGTTTGCCTCAATACCTCATCTGCCAAATGAATTGGAGAAGAAAATGGCAAACTATTATATTATCTCTGCCAATAAAACCCCAAATGGGGTCACAAAGAGCCGGGCACGACCGAAATGAATGAAGAATAAAAACATTTCGGGGTTAGTGTGAAGATCACAGGAAATAGCATATGATCAGTGCTTTGCAAATCTTAAAGCATTATATAAATGCTATTAGCTATTAAATAGACTCTTGAAGAATTCTCCAGGAGTTTCCATCAAAAAATAAAATGTATACATGATCCAGAAGAAACCTGAGAATCCTAAGAATGCAATCAATTCATTTTCCAAATGAGAGAAACGTGGAAGGAAAATGGACATTCTAGAGACTACCTGAATTGGGTAAAAATCATGCATCTGTACTAGAATGTCCTCTTTTCTATTTGCTCACATATCAGTTCCTTGGTTTAATCAGCTCAGAAACCTACAAGATACAGTCCTGAAATAGCAGTTGAACTATATTGCAGATGTCAAACATGCGGCCTAGGTGCAGGCTGAACTGGATTAAAATAGAATCGGAAAATATTTAACAAAATAAATAAAATTACAATAAAACATAGATCCGGACCCACAGGAGTCCTTTAGTGTACCTATTAGTGACTCTTGTTTCTATCTGAATTTGACGCTGCTGGACTTAATGACCGCTAATATTCCTCCTAACTCTAAATGATCACTATGAAGATCTTATTTTTACCAAGAAAAAATAAAAGGGATTTAGGATCCAAGAGGCTAAACTACCCAACATCAGTGCAATACAAGAAAGAGATAGACTCTAAATGAGAATTCAAGTGTGCTGATTCCTAGTCTCAGGGTCTTCCCATGATTCCCCCTTTCACTCTAGTCCTGTTACCTTCCAAACCTGCTCTTGATCACTTAGTTCCCATAAAGCATCTGTTCAGAAACCCAAGGTGGCTGATTTTTTGTTTTTTTACTCCTATCATCTCAAGCAGTTAGTTGATGGAATCATCTGGTTGTTTTGGTGTTGTTGGATGGGAAGTGGGTAATGGAAGGAAGGAAGACGGCACATTTCCTTCTCCAAAAAAGAATGTGGCAGAACCCTCAACAGGAAGAAAAGGCGCTTTTCCTAGGGAATCCTCCCTTAGGTTTTGTCAAGGAGAACCCCAATCATTCAACAAGCATTTATGAGATGCCTTCCACGGGCCAAGCACTGTGCCAGGTCCTGGGGATGGAACCAAGTTCCTGCCCTCAAGGAGCTTTCCTTGAAATAAGATGCGCCCAGAAAGGGAAGCCGGAGACAGAGCGGCTCACGGCCAGCTAACTTCGCGGTGGGAGTTGGGTACCAGCCACCGGGGGAGAGGAGATCAGATGAGGTTTTGTGTAGGAGGCAGTGCTTCTTTTAATAAACAAAAATCACCGCTCTCAGAGGGAATAAATTATTTTTCAAAAACACTGTCATCAGTGTGGGCAGGTTGAAGTGTCTATTGTGTGATGGTTATTTCTCTCCCTGGGTCTAGGACATGCTCTTAAAAAGCCCGCAGTGGCCAGGGAGCTGCTCAAAATGCAGAGGTCAGTGCGCCCCCTGCTGACCACAAGTTCAAGGCCAGCAGTAGAGAGGTAGGAAGGTTTTTCTGGATTTGTGCAGAGAGCCCCTCTGGCTAAGGGGGTGAACTTACCAAAGGGTGACTTTTTTTTTCCCACTTGGCTGATCTAAGGGACTAAAGGGAGATGAACAGCACCAGGGAGAAGTCCGCCCCTCTCCCCTCCATAGAAATGCTCCTCCAGCCAAAGGCTCACTCCAAGTTTGAGAATCCTCTTTTCCTATGGAAACCCTTCTCTTCTTTCAAGTTCCAGCTTACGTCCGTCCTCCCAGCACAGATCTAGAACTAGAAAGGTCTTCCACAACTACCTAGTCCCACCCCCTCATTTTACAGATAGAGAAATTGAGATCCAGTAAGGTTACATCTTGTCCAAAGATCTGTGATCCCAGACGTGAGGACCTTTCCATCTTGCTCTCTCCTTCTTTCTAGAAACCTTCCCTTATCCTCAATCCCACTACTTAATGAACCTTACCCACCAGGACTGGTACAGCTAAATGGTGCAGTGGTTAGAATGTCAAGCCTAGAGTGAGGAAGACTCAGACTCCTGAACTCAGTGTCTGGGCAGGGCACTCAATTCTGGTTGCCTTAGTTTCCTCATCTGTCAAATGAGCTGGAGAAGGAGAGGGTGAATCACTCTAATATCTCTACCAAGAAAACATCAAATGGGGTCATGAAGAATTGGGCCAACCACAACCAGGGAAGGGCACTTTAAGACTCCTTGCTTAGACTCTGCTTATCAGCAGATTCATTCTTTGACCTTCCCTCCAAAAACCCCTCTAGACTGAGGGTGAGAGGGCCCCCTCTTGACAGTGACAGTTTATAACAGCAAGGTAATAGGTTTTCCCTCAGACCAGCAAGAGGATTTGAAGTTTCCACTGCTAGACTATGTTAAAGGGACAAGCAAGTATGATTTTTATTACAGCATTACCAAATCTGAAACTTCTCAAAAAACAGGGCTGTGTGAAAACATTCTCCTTTCCTATGAGAGTGGGGAGGATGCACTTTCCTGTGGTTTTGCAAGGAAACCAACCTTTTCTCAATTCTCACTTCAGCTTCAGACCAGCACAAAAACTGTGATTTGCTCAAGTGAATTTCCTCTCACCTTCCTCTGATCTCCAGGCACAAGATCATATACCAAGGGGGTATTTGGTCTAAAAGCTAGCCGTGAGTTTGGATATTTTTTTATAAATCTAGATTGAGTTCTACATCAATCTTATGGTCTTATGGACACAACCTCACTCCCACCATACACACACACACACACACACACACACACACACACACACACACAGGGGTGGGGGGAGATGATGATGATGATAGAGAAATGATGGATAGGGAGTGGGAGAAAAAGAGAGACAGATGTAGACACAGAGAGAGAGACAGAGAGAGAGAAACAGAGACAAAGAGAAAACAGAACAATTTGGGACAAGAAGAAAATAACTGAAGGGACTTCAAGCAGAAAGTTTAATTTAGCTTAGTCCATAAGGTGAAAATAAAAAAACCATGTTTACTTAGGGGGAAAGCACATAGTTTTTTGGGCTCTTTCATTTATTCCTGGTTAACTTAATTTACATTTAGATAGTTCCTCAGTCCCCACACTGAGGCTATTGTAGCTTGAAAAGTGTCATCCTAAGTTTCAAGACAGACAAATTAAGGTAAAGTAAGTTGTGTGACTAATTCAAGTAGCCATGGAGCCAACTAGCTCTAATTCCAACAAGGGAGCAGAAGTCATATTATCCCACCTGTTCTTCAGGCTAGAACATTTCTGGTCAAGATTAAAAAACAAAACAACAACAACAAAAACACAAACAAACAAAAAAAACAAGAACTCTAAGAAATAGAAGACTGATCTTTGCTCCTTTCTTCTTCTTTCATCACTTCTTTCATTTTCTCTCCTCTCTTCTCTGTCTCTCTGTGTCTATCTCTGTCTCTATCTCTCAATCTGTGTTTCTATCTCTCCTCCTCCTCCTCTTCCTCCTCCTCTTCTTTCTTCTTCTTCTTCTTCTTCTTCTTCTTCTTCTTCTTCTTCTTCTTCCTTTTCTTCTTCTTCTTCTTCCTTTTCTTCTTCTTCTTCTTCTTCTTCTTCTTCTTCTTCTTCTTCTTCTTCTTCTTCTTCTTCTTCTTCCTCTTCTTCCTCTTCTTCCTCTTCTTCCTCTCCCTCTTCTTCCTCTTCCTCCTCTTCTTCCCTCTCTCTATCATTCCTTCCTTACCTTCTCTCTTTGGATAACATCTCTCATGATTTGCACATCCCAAGGATTGCTTCTACCTCATTAAATTGAGTTTATCAGCTTCCCTTCAGAAATGGGCTTCCCTTCCCATCTTTCTCATCAATTCTCTTAATTTCTCCACTTTTCCCCAATGTCCTCCAAGCTTCTAAATTTTGGAATCATGCATATTTTTCCTTCTACTTTATCCACCATAATCATAGATGTAGTCTTATCAAATCTTCCTTTAGAATAAGCCTTTCTTTTGTGCCCCTACCTTTCCCCAGCTGGCTTAATGTAAATTAGATTCTTCACCAGTCTTCCTGCCTAGTCTCTCCCCTTCAATCTTCATGCATCCTGCCATCAGTAAAAATTCTGAAAACATATTTTAATTTTGTCATTCAAAACTTAAAAGTATATAATATATCTATTGCTAATCAAGTCTAATCTCCTCAACCTTTATTTGGACGCTCTCCATAATGCAGCCATACTATACTTATCCAACCTGCTCTACCAGTATCCATCAGCACTTTCTGGAGACAACACAGTGCCATGCTTTGACATGAAATCCATGAATAAGAAGATAGAATAATTAGAAGGAAGGTAGCATATTACACAGGGGAACAGTATTGAACTGAATCAGTTCTCTTCAGACAAATGGAGACAATGACTCATGTTCCACCCGGTTAAAGCCACTAAAGCCAATTTGCAGGTCTCATTAGAAGTTCCTTCCTGTTATGGATTTTACCTCATGTAAAATTCTCAAAAAGAGGCAAGATCAAGACCTGGCCCTGGAGTGAATAAAGAAGATCTGGATTCTAATCCTCCATCTGACACATACTTGCTGTTGTTGTTCATCCTTCATTCTTGAAGAGGATTGATGCATGACCTTGGGCAGATGGCATAAAGTCTCAGTGACCCAAGCAATTTTCAGAAACTGTAAAGCTATAGAACAGGGTCTGTTCTGCAGAAGGGGAGTTTCCTCACTGGGACTTTTCCAGACCAATGAAATTACATTACTGAACCCCACCTCTCAATAACTCTCATTTTAGAAGGGACATTTTTTTTTTTTTTTGAAGAGTGCACATTTTTATTACTATGGAAATTGAACAACTTTTTCAAGTGTTAAACTTGTTTCAGTAGGAAGCCAATTTTGCTACTAATTTTACACCTAACTGGGGAGGTTTTAAATGCTTTGTCGGCAGTTGTTAATGGCAAAACTAAAGGTTTCCTTCCTCTGGCCCATCAATATCTTATTAGCAGTCTCAGCAATAAAAGTGTTGACAGCATTTGCTAAGGAGATTAGAGGGAAAATAGCTTATGTACATAGGGTCTTTAGTACTAGGATTTGCTTGTCCAGTCAACTTGTCCTTATTTCACATGTGGTTTATTTATTCTATATCCACGAGAAAACCACAGTGAAATGTCCATCATAGGCTAGGTTCATCATCCTGTCTCACAGCCCATTCCTAGGTCAATTCACTCTATCACTGAACAGGTATATGATCAAAGGTGAAAAGTTTATGAGCAGCCTCAAGTGAAAAGTAATTAGAGAGGTGGCTAGCAAGAGCAGACTCTCAAACCACACATGGAGAACCTCTTTGACTTTCTATTGTTTGAAGTTATTTGTAGCATTGCTTCTTATACAAGAGACTACTTGAAATAGTGAAACTTGGAATCAGAGAAAGGTAGATTCAAATCATACCTTAAACACATCCTGGCTGAAAGATCCTGAAAAATCTCATCCTCTCTGAATTAGAGAAAGTGAAATGGGGATAGATAGGCTATCAGCAACGAAAAGGGGATAATTAGACTTACCATTGAAACAGGTACAATTAGGCTTTCACAATCCACTAGATGTTTATTCCTTGAGGGCATGCAATTTTTGCCTTTTTTTTAGAATCCCAACATTTAGCATTGTGCCTGAGACATAGTAGGTGCTAAATAAATGCTTATTGAATTGACTTAATATCACCAACCCCACCAGACCATCAGACTCATCATCTTCATTTTCTTCATTCTCCTCCCACTGGAATCAGAGACTCTGCCCCTGGTAACATGGGCTGTGAAAGGAAAAATCTTATCTTGCCCTGAATAAGGCTACCACATTACTCCAAAGCTACCTCTGGCTCTCCTTTCTTCTCTCTCATAATATTTTGCCCCCTCAGCACAGACAATTAACAAATGAAAGTAAGTGTAATATGCCTTCCTTTAAAGGAGATATATAAGAAAAAGGAGTCAGAATCATGGGCTTATTGGTACAAGTCCTAGGATCACTTATGTTTACTTTCATGAGTAGTTATTGAGGAGGAAGTACACAGAATATATATACCCACTCCCAAATTTTGTATCAATAACTCCATAAAGACATACCTCCAATGATGATAATTCTTCCCAATTTTTTCAGTTCTTCCTCTTTCCCATATCCAGTTGTCGCTCGTTTTAATTCAGCTACATGGAAGTGAGATTATGGGAAACTCTTTGGCCCCAAGAACAATGTGTACCATATTTTATTTATAAAAGACAAATTAAAAGGAGGTTAACAACACAGGATCCTGATAATTCCACTGAGGTTCAATGAAACTATTTTTTTCTATTGTGTTTGAATAAGAGATAACGAGATCCTTGCAATTGACTCACAAAAAACCCCAAAAAGAATGGACAGAAAATTTTCACATTATTTGTTGTCTTTCTTAGTCTTAGGGTAAAATTCAAACTCTTCTATGGAGTGCTTAAAGCCTTTTCCAGTATATTTCTATCTTACCCTTCCATATAATCATACACTGACATTTCTCTTGCACTGCACAATTTAGTCAAAAGAGACACTTTGCTACATTTTTTTGTCCATATGCTCTTTGTGATATCCCATCACCCATTTCCTAGCCTTTACATAGGTTGTTTGCCATATATGAAGTGTTCTTTCTTACTTCTCTACTCCATGAAACCCCTAGCTCTCTCAACTCAAGTGCTACCTTTCTTCTGACTCCTTGGTTATTCAGAGTCCCTACTCCCTTTAAAAATCATATATGCCCACATACATCAGTTCTTTTTGTGATGGCAAAAAAATTGTAAATTAAAGGGATACCCATCAATTGGGGAATGGCTGAGCAAGTGGTGATACATGAATGTAATGAAATACTATTGTGGTATAAGAAATGATGAGCAGGAGGATTTCAGAAAAGCTGGAAAGATTTACTAAACTGATACTGAGTGAAATGAGCAGAACCAGAAGAACATTGTACAAAGTAACAGCAACATTATGTGATGATCTGTGATACACTTAACTCCTCTCAGCCATACAGTGATCCAAGATAATTTCAAAAGACTTGTGATGAAAGATACCATCCACATCCAGAGAAAGAACTGTGGAGTCTGACTACATATCAAAACGTACTATTTTAATTTGTGTTTTTTTCTTTCTTATGGTTTTCCCCTTTTGTTCTGATTCTTCTTTCATAGCATGACTGATATGGAAATATGCATAATATGATTGTACATGTATAACCTGTCTTGTCAAGGGGAGAGGGAAGGGAGGAAGAAAAATTTGGAACTCAAAATCTTATAAAAATGAATGCTAAAAACTATTTTACATATAAAAATTATCTTACTTTTAAAAAATACTATCAAGTGCAAAAAGTAGGAAGAGAATTTAGATCATATATTCTTTGTATATCTTATATTTACTCATCTGTGAAGGAAATAACATTCTAAAGCAAAAAGAATCCTGAGTCTGGAGACAGAGGCACTGCATTACTATGTAACTTAGTCCAGAATCTTCCTGGGTCTCACTTTCCCATCTTTAAAGGTAATGGGGTTGGACCTAGATGCCTTTCAAGGCCCAATCCAGCTCCAGATGCATAATCCAATGATGTTTGGTTGTAATCTCTGCCCTACCCCCAATAGAATGAAAAACCCTTAAGGACAGAGACTGTTTAGCTTTTGTCTGTGTATTCCAGCAATTAGTACCTGTAAGTATATATCATAGTCACTTTATAAATGATAGTTGATTGATTCATTTTCAATGAAGATAAAGACCTTCCTCAGATCTCATGTAATATTCATGTAACATGGGTTCTGTGACTATTTAATGTCCCTGGTGTATCATCTGTTTCTTTCATGTATCAATGTCTTCTCTGTCTATCAGACTGTAAACTTCCTGAGGGCAGAGACCTATGTCTTATCAAAACTTTGCATCTTCAAAGTCCAATTCAGGGTTCTGCATGACATAGATGCTTAATTTACTAATTGATGAATTGCTCCAAGTGAATTCTTGGAAATTCTGACAATGAGTCACTGGAAGAAGGAGCAGATGAGACCCCCAGTTTTGTTTCTGCTCTTTCCTTGGAGAAATCTTAGGATATTTCCTATGTAGCAATTTGGATGAGATCAATCTCCATGGCAATAATAGAAGACATTTGTATTTTTAATATGGTGCTGCTGGTATTCAAAATCGGCAAAGGATGAGTAAAATTCTCTGACCTTTAAGAGGGAAAATCAGATGATCTATCATAAATGATCAGATGGAAGAATATCCCAAAGGATGTAGGACACCAGAGCAGCAGCTACTCCATTTCCGCAAGGTACCCAGATGAGAGGTTTTCTTCCCCACACTCTAAAGGATGGAGGCCTTTTCTCAAAAGGTTGGTGTAGACTGGGATTCTAAACTCACACCAGTTGGAGAACCAAAATTAAGCATTTTTAGAATAAGAAAAAAATTTTAGAAGACAGAAATCCCTATACTTAACCTCACTATTTTCTCCTCATCCCACCTGATTAAAACTACTATTTCCTTCAAAACTCAGTTTGAGGGTCAGCTTCTTTCAAGGTTCCCCAAGACTAGGCCACCAGTCTCTACAATTAGCTTGCATATAATTTTACAACTTTTTTATGTTTCTCCTCTATTCCAATACAACCTTCTAAAAGTAGGGATCATTTCATTTATGAATTTGTATCTGAATTGTTTTGGCACACAGTAGGCACTAAATAATTGCTTATTGATTAGATGATTGATTGTGGAGGATTGGATAGAAAGTTAGACTTGGAGTTCAGAAAATCTGAAGTTAGTGCTTCCTAGTCATATAACCCTAGACAAGTGATTCTATTCCCTGTGAACCTCAGTTCCTATTGCGAAATGAAGGGATTAAATTTGGTACCCTTTCAGATCTTGTATTACAAAATTCTGTGCTGTTTTGATCTTTGATGCATAGAAAAGGGGCAGGAGAATGTATCAACATAGTCCTTGAGAACAATGGATGCAGGGTACTTGGCCTTCAGTGGCTCCAGATGTAATACCCTGTGGAGACAGAGAAGTCGGAAATCCAGACCCTTTGGTTCCATTCCTCCCCACTTTTAATTTAAAGGTTCTTCCAATAAAGTCATTTCTTTCCGGTTATCTATTCTGTTGACTGTGAGAGAGACTTTTGAAAGCCTTAGGGGCATTTCACATTACAAGACATTCAATCAAACCCTGAATAATCCCAATTTTGCTCTAAAGAACATTGTGGCAGCTTTCAGCTGTAATCCATTTTGTGCACTGAAAACCCCAAAACATTGTTCTATTAAAAGCGTCTGGACGTTCTTATGGAAATAGAAATGCAGAAGAATAGCTTTAATTTAAAAATCCATTTTCCACAGTCTGTCTTACTGTTTGTTTACATTGAGAGGCTCATTTTTTTATTGCTTCAATTTCTGATCTAATTAGACTAGAGTCCTAGTATTAAAGCTAATTTGGAAAAATTCTCGCACTAAAAATATTGGCAAGGAATAAACAAAAATCAAAATAACCTCATATACTTATATCTTGACAAAAAGCAATACAATGCAAAATCTTGTAAGAAGAAAAAGAATCACAGGTTATTCAATAATATTCAATGATAGCACATTAGAGAAATACCATATCCACAAATAGAATATTCTCTTTGAGAGAAGGGACTTTTTTTTTGTCTTCATATTCTTAGTGCTTATGACATAGAAATTAATAGAACTTGTTGATTGATACTTGAAGATGTTAAGTATAGAGATTTCAGTCTTTTCCCCCCTTATTTTAAAAATGACATCTTAATTCTCCAAACAGAGTGAGCTTAGAATCCCATTCCACATGAGCCTTCTGGGAAAAAGTCTTGCTACATTATAGAGTATGGGGAAAGCAAACCTCTCATCTGTGCTCTTTGCTGATATAGAGTAGCTGTTGTTCTTCATCCTTTGGTATATTCTTCTGGTGTCCTGCATTTATACTAAGTGGGGATATTCTTCTGGAAAGCCAAAAATTTTCAGAGAATCACAGAATTTCAAAATTGGAAAGGCTCTGAGGGTCCATCTAATCCAAACCATATCTGAATCACTCAGCAAACTGACTATATGTCACATACTATATTAGTTAAAAGGGAAATAGGGACAAAAATGAAAGTTTTTGTCTTTAAGAAGCTTACATTCCATGGAAAAAGGCTCTTCAGGTACATACAGCTATTTACAAAATACATACAAATATATAGATGATAATCTGAAGTAGCTGGAAGGAAACAAGCATTAATTAAACTCTGAGCTAGGCACTAGGCTAAGTGCGTCACAATTCTTTTTTTTTTTCTTAATTAGGTTCTTTTTAAAAAATTATTATTATAGCTTTTTATTTACAAGATATATGCATGGGTAATTTTTCAGCATTGACAGTTGCAAAACTTTCTGTTCCAACTTTTCCCCTCCTTCCCTCCACCCCCTCCCTTAGATGGCAGGTTGTCCAATACATGTTCAATATGTTAAAGTATATGTTAAATCATATATATATATATGAGAAGGAAAACAAAAAAGCAAGTGCTTCACAATTCTTATCTTATTTGAAATTCATAACAATACTGAGAGTTTGTGTAATTATTTTCCCTTTTTACAGGAATACCTAGTAAGTATATGAGACTATGTTTGAATTCAGTCTAGGCCCAGTTCTCTATCCATAATGGCACCTACCTGCTTATAAGAAGGGGTTACCAAAAATAACCAACTTTAGGCCATCAACAAACTTCAGTTTGAATATTGTTACTCCAGAAGTAAGATCCTTGGGTGAATGTAGTTTCCATAACTAACACAGTTTG
This sequence comes from Sminthopsis crassicaudata, assembly GCF_048593235.1. Classification (NCBI taxonomy): domain Eukaryota; kingdom Metazoa; phylum Chordata; class Mammalia; order Dasyuromorphia; family Dasyuridae; genus Sminthopsis; species Sminthopsis crassicaudata. Next base: position 40,608,653 of record NC_133620.1, on the reverse strand, counting down.
GGGTCACATTTCTACAGTGATGCATTCAGAAGCTATGGGAGGAGCCCATGACATAAAGGCAGTGTGGTACAAGAGATAGAATCTGGAGTCAGGAAGAACTGTGTTCAAATCCAGCCTCAGACACTTCTGGGAAATCTCTTTACCTTGTTTGCCTCAGTTTCCTCATCTGTCAAATGAACTCAAGAAGGAAATGGCAAACCACTCAGTATCTTTGCCAAGAAAACCCCAAATGGGGTTATGAAGAGCCAGATACAACTGAAATGACTGAACTGCAGGATCCCAAGGAAGTCACTTAACTTTAGTTTCTTCTGCTGTAAAAAGGCAATAATAATAGCATCTACCTCTCAGGTTTGTGGTGAGCATCAAATTATATAATATTTGTTAAAACAAAAACACCTCTATTCCCTGGGAATCCTCCATGTCTCCCAGAGATGTCTGTACCACATCAATATAGTCCTGGCAGCAATTCTGAACCTTGAACTCCAGTGGCACATTGTCAATCCACCCCTGATATCTCAGCCATTTTCAACCACAGCCATCATCAGCTTTTTGAAGCCAAATGGCTATGACTCTAGTTGTCCAAAGACCAATGAGCAGACATTCAGTGGAAGCTAAATCACATCAATCTTAATATTCTTCCTATAAATGTAACTAAAAGGAAGAAGGAACTTGTAGCTACATAAAAAGCTTGTCATCTCAGAGACAGAGAGACTAAGGAAAGAGTTAGTGGAATGGGTTTGATCCCATGTCCAGAAACTTCTTGTCATGTGACATTTGGTTATCACATATTGCAGTATTAATGATAAGTATTAATTCTACTTTAAGTAAGAAACTCCATCTACCAACTATGAGCATTTTTACTAGCTATCTCCTATGCCTGGAATTCTAGCTAAAAGCTCACCTTCCACAGGAAACTTTTCCAAATCCTCTTAATTTTAATGCCTCTTTATTATTTCCAGTCAATTCTGTCTATAGCTTGGTTGCATATAGCTTGTTGCACATTGTCTTTTCCATCGTCTGTGAACATCCTGAGATCTTTTTTGGATGCCTTTCTTTGTATTCCTATTGTTTGGCATAGTTCCTAGCCCATAGTAGCATATAATCAGTGTTTGTTGACTGACTGGAAAAAGATTATCATAAAAATGACTACAGCTAGTGCACCAATGTCAGCTGCTGAAAATGAAGAGAAATTCTATAAGGAGCTCAATAAGAACTTCAAAATCAAATCACTATGCACTCTGAGCTTTGATGAGTTCAGTATAAAGGTGACAAAAGGTGAAACAGGAAGAAAACAAGAAAAAAAAAGACCAAAGACAGAAATCTAATGGAAGCCTCAAGCTTATCGTGAACATCTCCCTTTAAAATAGAACTGGTGGGCATTGAATATGGAAAGCAGCAAATGATAGTACTAAAATAGACTAGGTTTTATTTTAACAGACAGAAAGAAAAGTTTTGTTTTTGATGGAAGAGTTATACACAAGTCAACTGTTTAGGTAACATCAGACCATGGAGTCATCAAAATTATAACCAAAATTTGTAAAAAGGAAAACTCACACACACAAGATAGAATAATTATAAGAAAAGGACATGACATGCAGTTAAAACTAAACCCCAAATTATTTAAGCAAGTACTTGAAAATAAAAAATGGGAACTAGACAATAGAATCGATATGGACACAACCATAATATTTCATTCAGAAGCCTAATCAACCAACAGACCAGAGAACCAAAAGAACCAATGAACCCAGAAAGTACCTTAATTAGCAAATAACTTACTCGCATACCAGAGAGAGGAAACTAACAAAGGCAACACAGGAATACAATATTAATTCTTCCAAGAGTCTTTTCCAGTTTCCACAATTCTCTTTATGACTACATAATGCCATATAAATTGCAAAATATCCAATTACATAAAATCATCCCAAGAATATTTAAGGGACAGCTGGTTGGTGTAGTGAAGAGGGCACCAGCCCCGGAAGTCTGGAGGACCTGAGTTCAAATGTAGCCTCAGACACTTAACACTTCCTGGCTGTGTGACCCTGGGTAAATCACTTAACCCCAATTACCTCAGGGGGGAAAAAAAGTATTCAAGAAAGGAGAAATTACAAACAAGAAAAATGGGAAAGATTTGCCAAAAAAAAAAAAAATTAACAAACTCTTTTCTCCATCAAGGATAAAAAACCCACTACATTTGGACTCAACATCATAGTTCTTTAGGTTCATATAGATCAGGACTTCTTAAACTTTTTCCACCTGTGACCCCTTTTTCCCAAAACATTTTTATATGGCCCTGAGCATATAAGTATATAAACTATGTATACAAATCAGACATTTACTGATGATAAACCCTAATTTCTCAATCCTACATTCACTTATGCAACCCCATATGGGATCATAACCCATAGTTTAAGAAACTTTATTATAAAGGATGCAGAAATGGCATAAAAGAAAATAAAGATCAGAAAGGTAATCAGAACTATCAAGTAGACCTATTTGTTTATCTATCATCCATCATCTATCTACCTATCTGTCTACCTATCCATTCATCCACTCACATATCCCTCCATCTATTTATCTATCTATTCATTTATCCACCCATCTAGCCAACCATTTTTTTATCAATCCCTCCATCCATTTATCTATTATTCTATTTCTAACTACATAGTTATCTAGCTATATTCTTATTTCTAACTATCTATAGATAAATATGTATCTGTTTGGTATATATAGAGATATAGACATGTATATATTCTGCCTGGTAGGTAATATAATTATGAGGACTTTGAGAGATTAATATATAAGATTTTGAAAAAAGAGGAAATATCAAATGCATGAAAAAACTCTAGCCTTGTTGATTCTGCAAAAATGTGACAAAAATGTACTTACTTGCCTACTCTGCTGTCTAAAAAATTTTTAATAGAGTTATTTTTACACAAATTGAGCTGTCCAAAAGGGCAATGATTTGCCTTTGCAAGGCAAGAGTGATAGAGTCTCTATTCTTAAACATCAAGAGGCCAGATGACCACAATTGCAGAGTAACTTTATCTTCATATATAGACAGGGGTTCTCAAACTACGGCCCGTGGGCCAGATGTGGCCTGCTGAGTTTGTTTATACGGCCTGCTGGGTTATGGCAAATGGGCTGAGGGGTGGAGACAGAGTGTGAATTTTTTTTTTTTTTTTTTTTTACTATAGTCCGGCCCTCCCACAGTCTGAGGGACAGTGAACTGGCCCCCTATTTAAAAAGTTTGAGGACCACTGGGTTAGACTAAATGTCTAAATGGGTTGGACTAAATGAATTGAATTTGTTCAATTTGACCCAGCATTCCAAGCTGTCAAGATCTAGAGACGACTTGGGGCAATGGTAAAAGTGCTGGATTTGGAGCCAAAGAACCCAGGTTTTAATCTGTGCTGTCCTTTACTGCCTCTGTGACCTGGGCAGGTGTCTTCACCTTTCAAGGCTTCAAGTGCCACATCTATAAAATGAGTGAGTCGGACTGAATGATGCCTAAGATCCTTTCCAACTCTGATTCCTATTGATTCCTGATTCTCCCTGATCCACAGTATTAGCCATTCCTCCCAGATTTATATCATCTGCAAATTGGATATCTATTCCTCTATCTAAATCATTGATCAAAACATGTGAACAAACACAGGATCAAGCATAGATCCCTGGAGAACGCTACAGGAGACCTTCAACCAAGTTGACATTAAGCCACTAACAATTGCTCTTTGGAGCCAATCAGCCAACCAGTTTTGAATCTGCCTAATTGTCCAGCTGTCTTAGACATTATTCATCCCTGCGTAGGCTTTGCACTCTAAGGGGCTGACTAGGCAGAATGTCATGAATGATTTAAAGTGGATGCATAACCCTTAGTCATGGAGACCTGGGAGAAAGGAAGCTAGGCTAAAGGCATTAAGACCAGCTTTTTGGTAAATCCTACATAAGCCAGTATCAATGAAGGAATGTAGCTTTTAATACTTATTTATTCCCATATGGGCTGTTGTTATCAACCTGGGTGTGTCCTCTTGTGCAGGAACTTGGACAACTGCATGTGCCAATGTGTTTCCTTGTTCAGTGTTTATATTTAGTAAAAGGTTTAGGGTTTTGTTTTTTTTTTTTAACCTTATTGATTCAGATCCTGAACTTGAGGCCAGCACAAACCTGGTCTAACACAATAAGCTACATCCCTCTATCTTCTGCAATAGAATGGCCTGAGAGACTTTATCAAATGCTTTACTTAAAGATTCAGAGATATTCTAGATGAACTATATCTATAGCATAGTCCTGGTCTTCCATTCTAGAAACCCTAGCAAAAGAGGAAATTAATTTAGACTAGCACTATATAGCTTGGTTTTACCTACTTGTTTTCATGTTGCCTCCTTCATTAGATGTTCCTTGAGAACCAGCTTTGCCTTTTGCCTTTCTTTGTATTACAGTGTGTAGAACAGTACTTGGCACATAGTAGCTGTTTGTCTTTGTCTGATTGATTGGCTTATAGCTCTTAATAAAGAACTCAACTTTTCTACATATTCACTAACCATCTTCTTCATAATATGTTCTAGAATTCTACCAAGAATTGAAGGCAAAGCTCTCTGATATCTTTCCATTAAACACCACAAACGGGATGTGCCATAGCTATCGTAAATGTCCCAAACTGAATTTATTATATTTTATCCCAGTCCTCCTCCCTTCCTAACTTCTCTTATTATGGAAGATAACACCATCTTCCCAGTCACTCAGCTTACGACCCTAGATGCCATCTTTGACTCTTCTTTCTCTCTTATTCCCCACTTTCAATGCTTCCAAGAACCATTGACTTTTGCTTTTGTAACATTTCTAGGATATGTCATCTTTTCACTGTCACTCCCCCAGTATATGCCTTCACAATCTCATACCTAGACTAGTAGAATAAGTAGCTAATTGTTTTCCCTGCTTCAAGCTTCTCTCCACTCAGATCCACTCTTTGTTCAGCACTCAAAGTAATCTTCTAAAGTGTATGTTTAACCTTGCCACTCCCCTCCTCAATAAACTACTATTGTTCCCTATCACAAATGGGGTCAAATATAAAATCTTCTGTTTGGCTTCAAAGCCTTTCATGAACTGCACTACCTCCCTCACTTTCCAATCTTTGTACATCTTCATGTAATCTGTGATTTAATGACATGGACTTCTTTGCTGAGAATTGTTACTGACTCTCCCCAGTGCTTTCTTTATTTCTGCCTCCTAATTTATCTGGCATCCTTCAAGTACCATATAAAATCCTTCTTTTCACCCTTGATATTAGTGGCTTCCCCTACTGGTGATTCCCAGTTTATTATGTACATGGCTTGGTTTTACCTAATTGTTTGCATATTGTTTCCTTCATTAGACTAATATTCCTTGAGAACCAGGATTGTCTTTTGCCTTTGTATTTCAGGGCTTATGGCACATAGTAGTTGCTTGTGTTTATTGATTGGCTGGATTATAGTTTGTACTAGTCTATATGGTTGATTCATCATTTAGAAACTCACAAAAAGTTTCCAAGTCAGGTTCCATGTGGGACACCAAGTAAGGGAATATAAGATCAGCATTCCTAAATAAGAGCTATTTTCCCATTGGATTTCCCCAAGAATCCATCACTTTGTTTTTGAATTTTAAAGGTAGATTGAATTGCCTTCTTGCCTTTCGGCTCAGGTTTTTCTTTCTTTTTTTGACCTTCTTTACAATTTGAGGTGAATAATCAACATAACTTTACAAGGGAAGTCATGAAAGTATAATAGAGAAAGGACCCATGTCCTCTAAGAACAGAACTATCTCTTTCTCCATGGTTTATATTCAAACCACGTGTAGGCCATAGAACATAAAACAAAAAGTTTGGCAAGAAATAAAGTAGCAATATCGTTTATTATGTGTCTATCTATGTACCAGACACTGTTAGACCCTGGCATACCAAGACAAAAACAAAGCAACTTCTTCTGTCAGGGAGCTTACATTCTATTAGGAGGAAAAATACACAAGTCAATATATTAGATATATGTACAAATGATTTTAATTTCTGAAAGGGAGATGCTAGTAATGAGGGATTAGATAAGCTCCAGGGCATCTGAGCTTGTTGCACAAGAAAAATCAAATAAAAAAGAAAGTAAATGAGTAAGAAAGCAAAATGCAAGTGAACAACAACAAAAAGAATGTGAATGTTATGCTGTGATCCACATTCAGTTCCCATAGTCCTCTCTCTTGGTGTAGATGGCTCTCTTTGTCACAAGATTATTGGAACTGGTATCAGTCATCTGAGCTATATTTTAAAGGATGTTAGGATTTGCATAAGGCAGAAGTATATTCTAAGCAGTGGGGATAGATCAGGCAAAAGTATGGAGACAGGAACTAGAATGTTATATACAGTAAACCACCAGGAAATCAGCTTGCCTGGAAAGCAGAGTTTGTAAGAAAAACTAACAGACAATAAGCCTAGAAAGGTAGGTTAGGAATCTATCTTGACAGGCTTAAAGTGTCCAACAAAGGAATTGTATTATATCCAAAAGGCAATAGACAGCATTTTGAACAAATGGGAAAGGAGGTTTGATATGATCCACCTTGTGCTTGAGGAATATCCATTGGCAGCTATTTAAAGAATGAATAAGAAAGGGAAAAGATTTGATATAGAAAGACTATGAAGAGACAACTGAATAGTCACTGGGAAAAAAGGGTGATGAAAGATGGGAACTAGAATAATGACATTTGAGTGGGAGAGGCTGACATTATAGAGAGAAACAGCAAGAATTCATGCAACGACTGATTGCAGTGAAGGAGGGCAAGATGACCTGGTTAACTTCTGGCTGTAAATCTGGGCCAATAGAGTTTCTCAGAGAATTAGAGAAGTCGGGATCAATGAAGGAGCTGAGTATGTACATATGCCAGAGAAAGAAGATCAGTGGAAAACAGAATAGATGATCCCACAACTATATTCTTATCATGCGAGAGTTATTAATACTTGGTCTATCTCCCTGCATCCAAATCTAGATTCTTAGGATGGGAAGCACAATTTACTTAATAAGAAATTAGGAATGAATTTAGGATACTTTCTTTTCTTCCTATTCCTTCTTCATTCTTTTTACTTCATTCTTACTCATCTTCTTTCCTTCCTTACTTCTTTCTTTCTTCTTCTTCTTCCTTCCTTCTTTCCTTCCTTCCTTCCTTCTTCCTTCCTCCTTCCTTCCCTCTTCCTTCCTTCATTCTATCTTCTTTCTTTCTTTATTCTTCTTTACTTTTCTTTATTCTTATTATTCTTTCCTTCTTCTTTCTTTTTCCTTCTTTCTTTCTTTCTTTCTTTCTTTCTTTCTTTCTTTCTTTCTTTATCTTTCTTTCTTTCTTTCTTTCTTTCTTTCTTTCTTTCTTTCTTTCTTTCTTTCTTTCTTCTTCTTCCTTCCTTCTTCCTTCCTTCCTTCACTTCCTTCCTTCCTTCCTTCCTACCTTCCTTCCTTCCCTTCTTCTTCCTTCCTACTTCCTTCTTCTTTCTTTCTTATCTTTCTTATCTTTCTTTCTTTTTTCTTTTTTTCTTTCTTTCTTTCTTTCTTTCTTTCTTTCTTTCTTTCTCTCTCTCTCTCTTTCTCTCTCTCTCTCTCTCTCTTTCTTTTAGTCTTGGGACATCAGCACTCAGTATAATACCTTATTATGTCACCTAATAAGTGTTGAATGTTGAAATAAATCCACCCTTGTTTTTATGATTTCTATTTCCCCTCTTCTCTCAACAACAAAAACAACAATGAAGAAATTTGTATTGAGAAAAAAATTACAGAAAATAATCTTGTCATTGGTCATTAGGGGGTAGATTCTTCTACTGCTCTGTTGGCTAATCTTAACACTCTATCTAGTTCGCTAGTTAGACAGCTAGCTATAAGATCCTAGCTAGTCACCCAACCCCTTAATGACTCTAAAAGCCAAAGATTGGCTCACAATTTTAAGGACCTTTTAAGAGAGAAAAGTCTATGATCTAAAGGATACAAAGGAGAGAAAAGACAATTTGACCCAAGCAACATACTACAATTTAGAAATGCTTGCCTTAAGTGAACCAGCCTGAGTAACAGCAGAAATGTCTCACTGATCTGAGAGAGATTTATAAACTGGATTAAGTGTTATTAAATAAAATCCCATAACACACTTCAACCCCATGACATGAAAGTATGAGTCTGTTTTACTTGCTTTTTATGCATAGTATAATAGCTAGAGCTTCTTTTCCCATTGCTTCCGACAGTATAACCCTGGATAATTCATTGGCACTCAGAAATTTTGCTTCCTAAACTACAAAATGGGGATAATAACAACCTCTCCACCAAGGCCTGGCCTTAGTCAAAATTGGGTGCTCCATCCTATGTCTATTTGATGCCATCTCTGACCCCACTCTTCAAAGAAGAAGGTGAAAAAGCAGGGAAGAGAAAGTGACTAATGGAGATATCTTATCATGTCACCCTGGATCCATCTTTAATTCAATTTCCTGCAAGTACATTTGGAGAGAAGGAAACCAGAACCCCAAAACACTAATTACAGATTTTTAAAAAGCCAGAATTCTTCAGAGAGTTTGCGAATTGGATTGGAGGCTAACATTGCTTTTCCAATTCCATAATGTTGATCTTGGTGTCCCCTTGCTCACATTGTGTGTGTGTGTGTGTGTGTGTGTGTGTGTGTGTGTGTGTGTGTGTGTTTGTGTGTGACAGATAACATGACTTAATGGACTGAAAGCTGACTTCGTAGTTAGGAAATCATTTTAACCTGCCCCTAATATTCCAGAACACACCACTACTACCTTTTGGGATGTCACAATTTCTCTTTAATTCCTCATCTATTAAATGAAGAGGTTGGATTAAATGGTCTATAGAACCCTCCCAGTTTAAAATCCACCTTGGATAAGCTCCTTAACCTCTTAGTGTAATCATCAATTCTCCAACTTGTGGGATAATTGCCAATCAACATTGCTAGAAGGGATTTCCTTACTCAGAACTCCTCTACACCAATGAACTTACTGGAGTGGTTTGTCTGGCTTCAACACCCACCGCTGACTCGTACTAGCTGAGGTGACTTAGGAGGAAGTTTTTCAGTTATTTAGTCAACTCTTTATTACTATAAATTGCAATGAAGATGCCAACCTATATTGGCAGAGGAAGTTTCCTTATTTGAAAGTTATCCATCTCAAAGAAATCATAAATCTGATCATGAAGACCTGAATTCTAATTCTTCCTCTAACACATGCTAGGATTCTCACACTGGATAAATCACTTAGTTTCCCCCAAAACACAATTCAAGACTTTTGATTGAAGTGAAGGTGTTGATCTATATTTGATTAGAGAGTGTCTTCTTTGGAAGTTCTATATAATAATGAAATCGAGAGTCTGGTCAAAAAAGAAAAATCTGTATCTCTATCTATACATATACCTATCTATCTATCTATCTATCTATCTATCTATCTATCTATCTAGTTATACAGTTATATAGTAGTTATACCTATGGTTCTTATTATACTTACACTATGTCTATACCCATATCTATGCCTCTGTCAGGATCTTTGCCTACACCTATACCTTTACATACACTTATATGAATAGTCATCACTATCACTATATGTCTATCTATATACTTTGTAGCTAAAAGTAAGATACCTCAAAAGAAGAAGTTCTACTTCAGATCACAGAAATGATCTGAAATTTAATGAGACCAACTTTACAAGCAATTTTGGAGTCCCTCAGAGTTTATCACTACATAAATATAGAGGATTATCATCATCATTATCATCATCATTATTATTATGATAGAGTCTTTCTGCTTTCTATATAAGAGGTTCAATCTGAAAAAATGAAATTAACCAAAAAACAAAACAAAACAAAACAAAACACAACCCTTTAGGGACTAAAAACAATTTGATTCACAAAAACAACTTCAAATTCAGAACATAAAGAAATATACCTCCTGCTGATATTCATGCTAGCCAAGTCCTCCACAGAATCCCTTTAAAGCAGAAGGGCATGTATTATATATAAAACTTTTATACTAAGCTTAATTCTTGGTTTAATGTGCCTAATACACCCCTTGCTTTAATATGAGCTTTTAAGAAGATATATAGCAGCATTCTCCATTGAAAGTTCTCTCCTTTTTAATAAAAGCAGCAGGGATAATTTACCCTAGGAGCCAGCTAAATACATTAAAAAATAAGATAGTCTATGATTAGAGAAAAGCCCAAAAGCAGTGATTCATTTCTATATTGGTTAATCCTTCTTGAACTTCTCCAAAATGCTAAATCCCATCTCCTTCTCCTTGTTACCTACTGGGAAATCACATAGTAGGGAAAAAGTCTAAAGATTGAGTGTTTTCCTTTAATTTAGTAAGGTGAACTTGCTGTGAGCTCTCACCAAAGAAGTTCTCGAATAAAGACAATAAAAAGGTATATGTCAATACTCACCCTTTGATGGTCCAATCCCAAGTTTTAGTGACTTTATATTTCCATGGCTAAGCTTTATAATGAGTTTGTTTTAAAGGCCACCTAAACCCATAATGAAGAGGATTTCTTTTTAATGCCTACACTTTCCATTTTGAATTCTTCATAAAATAAAAATCATATTCTAGCCAAAAACTTACTCCTAGGAGATCCACAGCAGGCTCTTTGCAGTCTGATCTTCCTGCTTCCATGGTGTATTGCAAGTTCAACTTTCAACTCAGTTCAGTACTGAAGACAAAATTTGGCCTGCAGTAAGTGGCAAGTCCATTTTCATAGTGTCCTGGGTGGTGCAGACTTCGAGGGTGGGTCAGGCAAACCTGAGTGTTTCATCAGTCAACCAGGAACATGACATCTCTGTTTGCCCCAGGGAAGCAAAGTTATGAGGATATAAGGTTATGAGGGAAAATTATCTATGACATCAAAGAAATGACAGGAAATATGGAAATCCAAACATCAAAGCTTGTACAGTAACTAAAACAATATCGAAAAAGCAAAACATAGCTTGGCTCTAGTTACCTGCCTCCTTCCCCTTCTTAGTCAATTGGCATGAATAAAGGATTAATAATTGTATCTGTGAGTCAAAAACTGAAGAGTTCCCATCAGTCTTACAGGCTAATGTAAAATACTAGTCAGCCATCCTAACTTTTCCTGTTCCTGAGCAAAGACTCACCTTCATAGTTCTTCTTTAAATCCATGCCCAATAAGCATCACTAATGACAGAAAATGTATTTCAATGACCTCCAAGAAAATATAGTTTAAAAAGAAATCACAAAGAAAAAGTGGAATGTAATTTAAATATAAAGTAAATATCAAAGAAATTTAGTGGAGTGTCCACCAACTACCCCCTCTGGATCCATAGAAGACATTATGAATGGGTCACAGATAAAGGCTAATTCTTAATGTTAGGAACCATCAATTCTCCTCCTACTTAATTCCCTTTAGTAGTTCTCTGGGTAATTCACAGTTCATAATTTTAATACCAATAATGATAACAGCAATTATTAGTAGTCATATATTTTACTATGGGCAGCCAAGTTACCATAACCGATAGATACAGGATATCTCTTGAAAGAAGACATTAGAGGTAAATGTCTCTATCTTGAATCTGCCATTGTATCATCATAGAATAAAACTATCTCTCATAGAATCTAGTTTGATTTTCATATAGTCATTTATTTGGAGAGATTTTAAGGTGTTCTATTTTAATAGGAAAATCAAACCAAACATAAATTCAGTGGGATTTTGTACACTTTACTTCACAAACTCTGCTTTCCTGCTTCTAATGAAATGTTGAACTTCTGTTTGGAAGTAACAAAAAGAGTTACCAGAAAAGAAAATGATTTGCTGGGAATGAAGACAGGTTGGTTTAGTAGTCTTTCCAATTTCCTCTCTGACTCTCCTTCCCACTTTGGAAATATTTTCCAGATCTTTCAAAGTCAGGTAGCTTTTACCATTTCCTATCTGGTTTGTCAGAAACCCAAGGAGGGTAGAGGGATGAGGAAAGAAACAAAAAGAAATTCATCCAATGGGGACAGAAAGGAGACTGGGAATAAAAATGGTGACAGAACAGATAATGGGACACTGAGGGAAATTAGAAAGAAAGGAATAGCATCCTCTAAGGTCCTCCCAGTTCTAATATTGCTTTGGGAGTTGGAAGAATGAAGTCCAAATCCTGCCTCTGAAAGTTAACTATCTGACTTTGAAGGAGTCCTTGATTCCTCTGAATTTCAATTTCCTCATGTATAAAATTTTCAGCTGGAAAATCCCATAATCTTATTATCTTCTGATGAACCAACCTGTTCCCTTTGTAAATTTTTCTCAAGGATAGCATCAGTATGTACAGATTTTTTCACAAATGTTTTGTAGAAATAGAATGGTAGGCAGGTGGGTCAGGAGTTATTTATAATCTTTCAATTGCCTTTTTTTTCCAAAGAACAAGGTTCAAGATCTTTGCTATCCTTTCCTCTTTCAGAGAACTTGAGGCTTGATCCTTTAACACCCTTCTTTGAGAAAGTTATAAAGTCATATAACTTTATTGGATAGTTTTTTTGATTAATGTTATCAAATAACAAATAAAACAGAGACTTATGCCCATCATCATGGAGGCTACCCAATAGAGAGTCCAAATGTAAGAAGGAAGAGTCCAATTATCAGGGAGATTCCCTACCAATGATAAACCTTTCCAGATTTTCCTGTTTAAGTATGAGATTATACCAACTGCACAAGCACTGATGGTCTTACATTGTAAAGTCTCCTAAAGGACATGCATAATCATTCAAAAGAATTTGGTCTCACACTCTACTCAGGAAAAATCAAGTGGATGAAAAATGTCTATTATCTAGGCTACAATATATATTGTTTCAAATGGACAACTCATAAAATTGATCAGACAGTACGTACAGGCTGTCCAAAAGTCTTAGAACACATTGCAGATAAAAATTGCACTAACATTTTTGGGATGGCCTCTGCATCAATCAATCAATCAGTTTGTAAATATAAAATGCCTACTCTGTGCCAATGGTTGTGATAGATTTCACCTCTATAAAAATAGAGGTAAAAGATAGTTCCTTCCCTCAAAGAGCTACAATCTAATAGAGGAAATAATGTGCAAACAAAAATATACAGAGCAAACTATATGCGAGATATATAGGAAATAATTCAGAGGGGGAAGTCAATGGAACTAAGAGGGGCTAAGAAAGATTTCCTATAGAAGGTGAGATTTAAGTTAGAATTTAAAAGAAGAGAGTTTGATCAGTGGTTAGAGAGCATTCCAGGATGGGAAACAGACAGAGAGAAAGCCCAGAGCGGGAAAAGGAAGTATATATTTCACACACACACACACACACACACACACACACACACACTATACATGGATTAATCAACTGGGCCCAGAGGTCAATAAGAAGAGAAAAACAGGCTGCACTTCTTTTGGGTAATTAAAAATTTTATGACCCCAGGATTCTCCGTGAAAACAAAGGACTGCCTTTTTAACAATATTCTTATGGGGATGTTAAATGACTATGGGACGATGAGCCAACTAGTCTCTGAAGGATCTTGGTTATGGGTAAATCAAAGGTCAATGGAGAGTTAGATATGTAAGAAAATTTGTGAAAAAAATGCAACTCACATCAAATGATGAATTGCATAAAAGAAGTACCATAAAGAATGCCATTACAATGATGTTAGAGAAGATGGCCAGTTATGTTGCAAGAGTGAAGGATAGTGGGTGGACAGTTCAAGTTATATGACAGAACATACACAATGTCAGGAGAAATAGAGAAAGACCTACAACTCACTGAGTGTAGAATTAGTGAGATGACATAGACCAAGTTATATGAGATGGATAGCCATGATTGGGTTACATCCATACTATGGTAGACTCATTGAAGTATCCAAGAAATGTGAAGCATGAGGGATATACAGGGAAATGAAGAAAGGGTACTTTGCTTATTCTTTAGGTAGCTTTAATTTCAATTTTGAATAAGAGCAAACTATTAAAGAGTATTCTTCTTTATCTCATTTTTCAGCTCTATTTCTGATTCTTTTTTCAATTTTCCCTCTTTCCCACCTTTCCCCATTCTCCCACAAAACCCGGCCTAGTAAAAGTAGGAGCAGAGAGGATGGTTAGAATAAGGGGACAAATAAGCCTTTTCATTTCCTCCCACATCAATGTGATTTTCCTGTTTATTGAGTACTGTACTATCCTTACATTTTCATTGTAGTGTGAACAATGTTTTCACATGTGGGCAGAGATAGAGAAAGAAAATTCCATTCTTAGAAAGGAAATCTCATATTATAAATTCTAGCTATAAACTGAACTGAAATCTCTATGAGGTTCCCTGGACATTAGAATTATACAGATATCATACCTTGGAGAAAAAGCAGAAGTGAACCAGAAAAGGTCAGACTCTCAGATGCCAGGACCATAGATTTAGAGCTAGAAAAGACCTTAGAAATCATCTCTTTTGCAAATAAGGAAACTGAGGCTGAAAGATGTTAATTGACTTGCACAGGGTCATCCAGATAGTGGTTATCAGCATTTAAGCTGATATTTAATGACTCCAAATCCATTGTTATTTTCAATAGCAATCATTTCAGAAGCTGTGAATGGAAAAATTGATTGTCTCAACAAATGTCACTATCCCCAAAGTGTTTGACCCACAGATGTCTCAAATAAATTCAGTTCAAGAAATATGTAATAAAATTCTACAATGTGTAATTCATGGTGCTGGGTTCTGGAGATACAAAGACAAAAACAAAGAAACAAACAAATCTTTTCCCTTAAAGCTCTTGCTTTCTACTAGGAATATGTAACATGGATGCAGATAAGTAAATATACCCTGTTTGATAAAGGACAAACATTGGGAACTCTCGGAATCATGAAAGACTTCTTAGGGGAGGTGCCACCGGAGCTCAGGATGGAAGACACTTGGGAATCTAAGCCTGAAGTGAGGAAACAATGTATTCCAGACAATGGAAAAGGGAAATTGAATTTAGGAAATGACTAGAAGACCAACATGACTAGAATATAGAATGTGAAAGGAAGTAATGCAAAATAAATCTGGATAAACAGCTTAGATTGTGATGGAGGGCTTAAATGGGGGTTACTATTTTATCTGAAAGACAAAAGCCAGAATAGTTCTTTAATCGGCGAGTGATATGGTGAGACTTATGCATTATATGTAGGATGGGTGAGAGGAAGGAGAGGCTGAAAATAGGTTACAGTTAGAAGCTAGTTCAGGCAAGAAGACATAAGGATCTGAATTGATTCAAGAGATGTCTTGGGGTTGAAGCAACTAGGAAGTGTAGAAGATACAGCAGTGCAATATGAACCCAGACATTTACTAGCTGTGTCGACCCTGGGCAAATCATTTAACCCCAAATGCCTTTAAAAAAGATATTTTGGCGGTAGAACCATCAAGACTTGGCAACTGACTACATTTAGATTTAAAGGAAGGAGAAGGTTCAAAGATGATTGGAAGCATGATGTTATCTTCAGCAGAAATACAGTAATTTGAGGCAGTTAGGTGGTGCAGTGGATAGAACACCAGCCCTGAAGTGAGGAGGACCTGAGTTCAAATCCGACCTTAGACACTTAACACTTCCTAGTTATATGACCCCAATAGCCTCAGAAAAAATAAAAAGTTAAAAAAAAAATAAAGCAATTTAAGATGATAAAGAAATACAAAGAAAATAATGAGTCCTGAGTATACACAGGTTTAATTAGAGATTCTATTTTTTTTTTACCATGAGACCAGCATTATTCCAAGATAATAGTAATAAAAATGATAATAAAAGAGAATTTCTCAGATCTATTGTTTAAAAACCAAAGAATGGTAGCCAGCAATTTGAATCTTTAGTGCTATTAAAATAAATAGGACATTTATTAACATGAGTATCTTTAGCATAATATGAATAATTCAATTCAGTGGAACAAATATTAAGCACCTACTATGCACCAGGCACTAATGTAGGAACTGGTAATAAAAAAACAAAAATTAATGGTCCCTTCCTTCAAGAAGCTCTCATTTTAAGAAAGTTATAGAAGCTCCAATTCAAAGTACACCATGACAATTGTATTATGACTCCATTATATTGTTTACAGGAAGGAAATCTTTTTTTTTCTCCTAATGTAAGATATCACCCCCCCCCTGCGCATCTCCATTGCTATCCACCAAAAAAAGAAGTTCTATTATACCATCCTGACCCTTAGACCCCTAAAAAAAAGTACTTCCTTTAATCCTTATTTTAGAATCAGGAATTTGCCCAGTGCCTAGCAGTTAGTAGGTACTTTGTAAAGGTTTATTGGTTTATTGATGAATTGCTGATTGACCAAAACTATTCCTAGAGCCAGATCTTAATTAGTGAGTATTCATTTACAGGTATAATGGAAAGAACATTGGTGTTAAAGGCCTCAACTTAAATTCTAACTCTTCTACTAGTGTATGTATATGTGTGTGTGTGTGTGTGTGTGTGTGTGTGTGTGTGTGTGTGTGTGAGAGAGAGAGAGAGAGAGAGAGAGAGAGAGAGAGAGAGAGAGAGAGAGAGAGGTGGGAAGGGGGGTGTATTTTTAGGGTTGACAGAAACTGCTTAGGGGCTAGAGTGTGGGAATAATGCCTGATTATGACTTCTAAGCAGAATTTTGAAAATAGTCAAATGTACATTTAGATCTTATCTAGCTTGAGGAACTAAATATAAAATGGAACCAGGAAACTATGATGTCACTCATTTTATTTTCTGACCCAAGAGCTAGTCTTATTATTTCATGATGTATCAATGACTTCCCAGGGAACTGACTCTTAATTTAAGGCTCAGAAAAAAAAAAAAATCATCTTCCTGCCTAAGCCTGTCTGTCCAGTTAGAGTTCATGCAGTGTTAAACTGGTTTTTTCCTTGGTCTCCTTATGCACACTGGTCATTTAATAAAGATTGGGTAATCAGGCAACTAATAAGCTGTTCACAAGTCTTCCTTTATCATAGAGAAAGGTTGCTGGAGATTGGCACTTTTGCTGCCAGTTTATTATTGAATGCCCACTGAGAACATGACTCTTGACTGTGGCCACGGAAATAGGCTGTAGGCCAGATCCCTAGGGGGCCTCCAAGAAATCTAAGCTAGATCTAGTGAGAACCAGATCCTGGGCCTGGTCTGTCTACATGGATTAGTAGGTGATTAACAGGCCCAGTGGGAATGAGTAGACCTTAAGCAGAAAGTGTACAGGCCAAGCCAAGAGCCAAGGGAACAGCTGGTAAGTTTTTCTAAGGTCAAAGCCAGAGTACACAGAAATAAATGAGCCAGAGGGTCAGACAGAAGAACAAATTAGAGAATAAGATCCAAAGGTTCAAAGTAGAGGGAGAGATTAGGGTTTAGGTTAAGAAACTCAACATTATCGACTTATTACCAACATCAGGAACCAATAAATGTTGTCCATCATGAGCATGACACTGTGGTAATAACATTAACAACTGACATTTCTTGAGCTTTTGCTCTGAAGTTGGCAAAGCATTTTCCATATTAAAATCTGAATAAAATTTATTTGAAAATATGACCTGTCTTGAAATTATCTATTGCCATTAGTGGTTCAAACTCGTCTACCTGGCATTCAAAAACATCACACTAGGAGTCCTAAGACTTTTTGCAGAGAAAGCATCTCTCATTTTAAATCAAACTTTAGGAAGATCACTTCTAATTAAGTTATTTCAAATTCTTGTTGAAGATCTATTACAACTTAGCAATAAAATAATTTCAGAAATTTTCATTGAAATTCTTTAGCAATTAATGGGATGCATTGGGTCCATCAGGAAATGATTACAGTGGTTTGTCAATTTATCAATTGATGAGGATGCTGTCTTGGTGACAGCAGCAAGAATGAGGATTTTCCTTGAAATTGGTCACAAGAACTGCTAACAAGAATAGCAGAAGACTGAAGACCTTGCATCCAATGAGAGTGGAGGAAAAGTAGAATTTTGTACAGAGTGGACAATAGTTGTTTTTCTATCATGCCTAAAAAATCACTATGTTCAAAAGACAGCTTCCTCTCTCACTTAGATGAAAAGATAAAGAACTAAAAGAAAAACTTTTTCTACTCACTAGATTATTAGGTAGATCAGAGTATTGCTAAAGAAAAAAATGATAGACTTTAAGATTAAAAACAAAGAGAAATGATCCGAAGAATTTTGACCTATGGCAGGAGGACAAAAAGTAGATGAATATGACTGAAAGGAAAGAAAATTAGAACAAAATGATGGATATCTCTCCTTTCCCAAAGAAAGGATTATTCAAGAAATGATTATTAATCAATTCACATGCTTTTATTAAGCACCTACTGTGTAATAGGCACTAGAATACAAATAAGGAAACAGTGATGTGAATCTAGGGCCATGAGAAAACAAGTCACCCTCTAAAAATCAGAAGAGATTTGCAGTGGTAACTGATGATTTCCTTCTAAAAGCAACTGAGGTGGCTATTTGGTGACCAGAAATTAATGGAAAAGAGCCTATAATCTCCCCTGTATAAGAATTAGGGTTACCATTAGGACTAGAGTTGGATTCTTGGCCAGACATCAAGTGCCCCTAATCAGCCTTCAAAGGATTAATGATCTTGTGCATGGGGATAGTCCCTTCGGTAAAACTGATCAAATTCCTTCTTCCCTTCTCATCCTATACAACTTGTCATTCTATATCCTCCCCCAAAATACTCCATGTAAAGTCCAGGTAACATTGTAGGGGTCTTTCTCTAGTTCTCATGGCATTGAATGGGAACAACGGGAGCACATGGGCTGCTTCTTGGTAGCTAGTTGCTATCAAAACAACCTAGATTTAAATCTTGCCTCTGACACTTCCCAATTGTAGTAAGTCACTTCACCTCCCTCAGACTCATTTTGGTTGTCTATAAAATGGAAATAAAAGATCAAATGAGAAAACATAGGTGAAATACTTTGTAAACCTTGAAGCAGCATAGCAGTGCTATTATCATTATCAGTAATCATCTATAGTAAGTGTCTAATAAGTTACTAGATAATTAGTCTGTTTTCTTTTCAGTTATATCTTTTTTTTTTTTTTTTTTTTTTTTTTTGAGGCTGGGGTTAAGTGACTTGCCCAGGGTCACACAGCTAGGAAGTATTAAGTGTCTGAGGTCAGACTTGAACTCAGGTCCTCCTGACTTCAGGGCTGGTGCTCTATCCACTGAGCCACCTGGCTGCCCCTTTAGTTATATCTTGATCTGATAACATCTCTTTTCATTGTTTCCCTAAGATAAGTCAACATTGATAATATATGATAGTGTACTGATGCCAGATATGTTCCTTTCCTTTCCCCCTTTGGGTGATTTTTGACTTTTTTTCAGTGGCTACACAGTTCTAATATCCCATTAGAATATTTGTTCCAAAGTGAAGTTTACAATCATTAAAAGTATTGTTCAGTGTTCCAAAGAGTTTCCAGTCCATGTCCCTCTTATTTTTTAGTTATGGGTTCGGATCATTACTTATAGCCAGTTCCATGAATTGTCCATTCAATTTAAAGATGTGCATATAGTAGGACTGGGAATAGTATGGTGGAAAGCATTGCTGGGAAATAAAAACAAGAAGGGCCAAAGGCTTATAGACTGTACTGAAACTTCACAGGAGTTTATCAAGTATATTTTGTCATACCTTTCACACAAATCACTTTAAAAAAAATTGTATATTAACATACAGGAATTGATCAGTTACTGATATGAGAATCATTTCCAATCAAATGTCTTTATCAAGTCAGACCACTAATTTATTAAAACAAAGAGAAAAGTCAATATCAAATTAGGAAAAAAAACAATAAAAATGAGTAGAAGATGTGAACTGTTGAGGTAACCCCAGGCTCATCTACCTGAACAAGATGCTGCTGCCAAAAAAAGAAAGGAAATGGATTTTAAAAACACACATCAATGATCTTCTACTACTTCTAAAGGAAATTTAATTGATATAAATCAATTCCCTTAACAAGGAGACCAAAAAAAAAAAAAAACCTTAAAAATTACTGGCAGCCAGCAAACACTTTATTTCCTTGCCAAGCAGAAAGATATGGCAGCCAAGGGCAACACCAATTTAGAATATAAACTCGTTTGTAAAATCTTACAAATGAGGATGTCGGAAGATTAAGAGACACATAAAATGGTAAGAAGCAGTGGAGGGAAAAGCCAGCTTATGGAAAGCTTGGCAAGAGATGCAATTAAGTAAAGCAATCCCAAAGGCATTTATGAATGAAACTGGAAGGAAAACAATAGGCGGGCCCCTCAGAAAGACTGGCAAAACTGTATGATTCTAGAGTATTTTAAATCAGATCAAAAAAGCTTTTAATTGGAAAGGGAAGGACCACATAAAAAATAAAACTGCATAAATAAGTCTAGATATGAATGAACGAGAAACCATTTATTAAGCAATATGCCAAACATTGTGCTAAGTGCTGGAAATACAAATAAAAAAGCAAGACAGTCCCTGCTCTAACAGAGCTCATATTCTAACAGGTAGCCCCAACATACATAGAAGGATTTAGCTGCAGAAGACTGGGAGGACCTCGAGGTGATTGGGGAGTGTTGGGATTTTGTGGAGCGAGATGTGGTAGATAGATGGTAAGCCCAGTAATCCTACATTTTAGCAGAAGGATTTTATTTGGTGATTCATTGCTCAGTATTAATGGCCTCCACCCTAAGGTGACTGGTAGAATATGGGTGGGAGTGCTAGTGTGGAGGAAGGGGGATTGAGAGGCTGTGAAATGAACAATAATTAGTCATATACTATTTTATGTTCTTAAAGTTCTAAAGTGAAGGCAGGAAGGAAGTACTATTGAAGTTCTGGAAAAGGACAAATCATTGTAGACTAGTATAGTTAGGGAAAGCTTCATGGAGGAAGAAGGATCACCCACCTGCCCTAGAAATTCTTTGCTACCTAGGATTCAAAGAAAACTAGTGGATAGAGCATAGAATTTCAAATCAGTAAATAAGTTCAAATCTTGCTTCTAATGTTTCCTAGTTGTGTATCTTGAGCATGTCATATAACTTCTGTCTGCCTCAGTTTCCCCAATTGGAAAATGGGGATAATAGCTCCTGATTCTTGTAGTTGTTGTTTCTGTTCTTAGAAAGTATCTAATACGTAGTTCTATCCTTGTTTTCCTCATATCTATCTGTTTTCAAGATCTTTCTAAAAATTCAATTTTTCTCCATTTACAAGGGATTACTACAAAATAATAACTAATATGCACAGAGCTTTAAAGATTACAAAGCATTAAATACTTTCTATGCATTAAATCCTTTGCCCCTCACAACAAATCTGAGGCATGTTCTTGAAGAATAGACAAGAAATCTATAAAACATTCTGTGTCTAATACATTATCACTAGATAGTGCCATCTCTTTGTGAGACTCTATCATATTTTTATTAGTAGCACTCAGAAAGACAGAAGAAGCCTACAGGAAAGAAGGTAGAAGACATTCAGTGTTTATTTATTCCCATTTTCCACATGGGGACACCGAGCCTCAGAGAGCTCAAGCATACTCAGGCCCAGGCCTACACAGATAATTGGTATCATTTGTGAGATGTGAATTTTAATTCTTCCTGATTCCAAATCTAGCACTCTCTCCATCACATCAATCTATTTCTTTCAGTGTCAATCAATTAACAGAACTGTTAGTTTCTAGGCCCTAAATGTCATAGGGTATTTATTTGATAATTTCTATGAGTTACTTCTGCTAATGGGAGTACTAATAAGTCAAAGTTATTGGATCAAAAGTTATAGATAGATCCTGAATAATGGTGAAAGCCTGCATCACTAATATCCACCTTGCTAATTCCCTGATGTGGACCGTGCCATCCATCATAAGATTATCCAGATAAATATATGAATACACACTCAAGGACAAACCCATCTCAATTCAGAGAAAAAAACTTACATAACAGTCTATTGATGACAGGTTAATGGTAAGGTCTCCAACAAGAGCCTGTGCAGATCTGAAACTATATTTCAAATAACTGCTCAAAAAAGAAAACTCTATTTTCTGAGTAGAACATTCAGTGCTAAAGGCACTGGTTGAATGTTACTTATCTTTAATGCATTTATGTGGGAAAATTAGGACACTGATTCACTGCTGGAACTTTGAAATGAAGCAACCATTTTGGAGAGCAATGTAGAATTTGTCCAAAGAGTTATACACTTTGACCCAGCAATAAAAATATTAAGTTTATTTCCAGAGATGATTATATATGTATATTAAAATACATATAATAGCTCTCTTCATGGTGGCAAAAACTGGAAATTTGGGAGATACCCATCAATTAAGCAATGGTTGAACAAGTTGTAGTTTATGATTGTGATGGAATATTACTGTTCTATAAGAAATGATGAGCTCATGGGTTTTAGAAAAACATGACTAGACTTGCACAAAATAATGAAGCATGAAATGAGCAGAACCAAGAGAACATTGTATATAGTAATAGAAATATTGTTTTAAGAATGACTTTGAGAAAATAAGTCATTTTGACTATGACAAATACCCAAATTAACTGCAAAGGCCATACAAAGGAAAACACTATCTGCATAAAGAATTGATAAATAGAATTATGTACAGATTCATTATATATATATATATATATATATATATATATGTGTGTGTGTGTGTATATATATATATATATATATATATATATATATTGCTATCTAATGGTAGCCCTCAGGGAAGGGGAAAGAAAAAAAAAGAAACTTACATTATAGATTTATTATATATTTAAAAGGAATAGCAAGTTACACATAATAGATTTAGTTTCACATGCAATCATTTTTCCTATTGTTATGGAAATGCTTCTTTTATCTCATAAATTAAAAAATAAAATAATTTATAACTTCAAAAATATACATATATGCCTGCATATAGATTTGTATATGTATATAATATGTATGTAAATAAACAGGTAAACTATTAAAGCTTAAAACCGGTTTTTGGATTACCCTGTATATCCTATCATATAAAAGTGAGTTCTGTTTTAAGAAATTTTGAAATTCAAAATCCACAAAGTACAACTTAAATAAATTAGGGAGTAACTGATTCTGACTATGAAAAGATTCATGGGAATTATTTTAGGATCAAAAGTTAGAAGGAAACTTGTAGGTCATCTAATCTAATCACTTCATTTTACAGATTGAGAAACTGAGGCACTGGGAGATGATTTGACCTAGACAAAATCACATACATAGTAACTGAATCCAGGATGTCTAACAAATTCTACACTCTATGCACTATATCTTATAGTCTCTTCTTATCAGGGCTTCTTTAAATATCACATAACAATGCAATTCAAATCTTCTTTCTAATTCTTCCTAAATGGATGACATCCATCCTTAATTTCTTCCTTTAATAATTGGAGATGACGTTACCTTTAATAGTCATACATTTTGCAAACTTCAAGTTGCTAAATGTCTATTGTTACTATTATTATTAATGAAATATGATTATTTTGCTCCAGTCTGATTTATACAAAACTTAATCAGAACATTTCCATTGTGTAAAGTCAGGTATCACTATAATTGAAAACTTGTTGACTGAACTGATGGCTCTGGGAAATATGCTGAGAGATTTAATAATAATTTTCCATTTCAGTGAAGTTGAAATCAATACTTGTGACACCCACTGGGCTACATGGACTTTTCTACTAGGCTTCTTGCTGTTTTGCCAATGTGTACCTCATGTTCCTTCCTCTATATTTTGTTCATGTTGTCCTTTTTTTCCCGGAATAGTTTTCTCCCAGCTCTACTTATTTAATTCCTAACCAGCCCCTTAAGACTCAGCACAAATGCCAGCCCCTTCATGAAGCCTTCCAAGATGCTTCCAATTAATGGGATCTTCTTCTTAACTCCTGATGCATTTTGTATCTCTCAGTATACTTTCATATAAGTCTATTGTGGACTTGGAGTTAGAAAGAACTGAGATCAAATCCTTCCCAAATGCATGACCCAGGGCAAATTACCTAACCTTTCAGCCTCAGTTTCCTAATCTGTAAAATGTAGATAATAATGGTTTCTATCTGGGCAGCTAGGTGGTGCAGTGGATAGAGCACCATCCCTGAAGTCAGGAGAACCTGAGTCCAAATCTGGTCTCAGACACTTAACACTTCCTAGCTGTGTGACCCTGGGCAAGTCACTTAACCCCAATTGCCTCAACAACAACAACAAAAAATGGTTTCTACCTTAGAGATTATTCTAGAGATTACTATAATGAAATAACATATGAAACTTGCTCAACAAACCTTAGAATTTTATATAAATGTTATTTCTTAATACCTACACCTTATCTCCCCTACTAATCTCTAAGCTCCATGATGGAAAAAACAGTTTGATTCTTTATGGATCCCCTGCACTAAGGGAACAATGCATTATATGGAGTAAGTATTTTAAAAATATCTTTTGAGTTTATCAGAAGCTAATAAAGGTTAGAAATCAGTTTTCCTCCTTAAAGCCTTCATTGACCAAACTGAACCACAGCTTTTTTCCCCATTGTGGACTCATAGCACTTAATTCTCTACATCACTCATTTTTAATATAATCATTGCCCAAATTAGGATAATTTTTAGTAATGCTGCTATCTTTTATTATTCATTAACTCTTGTTAGGAGCCTGTCTATTCAACCATCTTTAGAAATATGATATAATTAACAGATGACAGCCAATTATCATCTAGATGAAGAGAAAGGCATTTGATACCTCATTCTTCACTTCCATACTATCTTCATTCAGAATAATGTCTCATGAAAGAATGATACCCAAAGTCTCAGGTTGATCAGATTGGGTGTTTATGAACAGAGCTGTACTTTCTTGAGTCAAACTTGTGGCTCTCCATTGAGTTATATCCAAAGGACTGAGGATCTATGAAGGGGAAGTTTACATCATGAGCATCATTAAATAGCTACTGATCATCTGAAGACAGATAAACAGTCTATGAATTGACTTGTTAATTTTCTCTGTCTCTGTCTCTTTGTCTCTCCTTGTCTCTTTCTGTTTCTGTCTCTGTCTCTGTCTCTTTCTCTTTATCTCTCCCTGGGAGGGGAAGAGGGTCTCTCTCAAGGTCTCTCTGTGTGTCTACATGTCTGTCTCTTTCTAAGACTTGAGAGTTCTACATGGCCTTGCATCAAGATAGGGCCAACAAGGCCAAGGAGAGCTATTCACTACCATCCTCCTTTCATAAATAACTATCATACTTTTAGAATTATTGTCAAGTATTCTAATTTTATTGTACAAAACAAAGAGTTCATACCCAAGAAAAGTAGGGACAAAGTAATAAAGTGGGTCATTTTCCTTGATGCATTCAAGTAATCTGACACAGATAAATTACATCCCAAGGTACCATAAGAATTACAGATATGACTACTGAGCTTCTATCAATAATCTTTTTTTAAATTGCAGAGAATGAGAGAGATACCATAGAAGATGCCATGAAGAAGAAAGGTAAAATGTCTCACATTTCAAAAAAAAAAAAGAAAAAGAAAAGTGAGTTTGCAACTATAGAGCTTGATTTTGTTTCTTGGAAAACATTTCAAAAACCTATTATCAAAAGAAACATTAATGGATATCCAGAAAAGAAGACAGTGGTTTAAAAAAACAGCTTTGTTATGAACATATCATGTTGGTTGGTTAAAAACATTCAGACTAACTATACTTAAGAATTTACTTAGATTCAGCAAAGGAAGTGACAAAGTCTTTTATGAACCAACAAGGGGAAATTCTATTCCAGATTTGGTTTTCATCAACAAAGAGGGACTAGTTGCTAGGATAAAAATGAAGGAAACTTTGATGGGAAATGATCATTTCCTCATAGAATTCATGACAGAAGAAAAGAAATATGACACACAATCTAAATTTTTTGGTTTAGTAGATTTCAAAGGGCACACACAAAGGATGAACAAGACTTCTTGGACTAAAATTATAAAGAGGAAACAGGCACAGTAGGGATAAGAAATCATCAAAAATGAAACTTAAAAGATACAAATAAAAATTATTCTGATGAAGAGGAAAAATGGGAATTTCCTAAAGAAACTAGTGGGTATTCAAAGGGAACTGACCATTCAATTTAGATTTTTTAAAACATGTATTGATATTGGTGCAAAGACAGACAACAGTGGATAAATACAAAAGTATGGTTTGATATTTGAAAAAAAAATGTCAGAAGAACTAAAGCTTAGAATAAACCAGAGCTGTCAAAACCAATAAACAATGGTTTTTTGGTGTTTACTATATTTTGAAAAGGAAAAAGATCAAAAAATGAATGATTATTGCTTAAGATGAATGAGACAATGATAACAGACAACAGATGTTGTCTTCATGTATTTAATGACCTATTATGCGAAAAATATATTAGATTTGTTTTGTTTAGCCCTGGAGGGCAGAATTATGAACAGTGGATAGATGGTTGAAAGGCAAATTTAAACTTAGTAGAAGGGAGACTTGTTAACAATTAGAATTCTCCAAAACTGCTTATGAGCTTCTTCAGGAGGAAGTAGATTTCCCTTTATTGGAGGTCATCATATGGAGATTAGAGGCTAGTGTTCTTGTTCAGGTAATGGGTTACAAAAGTCCTTTGCTACTCTGAAATTCTGTGATACCATTTGAATTGATTTGTATGTGAATACTGAGCTAGGAATTTCTCTTGATTGTCCATCATAGTCCATGTGTTTGATAGATCCTAGTAAATATTTCAAGAAAAATTGCATTTATTTATTGAAGTTTAGCTCACCAGAATCTCTGTTGGTCATTGCTTACAGGGAACATGTTGTTTGTCCTTCCTTCTCCAAGAGGACCATGACACTAGAAGATGATGCCATGACATGCAAGTGAATTGGATTTAAGTGAGGGAGGGCTGTGTAAGCTCACCTGCCTCACTTTCCCTTCAGAGTGGGTCCACTGACAAGATATAGATCAAGACAACTGGATATGGCCTTGGATGAAATGGGAGACCTTGGCCTTTTTAAGTATTTTAATTTAAGTATCTACTAGAATTCCATGAGATTCACATCTTTAAGAGAGGATACTTTTAAGGAGCTCCCACAAGCCCAGGGAGTACCCACAAGCCCATTCTCTGGGAGGATATAAAAAGCCAGGATTCAGTCAAGGAAAGGACTTCCTGGGAGAACTTCAGAGGACTTCAGAGGAGAGGACTTTAGGAGATTCAGGGCCAAAGAGGACTTTGGGAGATTTAGAACTAGGATTGACTTTCGGGAGAATCACAAGGCAGAAACCCACAATCCCACACTCTTGGAAGCAGAGTCAGATTTATTCCCATATTTACTTTTGTGCTGGCTGGAGACATTGGGGAAAATGAGAGGCTGGAGGCTAAAGGACAAACCTTTGGATTCGGAAAAGAGCTCTGGGGAAATCAAGGAGAGAGGAAGGCCTCCAGAAAACTAGCTGAGCCCCAAGTGAAGGAGATAAGATTTGAAAGAGATAGCAAATTCCTTTAATTCCTGGCTACATTTTGGGATTATTGAACTCAACTGAAACGAAGGCTGCCTCCAGAAGCTCCCCAAGAAACCTGCTCCCAGAGAATGATTAAAATTTCGAGAAAAAGAACACTACATTTTGGCTTCAATAGATCTACAATTTTTCTTCATTAGGTCTCAGTGTGGATAAGGTTGTATTCACTCAGTGATTAAGGCTAGGTAGCAATTGAGGCAAAGAATCTCCTCTTCTATTTAGTCTTTTAAAATACATTTAATATTATCTAAGTGAGGGATTATCATTTAAAGGGTTTAGAATCATTTCAATGAGTTAACTATTTCTGGTGGACTGATCTAAGAAATCATATAAATAAAAAAGAAAACTGGGAAGTCCTGAACCTTCTTATATTGACTTCTATATGTACAATTCTTGTTTTCCTTTGCATTTCTTGATCTTATATCGTGCTTCCTTATATTTCCAGTATATACATAGTAGGTATTCTATATTTTGAATAAACAAAGAAATGAATGAATCTTAGATTTTTTTTAAAAGGGAAACCCTATATAGACTTAATGTGTCACTTCAGCCAAGATACTAATCTATTTTAAGAGACATTGGCGTTTGTAAAAAATAAAATAAAATAAAATAAAAAAAGAATCAAAATTAACTCTCTGCAAAATGATTTTTATTGATAATTATGAGTGTTATCACTACTGAGAGGCTGAGTAGTATAGCACTCTGAATAAAGTCTAGGTTCAAATAAGCCTTTGATACTGACTTATAGTTAGCTTGGACAATTTACTTAACTTTTCAAAGTCTTGAGGAATATTTTTTTTTACCAAGTCATAGATGGGTTACAGGCTAATTCAATGGAGGGAGTCCTGAGGTTAGGAATATATTCAAGCTGATAAAAACATAGATTTTCTTGTATATTTGAGAATTGTTGCTGCCCTTCAAAATTATCATCGTATTTACTTTTACTAAGCTTGAATCTTTATAATTATACTACATCGTATTAAACCTTCATTTTATAATGCAGAGAGAGTATTTGTATTAGATTTGAGTTAAGATATTAGATAAGTAGTCTTTTCTAAAACAGACCAAATAATTTTTAAATTCTATATTAGGCTGCAATAAACAATTTATATTATCTGGTAGGTTATATATCCAAATGGATCTCATTCCCCCATTCCTCATTTAGTCTCCAAAGAGATCACCAAAAGAAATCTTGAATAACTTCAAAAATAGCACATTTCTACCTCAAGTTGTTCTCATCCTAATTTCAGTGTTTACCTAATACCTAACCCTACTATCTTTGGTTTCAATTTCCATGGTATAACTCCTTGCCTACACAAAAGATTCCCCAAAATATTCTTAAAATTACTGATTCTGTTTTTTTTTCTACCCAACTGTCCATCATTCCTTTGAATGGCTTGAGTGCAGAATACATCTGGAGTCTACCCTTTTCTCCTAGCACAGAAAATTCTAGGAACCAAATCTCACTGGACTATGAGCACCAAAACAGTCTTCCAGCTGGTGCTCTGAATAAATCTCTTCATTCCCTTATCACACATAGACATGAATAACCCCTTTCCACCTTCGATTATTCAAACCCCTTGACAGAAAATCAGGAGAAAAAAAAAAAAAAAACAAAGGAAGACATCAGTTGTTGGGTGGGAGGAATTTGCCAAACTCAGTTTGTCAATTATTTTTGCCCTTCAGCTATATTTAAAATTCTATTACTAGTCTATTGCAAAAAATGACAGTTTAAACCAGACAAATAAAAATTTTGGTGCATCTGCCACTTTTTCACTTAAAATATTTTTTGTGTCCATCCAGAATTTCAGAATTGGAAGGGATTGCAGAGATCAATTAGCATAACAATCAATATCTGAATAGCAATCCCTTTGACAGCATCCATGACAAGTGGTTATCTAGTCTCCTTCAACACTCTTAGTAAGAGGAAACCCAATCCCCCCCCCCAAAAAAAAAAAAAACAACAACTCTGATTTGAGCTTTGGGTAATTACTTCTTTTAAAAAATAATCATTCATATTTATAAAGTGCTTTACAGCTTATAAAACTTTTTCTCCATGAAAACCCTGTGGCATAAGTAGCACAAACATTTTATATTCATTTGACAGCTAAAGAAACTAAGACTCAGAGAGATTTAATGATTTAACTAGCTGAAAAAGGAAATGGCAAACCATGCCAGTAGCTTTGCCAAGAAAATCCCAAATGGGGTCATGAAGAGTCAGATGTGACTAATCGACACAACAACAGCAAAAGTCACACAAGTAGTATGCATTTGGGAATCAGGATTCAAGCCCAATTTCCTGATTTCCTTACTCTCTCTATCATCTTTTACTATTCTAATGTCCTTATGTCCTAAAGAGCTTTGTTGGGATATCCTGCACATTAAGAGACAGGAATTTAGTAATCAGGGTAAATTTACTATAACATATGGGAGAAACCTTCCCAAATAGCAAACTGGCCTTACCAGGGCCCACATCCCCTAAAAATCATAACTCATGAGCACTCCTTCATGTGTTTAATTTTAATAATAAGCCAGAGAACATAACTAGTTTTTTTAAAAAAGTGTTTATTGAAATGGCATAATTAAAGTAACAACAAAGCATTTTCTTTTTAGACTTAGGGCGCATTATCCCATGAATACAAACACTATAAGAAGACATACTTCATGCGCATACATATAGGGTCACGGGTAGAGAAGCTCTTTACACTGCTGATGCTGAGGGGCCTCAAATATCTTTTAGTGATTGATTTACAATAATTTTTTTATTATAGATTTGGGTCCCTTATTCAGAGATTTTGTCTCAATTTCTAATGATCACTCTATAGACCTCCCAAATTTTCATCTCTGAAGGCTCAGCTACTTGCATGGTAAAGTTGGAACTCTGCATGGGTCATATACTCTTCATAAGGAGTTCACTCACAGTCCCCTCTAGAAAAGGAATGATCTTGGGTAAATTAATTCTCCTTTCTTTGGGCCTGAATTTTCTCATCTTCAAACTTTGCAATTGTTATTTGCACAAATACCAACAACTAAAGGTTCTGAGATCTACTATTTTTAAGCTAAAGCTTTTCTCTAATAACTGGGTAAAGAATCTGGCACAGAAATTAACTAAACCCAAAGGCAAGGTCATTGTTTTTTACCATTCCTAGCCTTTTCAAATGCATATAGAGCCAGTCCACAGGTCTTTTAGGATACTCACACACAATAATAAAAACTTATGTGATACTGATTTAAGAGCTTGCAATCTCTTGGGGGTAAAAGATATTGGTCTAGAATTTAGGCATATTGGATTTTAATTCCAGAGCTGTCATTGACTCTTTTCTATCAAGAAAAATATTTAATCTTTCCAGGTTTCAATTCTTGAAAATGATGTTAATTCCTTCCTTGTACCTAGCTTTCTGTAGTAAAAGTAGGATGTTAGAAGAAAAACAGATCATTATGTATTTAGAGCATTCCAAAGTTTTTCATATCAGAAATATTTTTTCTTTTTATTTAGTCTTTAGATTTAGATCATGATGTCTCATTGAGGGAAGAACTGTCAGTGACCTCTTTGTTCTACAAGTCATTATACATATTTACCTAGTCATGACAGTGACTATGGTGCCAAGAATTAGACAACACTAATGATGTTTAATAGCTGAAAACAATCATAGAGTGGACTGTGAGTGAACTCCTTATGAAGAGTATATGATCCATTCAAAGTTCCAGCTTTACCATGCAATGATTACATTTGCTTTCATTTTTTTTAGGGGCCAATGTGATCTTGGATAAATCAACTCTCCTTTTTTGGGGCCTGAATTTTTTCATCTTCAAAATAAGGAAATCTTCTTAGATTTAGGAGTAGGTAGTCTCTAAGGTCTTATTTAGCTCTAACACTAAAAGATTCTATGATTTAGTATTTTGATAACTGACTTTTCCAAACAAGTTTTGCATTTAGTATTTTGACCAGTTTTTATTGTTTCCTCCATTTCAGCTGAATAATTAATGTCCTGCCAGCTTTGCTAGTCGATTTGAATTTCATTCCCATAAATGTATTGAGATATATATCTTTCTGCTTTTTTATTTACTAAATTTTAAATTACTAAATAATAGTAAGTTAGTCAGAAGTCAGCAAGCTGACATTGTGTGTAGTCACAGTGCTAATAGTCTAGAAAGGAGGCAATGTAAAGAGCAATTCATTTCCAGGGGGAAGAAATGTGAGGACCTATGCTGGAATTCAGGCCTAACTACTTATTGATAATATGTTCTTGGGTAAATTATTTTTCTCTGGGTCTTAATACCTCATTTTAAAATGAAGAATTTTGTATATAAATAAAAAATATGTATATAATACATACAAAATATATTAAGTTGGAGAGATATTTACGCATGAAATGATTTGAAAACAATTATAAAGCAACTTATCTTTTTTTAAATAATAGATTTTTATTTTCAAAATACATGCAAATATAGTTTTCAACATTCACCCTTGCAAAACCTTGTGTTTCAATTTTTTTCTCTCTCCCTTCCCCTAATCCCCTTCCCTAAACAGTAAGGAATCCAATATACATTAAACATGGGTGATTCTTCTGTACATATTTCCACAATTATGTTGCGCAAGAAAAATCAGATCAAAAAGGAAAAAAAAATGAGAAAACAAAAAACAAAAAGCAAGCCAACAACACTAAAAAAAAAAAAAGGTGAAAATACTTCTGATCCACATTCAATCCCCATGGTATTGTTTCTGGATGCATCTCTCCATCACAAGTCTATTGGAATTGGTCTCTGAATCACCTCATTGTTGAAAAGAGCCACATCCCTCAGAATTAATCATCACAGAGGACTTCCAGCCAAGATGGCGGCTTGGAGGCAGACAGCTGCTTGAGCTCCGTGCTTTCTCTCAAGACTTACTTCATGACAAGCCTCAGAGTTAATGCTTGACCAGAAAAGAAACCCACAAATAATCACCAAGAGAAGACATCCTTAAAATTCGCCAGAGAAGGTCTGTGTTTGCTCGGGGGAGGGTCAATCAGACTGGGCGCAGACTGAGGGCAGACAGCCAGAGCAAGACAGGCAGCTCACACAGCTCAGACCGGAGGGGGGAGAGGTACGATCTCTGCCATTTCTGTGAAAAGGCTTTTACCCCAGTGTGGATGTTCCATCTTGGCAGCAAGCCAGGAGCAGCAGAGAGGGTGTAAACACCGGAGGTGAAGATTAAAACCCGGAAAGCTAGAGTCTCTCGGGAACCAGCCACCCCCAACCCCAACCTGGACTGACTCAGGGCGTTCCCAGAGCCTCAGAGCGCAGCCATCACTTTCCTGTTAGTGGCTCTCTGCTGCCCTACCCCCAGTCTGTAGAGGAAGCCCATTAACACCATCCAGCCCCATCCCCCCCAAAACAGACCTATTGTTTCTCTTGTCAATTTGTTTTCTTCGATTCTGCTCTTGACAAAATGAACAAAAAATTCAAAGGGCTCTAACCATTGACAGCTTCTGTGTGGAGAGGGAGCAGACTTCAAACACTGAGGAGACTAAAAACAGACTGTCCCCAGAGGAATCCCCTAAGGGGGATATGAGCTACTCCTCAATACAAAAGAACCTCATAGAGGAAATCAAAAAGGCTCTCACAAGAGAGCTAGAAGAGAAATGGGAAAAGGAAAGGGAAGCTTGGAAAGAGAGCCTGGAGAAGTTATCCAGAGTGGATAAAGAGATCAAATCATTGAGAAATAAAATTAGTGAATTAGAAAAGGCAAACAACTCCAAGGAAAACAGGATTAGTGAGCTAGAAAAGGTAAACAACTCCAAGGAAAACAGGATTAGTGAATTGGAAAATATAAACAACTCCAAGGAAAACAGGATTAATGAGCTGGATAAAGAAATCAGCTCACTAAAAAATAAAATGGAAAAAATTCCATAGAAGAAAAAAACTCAGTTAAAAACAATTACAAAAAGATATTTAAAAAGTGAGTGAAGAAAATACATCATTGAAAATTAGACTTGAACAAGTAGAAATGAATGACTCAAGGAGAAACCAAGAGGTAGTCAAGCAAAACCAGAGAAATGAAACAATTGAAAAGAATGTCAAGTACCTTATTAGAAAGACAACAGACCTAGAAAACAGATCCAGGAGAGACAATTTGAGAATAATCAGACTCCCTGAAAAATGTGAGGAAAAAAAGAGCTTGGACACTATTTTCGAGGAAATTATCAAAGAGAACTGCCCAGACGTTTTGGAAACAGAGGGTAAAATAGACATTGAAAAAATTCATCGATCACCTACTGAAAGGGACCCTAAAATCAAAACGCCAAGAAATATAGTGGCCAAGTTCAAGGACCATCAAACAAAGGAAAAAATATTGGAAGCTGCTAGAAAAAATCAATTCAGATATGGAAGAACCTCAATAAGGATAACCCAGGATCTAGCAGCGTCCACATTAAAAGAACGCAGGGCCTGGAACATGATATTCCGAAAGGCTAAGGAACTTGGTATGCAGCCAAGAATAACTTACCCAGCAAGAATGAGCATCATTTTCCAGGGAAGAAGATGGACATTTAACGAAATAAATTAATTCCATCTATTCTTGATGAAAAAACCAGACCTACATAAAATGTTTGATCTTCAAATACAGAACTCAAGAGATTTCTAAAAAGGTAAAAAGAAATTTTGAGAATTATACTTCTGCCAAAAAAATATGTAAAGAACATATGTACAATTTGTCTTAGAAACTAGAGGTGGAAAGGAAATTATATCATTAAAAAGTGTAAAGTGGTGGTACTACATCTCATGAAGAGGCAAAGGTAACCTATTATATCTGAGAGAAAGAAAGGAGGGAGATGAACATAGTGTGTATCAATAGACATATTCGATTTATGGTGAAACTTCTTCCACTTCATTGAAAAGTGAAAGGGAAGGAGTAAGCTAAGGGGAAGGGAATACAGAAATTGTGAGGAAAAGGGGTAAAATAAGGGGAGGAATTTTAAGGTGGGGGAGGGATCCTAAAAAGGGAGGGCTGTGAAAAGCAAGTGGTGTTCACAAGTTTAATACTGGGTAGGAGGGTAAAAGGGAAGGAAAGGGGAAAAGCATAAGCAGGGGTTAATAAGATGGCAAGCAATATAGAATTAGTCATTCTAACCATAAATGTGAATGGGGTAAACTCCCTCATAAAGAGGAAGCAGTTAGCAGACTGGATTAAAAGTCAGAATCCTACTATATGTTGTTTACAGGAAACACACCTGAAACAGGGTGATACAATCAAACTAAAAGTAAAAGGGTGGAGCAGAATCTATTATGCTTCAGGCAAAACCAAAAAAGCAGGAGTAGCCATCCTCATCTCAGATCAAGCAAAAACAAAAATTGATCTAATTAAAAGAGATAAGGAAGGGCATTATATCCTGCTAAAGGGTAGCATCAATAATGAAACAGTATCAATATTAAACATATATGCACCAAGTGGTGCAGCATCTAAATTCTTAAAAGAGAAATTAAGAGAGCTGAAAAAAGAAATAGATAGCAAAACTATAATAGTGGGAGATCTCAACCTTGCACTCTCAGAATTAGATAAATCAAACCACAAAATAAATAAGAAAGAAGTCAAAGAGGTAAATAGAATACCAGAAAGGTTTGATATGATAGATCTTTGGAGAAAGCTAAATGGAGACAGAAAAGAGTATACAAAAATCGATCATATACTAGGGCATAAAAACCTCAAAATCAAATGCAGTAAGGCAGAAATAGTAAATGCATCCTTTTCAGACCACAATGTAATCAAAATTAAATTTAATAAAAAGCCAGGGGAAAATAGACCAAAAAATAATTGGAAACTAAATAATCTTATACTAAAGAATGATTGGGTAAAACAGCAAATCATAGACATAATTAATAACTTCACCCAAGAAATTGACAATAATGAGACATCATACCAAAATGTGTGGGATACAGCCAAAGCAGTAATAAGGGGAAGTTTTATATCTCTACAGGCCTACTTGTATAAAATAGAGAAAGAGAGGGCCAACGAATTGGGCTTACAACTAAAATTGCTAGAAAAGGAACAAATTAAAAAACCCCAGACAAACACAAAACTTGAAATTCAAAAAATAAAAGGTGAGATTAATAAAATTGAAAGTAAAAAAACTATTGAATTAATTAATAAAACTAAGAGTTGGTTCTATGAAAAAACCAACAAAATAGACAAACCCTTAGTAAACCTGATTAAAAAAAGGAAAGAGAAAAAGCAAATTGTTAGTCTTGAAAATGAAAAGGGTGAACTCACCACTAATGAAGAGGAAATTAGAACAATAGTTAGGAGCTACTTTGCTCAACTTTATGCCAATAAATTCGATAACTTAAATGAAATGGAAGAATACCTTCAAAAATATAGCTTGCCCAGATTAACAGAGGAAGAAGTAAGTAGTCTAAATATTCCCATCTCAGAAAAAGAAATAGAACAAGCTATTAACCAACTTCCTAAGAAAAAGTCCCCAGGACCAGATGGATTTACATGTGAATTCTACCAAACATTTAAAGAACAACTAACTCCAATGCTATGTAAACTACTTGAAAAAAATAGGGATTGAAGGAGTCCTACCAAATTCCTTCTATGACATAGACATGGTATTGATACCTAAACCAGGTAGATCGAAAACTGAGAAAGAAAACTATAGACCAATTTCCTTAATGAATATTGATGCTAAAATCTTAAATAAGATATTAGCAAATAGACTTCAGAAAATCATCCCCAGGATAATACACCATTATGACCAAGTGGGATTTATACCAGGAATGCAGGGCTGGTTTAATATTAGGAAAACTATTAGTATAATTGACCATATTAATAATCAAATTAATAAAAACCATATGATCATCTCAATAGATGCAGAAAAAGCATTTGATAAAATCCAACATCCATTCCTACTAAAAACGTTTGAGAGTATAGGAATAAATGGACTAGTCCTTAAAATAATAAGGAGCATATATTTAAAACCTTCAGTAAGCATCATATGTAATGGCGATAAACTAGAACCTTTCCCTGGAAGATCAGGAGTGAAACAAGGTTGCCCACTATCACCATTACTATTCAATATAGTACTAGAAACTCTAGCCTCGGCAATAAGAGCCAAGAAAGAGATTCAAGGAATTAGAGTAGGAAAAGAGGAAATCAAATTATCACTCTTTGCAGATGACATGATGGTATACTTAGAGTACCCCAAAGACTCTGCTAAAAAGCTATTAGAAATAATTCAGAGTTTTAGCAAAGTTGCAGGATACAAAATAAATCCACATAAATCCTCAGCATTTTTATATATTACCAACACAATCCAACAGCAAGAGATAAAAGAGAAATTCCATCCAAAATAACGGTTGATAGAATAAAATATTTGAGAATATATGTACTAAAGGAGAGTCAGGAATTATATGAACAAAATTACAAAACACTTGCCACAAAAATAAAGTCAGATTTAAATAATTGGAAAGACATTCAGTGCTCTTGGATAGGCCGAGTGAATATAATTAAGATGACAATACTCCCTAAACTAATCTATTTATTTAGTGCTATACCAATCAGACTCCCAAGAAACTATTTTAATGACCTAGAAAAAATAACAACAGAATTCATATGGAACAACAAAAGGTCAAGAATTTCAAGGGAAGTAATGAAAAAAAATTAAATGAAGGTGGTCTAGCTGTACCTGATCTAGAACTGTATTATAAAGCAACAGTCACCAAAACCATTTGGTATTGGCTAAGAAATAGACTAGTTGATCAGTGGCATAGGTTAGGTTCACAGGGCAAGATAGTGAATAAAAACAGCAATCTAGTATTTGACAAACCCAAAGATCCCAAATTTTGGGATAAGAATTCATTATTTGACAAAAACTGCTGGGAAAACTGGAAATTAGTATGGCAGAAACTAGGCATGGACCCACATTTAACACCACATACTAAGATTAGATCAAAATAGGTCCAAGATTTAGGCATAAAGAACGAAATCATAAATAAATTGGAGGAACATGGGATAGTTTACCTCTCATACTTGTGGAGGAGGAAGGAGTTTGTGTCTAAGGGAGAACTAGAGACCATTATTGATCACAAAATAGAAAATTTTGATTACACCAAATTAAAAAGTTTCTGCACAAACAAAACTAATGCAAACAAGATTAGAAGGGAAGTAACAAATTGGGAAAACATTTTTACAGTTAAAGGTTCTGATAAAGGCCTCATCTCCAAAATATACAGAGAATTGACTTTAATTTATAAGAAATCAAGCCATTCTCCAATTGATAAATGGTCAAAGGATATGAACAGACAATTTTCAGATGATAAAATTAAAACTATTTCCACTCATATGAAAGAGTGTTCCAAATCACTACTGATCAGAGAAATGCAAATTAAGACAACTCTGAGATATCATTACACACCTGTCATATTGGCTAAGATGACAGGAACAAATAATGATGAATGTTGGAGGGGCTGTGGGAAAACTGGGACACTGATGCATTGTTGGTGGAGTTGTGAAAGAATCCAACCATTCTGGAGAGCAATCTGGAATTATGCCCAAAAAGTTATCAAACTGTGCATACCCTTTGACCCAGCCATACTACTACTGGGCTTATACCCCAAGGAACTACTAGAGAAGGGAAAGGGACCTGTATGTGCCAAAATGTTTGTGGCAGCCCTTTTCATAGTGGCTAGAAGCTGGAAGATGAATGAATATCCATCAATTGGAGAATGGTTGGGTAAATTATGGTATATGAATGTTATGGAATATTATCTGTAAGAAATGACCAACTGGAGGAATACAGAGAGGCTTGGAGAGACTTACATCAACTGATGCTAAGTGAAACGAGCAGAACTAGGAGATCATTATACACTTCAACAATGATACTGTACGAGAATGTATGCTGATGGAAGTGGATATCTTCAACATAGAGAAGAGCTAATCCAATTCCAATTGACCAATGATGTACAGAATCAGCTACATCCAGAAAAGGAAGACTGGGAAATAAGTGTAAACTGTGAGCATTGTTTTTTTGTTTGTTTGTTTGTTTTTGTTTTTGTTTTGTTTCTTCCCAGATTATTTTTACCCTGTGAATACAATCCTTCCTTTGCAACAACAACAACAACAAAATTCGGTTCTGCACATATATATTGTACTTAAGATATACTATAAGATATTTAATATGTATGGGATTGCCCACCATCCAGGGGAGGGGGTGGAAGGAAGGAGGGGAAAAACTCGGAACAGAAGGGAGTACAAGGAATAATGTTGTAAAAAAAATTACTTATGCATATGTACTGCCAAAGAAAATGTTATAATTATAAAAATTAATTAAAAAATGCTTAATAAAAAAAAGAATTGATCATCACAAAATCTTCTTGTTGCTGTGTGCAATGTTCTCTTTGTTCTGCTCATTTCACTCAGTATCAGTTCATGTAAGTCTCTCTGGGCTTTTCTGAAATCATCCTTCTGATCATTTCTCATAGAACAATAATATTCCATAACATTTACATATCATAACTTATTCAGCCAGTCTCCAACTGATGGGCATCCTCTCAGTTTTCAGGAGTTTCTTGCCACTATAAAAGGGATGCTGCAAACATGTTTGCACCTGTGGGTCCTTTTCCCTTATAAAGCAACTTAATAAGGAGTAACCCAAAATGTAAGTTCCTTGAGGGCACAATCTGTTCAGTTTGATATTCACATTCCCAGTCCTCACTATGTTCATGGCAAAGAGTATTGAATTGAATACACTAGAAATTCTCTAGAATGCTGCCTAGTTGTCAAGTAGGATAAATGAGTCTCCTCTGTTTTCATGGGAACATTCCTTTTATTAGAATTTAGCAAAAGTAGCTTCACTGACAATTTTCCTTGACCTGCTAGCAGAGCTCTTGGCACCACAACAAAACAAGTCAAACCAGTGTTGACTTAACATTATTTGGGAGCCAGAGATGGCTTGGAACAATTCTTCTTTTATTTCCTATAGCAACTCTTGATGGCTTTGCTGAGTCAATATTTTCTTCTGGGCTGCCAAATCTTAGAAGATCTTTTTAAGTCTGGCTGCTATGACTCAGGACTCAACAATTAGTGAGCATTATATAGGATATAAAAAAGGACTTAGAAATATTTTAATAAGAAAAGCAATAAAAAGTAGATTAAAGTGCTGAAAATCATATATGTATTCAATCTAGAACCATCTCTGGATACACAAAGTATCATGGCCAATGCCGCTAGTCTACTGAATTTCTACATAGAGGTGTTAAAGAATATCAACATAGAAGCAGAAACTTTTGCATTGGTGAGATTGTAATTAATATATTCTTTTACCAACAAGTGAAATTAAGACTCTGGGAATCATTGTATATATGACTAGTTACAAGTGAGGAGTGTGATACTTAACTACCCAATTAAATACAAAAAATATATGAAGAAAGTTGTTGCCTCTAGAGAAAAAACTTATAAATGGAAGGATGTATAGAATGATCTTACATATTTATATACATGCATATGTATGTATGTGTATTTGTAACTAATGGGAGCCATCTCTAGGATAGAGGGAAAGAGGAAAAAAAAGAAATTGACATAACTTTTTTATGTATTTAAAAAGAATAAGAAATTGTACATAACAGATTTTCAATTTCACATGCAACTTTTTTGATATTATTATAGAAATGCTTATTTTATTCCATAAATTAGAAATAAAATTAATAAAAAATATTTTAAAAGTGTGAAGCCTTATTAAAATTAGGGTTTATGTCTCACTTGCTTCCAAAAAAGATTCTGTGATCATTCATAAACTTAATAGATCTATAAAACAAGAAAATGTAAAATAAAAAATCACTAAAAACAACCCAAAGGGACAAGTAAGTATTTAATCTATTTGATTCAATAAACATTTATTAAACTCTAACTCTTCAATGTTTTGTTCTCAACACTGGGAATATAAGGAAAAAAACCTGAACAGTCTCAGTTCTCAATGAGTTTCCATTCTATTGGGGAATTCAAGACAATTTAAGGAGAAAGTAGAAACAACTGGGAACATAAGCATTTATGTAGCCTATTTATGTGCCAGGTACCAGGCTAAGTACTTTACAAATCTCTCATTTGAGCTTCCCAACAACTACTCTTGGGAGGTAGATGCTATTATTATCCCTATCTTACAATTGAGGAAACTGAAGCAAATACAAGTTAAATGACTTGAACAACTGGATCAGGGAAAGTTTCATGGATTCAGTGGTATTTGAGGAGAGCCTTGAACAACAAGAAGGTCTCTGAGAAAAAGAGACATGTGGTTGCTGCTGGATATTGGTAGCTGAGAACTGAATTTATTTGTGAGTATTCCAGCAGTAAAGGCAAATACAGAAGTCCATTGGTTCCACTTAATTCCCAAATATACTTGCTACAGAAGCTGACCAAAGGCAAAAGTAAAGTCGATGTACTACAAGGTGGGCTTTTAGCTAGCTGAAGATAATAAAGGACCTAGATTCTTCCTGTTTGCATTTGTTGGTAACTGATAGAAAGAAAATACAATATTAATTTGCTCTTATTAGGACTATGGGTCTATATGCTGCTGGCATGATGAGTCTCATTTGAACTACACCTTTTTTAACTGGAACTAGAATTTGTATCAGACAACTTTTCACATGTTTATGTCTTACCTCCTCAATTAGATATAAGCTTAGACTATGATTTTAGGATTTTTTGTTTGTTCATATTTTATAGAGTGAACAACCTAGTTCCTTCAGTATAGTAAATGCCTGGTAAATAAAGAGTGGCTGAAAAGTCTTAATACATGTTCAAACTTTAATTGCTTAATTGCTAAAGTTAATTGCTTTTAAGTTTTTATAGCTTAAAGCTTCATTAAGATTTTTGGGACAGCTCAAATTTATTCATTTGATCATAAATTAATCTTTGAGAACAAAAATGCTTTTTACTCTCCAAAATCAATTGACCCTAAATAAATTTTTTTGTAAATTAATTCATTATTTAAATGTGCAGCATCCTCTCCAGGGATATTTCTTTAATTCTCACTTGAAGGCTAAGTCCCTAGAGGGCAATTACTATTCATAGTCAGGAGTTTCTTTTTCTCCTTCTCCTTCTTCTTCTCCTTCTCCTTCTCCTTCTTCTTTTCTTCTTCTTCTGTTCTTCTTTTCTTCTTCTTCTTCTTCTTCTTCTTCTTCTTCTTCTTCTTCTTCTTCTTCTTCTTCTTCTTCTTCTTCTTCTTCTTCTTCTTCTTCTTCTTCTTCTTCTTCTTCTTCTTCTTCTTCTTCTTCTTCTTCTTCTCCTTCTCCTTCTCCTTCTCCTTCTTCTTCTTCTTCTTCTTTCCAATTTTTAGACATTGTTATTTAAAGTTTTCAATATCAAATTAAAACCATTCCTACCTTCTTTTTTCCCTCCTCTCTCCCTGAGACATAAGCAGATATAGGTTATACATGTGCAATTATGTAAAACATTTCTAGATTAGTCATTTTGTATAAGAAGAATTGAAGAAAAAATTGAAAGAAAATAGTATGCTTAAGTCTGTATTCAGTCAATATTAGTTCTTTCTCTGGAAGCAAAAAATATGCTTCATTCTTAGTACTTTTGCATTATATTGTATTGTTTCATTGTGTACAACATTTTCCTGGTTCCGTTTACTTCATTATGTATCTGTTGATGTAAGTCTTTCCAGGTTTTACTGAAATCATCCTGCTTGTCATTTTTTATAGCATATTAATACTCCTTTACAATCTTATACCATAGTTTCTTTAGCCATTCCTTAATTGATAAACATCCCTTTGATTTCCAGTTCTTAGCCACTACAAAAAGAGCTGCTATAAATATTTTTGTACAAATAGGTCCTTTCCCCTTTTTTGGAGATCTCTGGGATATATAGCTAGCAGTGGTATCGTTAAAAAGCAGTAATATTGCTACATCAAAGAGGATACACAGATTTCTAGTCCTTAGGGCATAGTCCCAAATTTCTCTCCAGATGGTTGGGTCAGTTCACAACTCCACCAACAATGCATTAGTGTCCCAGTTTTCCCATGCGTCTTCTAAAATCCAAATTTTCTGGAGTACCTGTCCATATTTTTGTAAATCTGACTCAGTTCTCTACATATTTGAGAAATGAGGACTTTTATCAGAGGTGCTTGTGGGAAAAATTCTACCCCCCACCTCAGTTTTCTACTTTCCTTATAATTTTGGTTGCATTGGTTTTATTTCTGCAAAAACTTTTTAAATTTATATAATCAAAATAATCTACTTTACACTTTGTAGTTGTGATTATATTTTGTAATGTTTCTTTGTGTTCTTTGGTCCTAAATTCTTTTTATCTATAAATCTCATAAATCATCCCATGCTCTCTTAATTTGCTTATGGAGTTACCCTTTATTTGTAAATTATGTACCCATTTTGACCTTATTTTCACATATTGCATGAGATGTGGATCTATAGTTTCTACCATATTTTTTGTCAAATAATGAATTTTTGTTCCAAAAACTTGGATCTTTGGGTTTATCATATACTAGATTACTATGATCATTTATATAATGCATTTTTATACCTAATTTATTTCACTGATCTGTCTCTGTCTTTCTTAGTCAATATCAGATTGCTTTGATAATTATCATTCTCTAATACTGTTTGAGATCTGGTATGGTTAAATCATCTTCTTTTACATGTCTTTTTACTGATTCCTTTGATATCTTTGAGCTTTTGTTCTTCCAGATGTATCTTCGTATTTTTCTTAACTCTATAAAACATTTTTGGCAGTTTGATTGGTATGGTACTGAATAGATTCATTTAGGTAGAACCATCATTTTTATTATATTGGCTCATTCTATACATGAGCAATTAATATTTTTTCTAATTGTTTAGATCTGACTTTATTTTGTAGTTATATTCATGCAGTACCTGAATTTGACTTGGAAGGTAGATTCCCAAGTATTTTATATGATCTACTATTATTTTTAATGAGATTTCTCCTTTTATCTTTTTCTGTTGGACTTTTTGGTAATATATAGAAATGCTGGTGATTTATGTGGGCTTATTTTGTATCCTTCAACTTTGCTAAAGTTATTAACATTTCAAGTAGTTTTTTTTTTTAGTTGACTCTCCAGGATTTTCTAAGTATAATACCATGCCATCAGCAAAGAGTCATAGTTTTATTTCCTTATTGCTTATTCTATTTCCTTTAATTTCTTTTTCTTCTCTTATTGCTATAGCTAACATTTCTAATACAATATTAAATAATAAGGGTGATAATAGACATGTTTGTGTCATCTTTGATTGCATTGGGAAGACTCCTAACAATCCTATAAAGGGAGATAACTCCATTGCAGAAAATATTTGCTGATGGTTTTAGATAAATGTTATTTATCATTTTAAAGGTAAGCTCCATTTATTTCTGTGCTTTCTAGTATTTTTAATAGGAATGGATGCCAGATTTTATTTAAAGCTTTTTTCTGTATCTCAAGATAATTGTATGATTTCTGTTGGTTTTGTTATTGATATGGTCAATTATGCTGATAGTTTTATCTCTTTGCTAGAATTTTATTTAATAAATGTTTTGCATTGATATTCATTAGGGAAATTGACCTATAATTTTCTTTCTCTGTTTTGAGTCTTCCTGGTTTGGATATCAGCACTATATTTGTATTGTAAAAAGAATTTAGTAAGAGTTCTACTTATCCTCTTTCTTATCCTAATTTTTCCAAATAGTTTATATAGTATCAGGATGAATTATTCTTTAAATGATTGCTAGAATTCAACAGTGAATCCATCTAG
The DNA here is from genome assembly GCF_048593235.1 of Sminthopsis crassicaudata. Classification (NCBI taxonomy): domain Eukaryota; kingdom Metazoa; phylum Chordata; class Mammalia; order Dasyuromorphia; family Dasyuridae; genus Sminthopsis; species Sminthopsis crassicaudata. The sequence goes on along the minus strand of NC_133620.1, from coordinate 40,564,469 downwards.
TCCTGGGGATTTTTTTCTTAGGGAGTTCATTGATGGCTTGTTCTATTTCTCTTTCTTGATTGGGTTATTTAATAATTAAATAAAATTAACAGAAGTAACTTATTAATCTGGCTAATTTGTATTTTTGTAAATAATTCATTCATTCCATTTAGATTGTCAAATTTATTGGTATATAATTGGACAAAACAGATTCTAATAATTATTTTAATTTCCTCTTCATTGATGAATTCACCTCTTACATATTTGATGTAGTAATTTGGTGTTCTTTTTTCCTTTTTTTAAATCAAATTTTCTAGTTTTTTTTTTGTTGTTTCATGCCCAATTCATTGATATGAGTTTTTTTTTAATTTTACTGATGTTCCAGTTTTTTACTTTTGCCATGTTCATCTCTCTGCTTCAAGTGTGTTTCTTGTACACAACATATTGTAGGATTCTGGGTTTTTTTAATCCATTATACTATGCACATCTGTTTTTTGAATAAGTTCATTCCAGTCACATATATAGTTATGTGTATTTATCATGCTACTTTTTACTTGTTTATCCCTCTCTCTCTTACATCCTACCCTTTTCCTTTTCACAAATGTTTTAGTTCTGATCACCACGTTCTCCAATATATACTCCCTTTAATCTCTCCTCGCTCTTCCTTCTATTATCCCTGTCCTTTTTTAATTTCCTTATAAGATATATTTCTATACTCAATTTTGTGTATGTGTGTGTATTATATCCTTTGAACCAATTTTAGTAAGAGTAAGTTTTAAACTTTGTGAACACTCAAATCTTCTCCATTATAATAACTATTTATGCCTTTTTTATGTAGGATAATTTATCCCATTCAATCTCCTCATCCTTATTCCAATGCAATTTTCTTTCTCAACATTTTATTTTGTTTTGTATTCATGCCATCAAACTCAACTGATATCCATACCCTCTGACTACATATATCTCTAATTGCCATTATAATCATAAAGTGGTTGAGAATTACAAATACTGTCTTGTCATATAAAAATATATACAGTTTAACCTTGTTGAATTTATTTTTTCTTTTTTTGCCTTTTTATATATCCTTAGTCTTGTATTTATCATTACGCTGCTTCATTGAAATCAATATAAGATTTTATGTTTATATAACAGCATATTAAACAAATTCTCAAAGAACCTCAGAATCAGATAGATTTAAAGCAAGTGAATTTTTTTGATCATTAGAAGAAAATTAGTTTCAAAATTACATAAGTAATTTGTGGGGAGGAAAAGTTGGAATATGTTGGATACTATCAAATTCCTTTTGTGATATGATTATAATCTTGATAATTAAAAGAAGGGCGAGACAAAACTAAAAGAAAACTATTGTCCAATATCCCTAGTTTTTTCCTAGTTAAAAATAGTGATAATAAACTTTATTCTACCTAACCTACAAAGTTCAATGCAATTCAGTAAACTTACTAAGTACCTGTTGTCTGCAAAGCATGATGCCATACACTGTGGATACTCTAATATACATTTCAGGGAATCTGGGACTACATTGGTTTGTGTACTTCTTGCAACAATATAGATCTTAATCAACTCATATGTATAGTTCCAAGATGTCTATAAAAGGCTCACTGGCCCACTTCAATCTTTCATCATTTTAGGGTTGCTCTAACTCCAGCTTTTTCTGTAGTTCTTGTCCGTTTGCTGTTGATATTTTCTAGTTAGATTTTTTTTTTCGTAATTAGATCACAGGTGGAGTTGGGATGCCATTTCTGTGTTCTTTCTTCTAGGAGACTCTCTCAAAGATATTTCTTTAAAAGCTCCCAAGGATGATTCAAATCACTTTTCTAATTCAAATATCATGATCATCACCATGATCCCCTGCAGAGATATAAGAGAGTTGTTTATTGAACTGAACTACAAATCCTATATGGATAGTTCTCAAACCCTTATACTGCCCCCATATGACCTTGACCACTTAATTTCTCTGTATCCAAGAATTCAGAGCTCAAAGGTTCTCAGTAGTCATATATAGTCCAATCCATACACTGAAGAAGGCTCTTCTCAATGGCATACCCAATAAATAGTTATCAATCCTTTGTTCAAAGACCCCCAGAGAGGGGGAATACTTCACTTCTCAAGGAAACCTATATTGCTTTTACTATAGATTGACCTAATTTTTACTTATGTCAGGTTTAAAATTGTATTTTTTACAACTTCCATCCATTAACCCCAATTCTATCTTTTAGGCCCATAAAGGACACATCAAATCCCTCTTTTTACCATATGACAGCATTTCAAATACTGAGAGATATCATTTCCCTACCTTTCCCAAAGAACAAAAAAAGTATAACACTGCATAACTGGATGATTTTCAAAGTGCAGAATTTGATGATTCACTTACTTTCTAGAAGTCAGAATGCCATGTAGACACCTATAGAGAAAACATGGGAATCAGTTATTTTTGCCATCTTTCTGATTACAATGAATTGATTTAACAATCCTGAGCAACTGGGATCAACTTTAGTATAGGACAGGAGTTTTCTGTCTTTCTGAAGACTCCTTCACCGGGATAAAAGACCTTACAGATCACTTGTCATCCATCTGTCACTACAAATATAATTTTCCCCCAATTAGTGGAAAGAATATTGCTGCCTGTAAGGAAAATCAAATGAGGAGGTCTGGCTTTTATTGATGATAGCAATGAAATCGCTAAGGAGACCTAGGGGGATTGTCTATAAAACAAAAGACTTGTCTAGACTTCTAAGGCCCTTTCCACCTTGAAATATGAAGATTCTATGGAGGGATTCTATGACAATTCTATGAAGATCTATGGGTAGTACAACTTCATCTGAAAAAGATCTGGGGGTTTTAGTAATCTAAAAGTTCAACTGAAGTCAATCATACAGTATAGCAGTTTCCAAAACTATTGTGATTTTAGGCGTCATTAAGAGACATTTGGTAGTTTTCAAGAGTAGGAAAGGGATTGTCCTATTGTACAATGTCCAAGACAGATCATAGCTGCTGCAATAGGTTGATTTGGGGAGGACCACATTTTAGGGAGAACATAAGCATTAGGTAACCAGGATGGTAAAGAGTCTTGAGGTCATATCATTATGACCAATGAGGATTGGTTGAAGTGATGTTTAACCAGGAAAAAATAAGACTTCGTAATGGGGAGGGCTAACATGAGTGCTATTTTTAGTATGTGAAAGGTCAGCCACATGGAAGACACTTTAGGCTTACCCTGCTTAGCTCTAGAAGTCAGAATTTGGAGTAGTGAATGAAAGCTGAAAAGAACCAACATTAGAATGAAAACTTCCTAACAATTAAAATTGTCAATTTAATTTTTTTGTCTTCATTCTATTTTCCAAGGTTGTTATTGACATTGTGAATATTTATGGAGAGTATTTGAACAATTTCTTTTAGACATTTCCTCAGAAAAATATAAGAAAATATATAAAAAAATATAAGAAACCAACCTTATTGTATAGCAGAGTTGTTTGCCCTTCATCTTGAAGAGACCCAATGGCATTATGGATGATATCTTGACTTGTAGGTGATTTAAATGAGTTGGAGTTGCACAAAGTCATTAGCCTCAATTTCTTTTCTAGAATTATCAAAGTTCAGTGTCAAGACAAAAGGTAAGACAATCTATGATGGCCTGGGATGTAGTGATTGACTCTGAACGCCTATTTCAGCTGCCTTCATAACCATTGGAACAAATTGTTCTCAATCACTCATTCTGCCAGGGGCAATTGTCACATGCTCAGGGTAGATACCTAATTCACCAACAATTTCAAGACTAGTGGGTTACCCTTAACCTGATTTATCCTATTTGCTGAGACAGTTTATTGTAGGGTGTGGCTGGAGCACACGTACAGCAGGTGAGAGTTGAATGCCAGGGAAATAAATGCCTAAGGTAAATGAGCAGTCCTGAAAGCGATTCTGTAAATCCTCTGAGACATAGTAGTACTTCTTGAACACTCTATACACCTCATCAGAAAGAATATTGCAATTGCCATGAGAGGACTTAGGTTTAAATCCAGATTCAGTTCCTAACTAGCTGAATGATTCTGAAGATGTCTCTGGACCTTGGTTTCTTCATCTAAAAAATGTGGATGCTAGACTAAATGATCCCTAAATTCCCTTTTAAAACTAAGATCCTGGAATTCTTTGATCTATTAAATTAATTTTTTCTCATATCCTAAGTCAAAAAGCCTTCTTCAATGTTTTGAACAATTCCTTAGAGAATGGAAACTTCTTTTGGTTTATGGACTCTTTAGGCAATCTGCTGAAACCTATGGATTCCTTCTAAGAATAATTGTTAAATGTAGAAATAAAACACATAGGACTCCTTTTTTCTTAATAATGGCTTTTTATTTTCAAAATATACGCAAAGAGAGTTTTCAACATTCATCTTTGCAAAACCTTGTGTTCCAAATTTTTCTCCCTCACTTCTTTTCATCCCCTCCCTGAAATCGCAAGTAATCCAATATATGTTAAACATGTGCAATTCTTCTATACATATTTCCACAATTATCATGCTGCACACATACAAAAAAAAAATCAGATCAAAAAGGAAAAAAAATGAGAAAAAAAAAAGCAGGCAAAGAACAACAAAAAAGGTGAAAATACTATGTTGTGATCCACATTCAGTCCCTCTTTCTGGATGAAGATGGCTCTCTCCATCACAAGACCACTGGAATTGGCCTGAACCACTTCACTGTTGAAAAGAGACACATCCATCAGAATTGATTGTCACATAATTTTGTTGTTGCTGTGTATGTTCTCTTGATTCTACTCACTTCACTTAGCATCATTTCATGTAAGTCTTCCTAGGCCTCTCTGAAATCATCCTCCTGATCATTTATGTTAAAATAGTTATCAAAATATTAAAGAAATTTCATGGCCCCTCCTCTAAAATCTATTCACTGACACATTTTGAGATCTGTAAACTCCAGGTTTTTGTACCCCTTACAAGAGTAATTCCACAAAATAACATACATAATAATGTTATACACATAATAATGACAATAACTAACATATACCTAACACTTTGAGATTTACAAAGTGCCTTACTTACCAAAAAACAAAACAAAACAAAACAACAGCAACAACAAAAAAAAAAACTTGAGGCAAGTAGTATCATTATACTAGTTTATAGATGAGGAAACTGAGATTTCCTTAGAGAGCTTAAGTGACTCTTCCAACATCAGAGAATTAGAACTAGAACCCAAATCCAGGTCTTCTAGTTGTAAGACTAATCCTTTCCACTGTTGCCTATTAATAGAAGCAGCTCAGGAAATATATCTCCAGGGAAGCAGAGACACATCATAGATCAATTGGGCTACTCTTGTAATTGTAGTCAATAAACTATATGGCGCAATTCAATCTTCGCCGCTTCCTGACATTTTAAAGAGTTAGACAAAAGCTACATTTATCATCATGTTGCTTGTGAATCAGTAAACCTGCCAACATAAAAATTGCTTAACCCTGATTCCCATGAAAAGGATTCATCCTGTGTCTTTAGAATTATTCTGTAGCAGTTAGGAACACACTCCAGGCACTAATGGATCAAATTTTCTGAAGCAGATCTAGGTCAGAAATTGTTTGTACTTTTACACTGTGGAACTTATTTCATGGGTTCCAGAGCCCCCAAAAGGAAAGATGTAAAGTAAATAGGCAAACTTTTAACAGTAGCTAGTGTTTGTGGTCCCACAAAATCCAAAGAGGCAAGGTCTATGGCAGGGGTTTGTAGGTAGATTTCAAGGTTAGTGAACTTGGATGACAAAAGATACATCTTTATTTACACTAACTTCTAACTGAAAGTTAGCATTTCTTTTAATTCTGGATAAAAACAACAAATCAGCAGTACTTGAACCTGTGTCACTAATAGAAATCACATATATGTTCATATGTTAAAGGTGTGACAGATGATAGAGTGCAGCTTCTAGGAGAAATATAGCAATAATCCTGAGGCCCCCAGACTTTAGGTGTGCTATCATTCTAACAATCTGTCAATAATTTTAAAGTCTCCTAGCCTTGGGAATACTATAGTACAGCCCTACAAACATTGATAAGTGTCAGATAAACAATCTGTTGATCAGTGATAACTAAGTTTCTGAGACAATAGTGAATAAACCACCCCTCAAACCTACCTATAAGCCAGAAAATTATCAAATAAGTAACGTGAAGCTCTGATCTCTCTAACTTTTCCTATAAATTTATTTTCTTGCTCCTGGTTCTTTGATAAATCCTTTTGGAATTTAGCCCACTTTAATTGGTGTTACAATTGTGGTGTCTTTCTCTTTCCCCTTCCCCCATGCTGCTTCCCAACCCCACTTCTCCTTATAGCTAGCGTTTTTAGGGTGCTAAGTCTCTTTCCTGATGTCAGCTAAGGGCATGCCCCAACCTCATGGGGTGCTCCCTTTCTACTAATTGAGGATTCCATTGAGGAGCTTGTCTTTCACAAGCTTTCTCACTCTATTTCATATTTACCCTTTCCAGTGTTTCTTATATCTCTCCATTTTGTCTGTAACCGATTCCTCTAAATAAATCTACCTTTTGCCAAAGAGAATGGTCACTGTGAATTCTTCACAGGACTGAACTCCAACTTTTGGTGCCTGCCATCATTTGGTGCCAAACCCTGCATTATAAACCACATCATAGATATCTCAGAATATCATTTATGCTCATTATTATTTTTGTAATTATTAGACTTATGGCTGGATCACTCTCAGGTAGAAGTCTTCTTGTCTGTGTCACATATTTGGATATAATGAGTTTTCTTTGGAATTCTCTGCATTTTCATGTTATGTATTTAAGCACATGATTTGAGAAGGGATCCACAGACCTCATGGAAGTCTAAAGGGTGGAAATGCATGAAACAAACAAGCAAAAGAAAAAAGCAAAGAGTCCATGGTATCTACAGACATTATCTTAGAGTCTGTATGGGCCGGTGGCGAGGGTATTGAAATGGGTGTCAGCAGCGCTGGATTTGGAACCCTTCTCTACTACTTAGTATCTATGTGACTGTTAAGTGACTTCACCTGGTTGGAATATGGAACCCATCAGATGGGTTGAAGCTGGATTATTGACAATTTAGAGGGCAGAGATAATTCCATTTTGTCTGGTAGTACTGACCATAAATGGCTGCTTTTTTTTTTTTTTTTTTTAAGCTTTTTTTCTAAAATATATGCATAGTTTTCAACATTTACCCTTGCAAAATCTTGTGTACCAATTTTTTCTTCCTTCCCTCCCCCACCTTCTCCCTTAGACAGCAAATCATCCAATATATGTTAAACATGAGCAACTATTCTATATATATTTCCACAATTATCACGCTGCACAAGAAAAATGAGATCAAAAAGGGGAAAAAAATGAGAAAAAGAAAAAAACAAACCACAAAAAAAGGTGAAAATATATGTGTTCCTCTACATCCGGTCTCCATAGTTCCCTTTCTGGATGAGCTTGGCTCTTTCCGTCACAAGTCTATTAGAACTGGCCTGAATCAGCTCCATGTTGAAAAGCTGATCAACAATGTTCTTCTGGTTCTGTTCACTTCACTTTGCATCCCTTCATGTGACTCTCCCCAAGTCTTCTGGAATCATCCTGTGGCATCTGTCACTAACTGAGAGCTGTCCCTTGGACTAGAAGGCCTGAGCTGCCAGGGGATGAGCTATCTCGAGGACTAATCTGGATTCTAGACACTGGTGGGCCTCCTTTTGTAGTAAAGGAGAAAAGGAAGCTCCCAGGGAGCTGGGACTAGGCCCAACAGCAGAGGCAGAATCCAGGCCCAACACAACGGGCCCTCTCCCACCTTCGTTCTCCTTTACTTTCCCCTCCCCCTTCTCCGTTTTGAATCTCTTCCTCCCTCCAAAGCCCCTCCATCCTTCGCTTCTCCCTCCCCCCATTTTTCTCTCCCTTTTCTCCTTTCCCCCTTCCCCTTCTCTCACTTCTCCACTCCCTTCTTTCCCCCTTCCTTCTCCCTACTTCCCCAACTCTCATTTCCGGCTCCACTTTTTTCCTCCATCCAGTCCTTCTCCTTCTTCCCCCTTCCCTCAGCCCCCTCTGTTCCCCCTCACTTATCTTTTCTCTGCTCCTTCCTTTTTTTCCCACCTGCCTTCCCCTTCTTTTCTCCACCTCCTTCATTCTGCCTCTTCTTTCTCTCTCTTCTTCCCCTCCCCCTTCGCTCCTCCTCTCCTTTCGATCTCCCAGTCCCAGAGCCTATGTCGTGACCCGGAAGTGCACCGCGGACCAGAGCCGGAAACGGAAGTACAAGCCGTCGTATCCACACACCGGAGGCCTCGGCATGGCGCGCGGCGGGGAAGCCGGCGGCGCAAGCGAGGACCGGCGGGGCGCAAAACGGAAAGCTGAGGCCGAGGCCCCTCGGGATGACCCCGGGGATGGGGAGACGGGGAGTGGAGCCCCGGAGGCGCCCCAGCCGCGGCCCGTGGCCTTCCCGCCGGGCTTCAGCATCTCGGAGATCAAGAACAAGCAGCGGCGCCACTTCATGTTCGTACGCTGGAAGCAGCAGCAGCGAAAGGTGCCCGATCCAGGGGGGCGGGGGTCACTCCGGGAGAACCGCTAGGGGCCTCCTCGTTGAGGGGAAGGGTCGGTTTCTGGGCTCCCCGGGGGATGCCCAGCTGCAGGGTGAGGTCAGCCTCCCCCTCTGGTGAGCCCGTGGGTGACTGCTAGCAGACAGGACGAGAAGTGGCGCTGGCAGCCGAAGGGAGGTGTGATGCCCGCCGCGTGCCCTCTTCCTGGCGAGCTCTCTCGATGCTGCTCAAGGCTGCGCTGGCCGAGTTCTTGTCTTCTGAAACTAACGGCGGTTTTGGAAAAACTTTGAAAAAAAGTTGTGCATCCGTTATCCCTGATGAGTTTCATTTGTTAGTTTCAGGTTCTCAAACTTTTTAATTAGAGGGCCAGTTCACTGTCCCTCATCTGTGGGAGGGCCAGACTAGAGTAAAACTCCGCCCCTCAGCCCATTTCCCTTAACCAGCCTCTGCGGGCTGTAGTTTGAGAACCCCTGCGTCTAACCCATTCAGACTCCTTTGGGTCCCAACTTTTCCATCCCTGATCTACCTCTCCCTCCTAGCTTTGTTTTAATTTACACTTAAATTACCGTGGGGTTAGTGCTGGGCCTGGGTTTGGCGAGTCACTTTACAGCTGTTTGCCTCAGTTTCTTCATCTGTAAAGCAGGAATGATGATGATAGCCCCTAACTCCCAGGGTGGTTGTGAGAGTATTAAAATGAGATAATACTTGTAAAGTCCAGTGCCTGCCGTACAGCAAGCAGTATATAAATGTTAACAACAGTAATAATAGTTATGTTTGTCATTTTTACCTTTCTTAAAGTTACTGATAAAACCGTAGATCCCTGTAATCCTCCATGGGAGTCTGCTCCTGCCAGGTCCACAATGAACTGGGGCCAACTGCTCTTAGGAGTCCAGACATGTAACAATTTTGGATCCTTTTGATTATAACATTATCTAGCCTAATTCATAGCTCTTCATCTTCACTACATAGTACAGATATTTTCTCAAGGGTTGGCTACTTTAGGCCGACTGTCCTAGCTCTCACTTAGGAATGAATGGCCAGGTCCGGTACTTAAATAGTTCTCTTAGTCTCAGTTGCCTCCTCTGTAAAATGGAGCTGATGATACCTGCCTCACAGTAATTTGTAAAGATCAAATGAGGCAAAGTTGGCGCTGATTTTATTAGTCTCCTATTCCAGTGTCTGCCTGGTACTTCAGGCATCAAATAAGAGCCCTTTTGGTGTTGAAAGCCTTTCCCAACTTACTTTTTTCAGTATGATTTTACACCATTTTCTTTCATGTAAACTATGTTTCAATCAAATTACTAGGTTTTTTACTGTTGCATGTACAGGATACTCATTTCTGTACCTCTACATTGACTTTCCTAGACCTGGGATTTACTCCCTTCTTACCTCTTAGAATCCCTGGTATTGTATATACTTATATATTTAAATGTCTTCCAAAAGTAAATTATAAGCATCAACTTATAACTTTTTTTAAAAATTCTTAATTTTGGTAAATTAAGCCAAATTGGCCAAATTAAAATGAGCATTTCCACAAGCAGTATAGGAGAGGAGAAGATTGTACATGAAGATGAATATTAGGTAGGGTTTGCTTTTCTTATATCTTTCTTGGCTAGATTATAAGCCCCTTGAGGGCAGAGACTGATTCCATTTTTCCATGTACATTAGAGAACAGCAGAAGATTGTACATGAAACTAAGAACCTCTATTACTAGAGGCAACTTTTATTTTAAAGTCTATAATAAATATAACAAGTTATTTTTCAAAACTGTCCTGTTCGTGATTTCTTCTGGCCTTCTTTCTTTTCATTTTTCTTGTGTTTACATGTCCCAGTTTTCGCCCTATCATCCTCTTCCTCCTCTGATGTAGGGTAGCCTATTTGTAACCAAAATACAATGTAAACATAACAAATTCCTACATTGGTTATGGCTTTTATTTTTGTATCTATTTCAATTTTCTCTATGCATATTTCCCAGTTCTGTATATTCAGATCACTTTGATCTTTCCCAAATTCTACATACCAGCTGCCTATTGGGTATCTTAACTGGATGTTTGGTTGCTATCTTAAAATCAAAATATTGAAGAGGAATTAATTTTTCCTTTTAAACTTGATTTTCTTTTGAAATTCCATTTCTGTATAGGGTGTTGTCATCCTCCTAGTTTCTAGTTTTGTAATCTCAGTAAATATTTATTAAGCACCTACCATGTGCTTCACTGTAGATATAAAGAAAGGCAAAAATAGTCCCTGTCCACATCATGGGATGCTGTCTAATAGGGAAGACAACATGCATGCAATTATATGCAAGATATATACAACAAGATAAATTGGAGATGATCTTAGGGCACATTGGGAAAAGCTTATTGGAAAATGTTGGATTTCAGCTGAGAAATGAAGAGAGGTAGCATCAGGCACGGGGAGGACAGCCAATGGAAAGTGGGGGGAACATCAAGGAGTCCTTTGTTGCTAGATTGTAGAGTATGTGGAGGACAGTAAGGTGTAAGAGGCGGCCAGTAGGAAGTGGGCCAGGTTATGAAAGGCTTTAAAAGCCTAATGGGATTTTATATTTGGTCCTGGAGGAATCAGGGAAACATGGATTTATTCAATAGAGGAATAATTTGGTTAGAATTATACTTTAGAAGGTTAGTTTGATCTGAGTGGAGGATTTCCTGAAGAGGGGAAAGACTTGATAGACGGTGGGAGGCCATCCAGAAAGCTATTGCAGTAGTCTGGGCCTGAAGTAACTTAGGAGAGGTAACTCCTCACTTATACCCCATATGCAGGCAGCCTTGGCAAATCTGGGCTATTCCACTTCCATGTTGATACGGCCTTCAACTGAATTCAGTCCCTTTTACTCCCCTGGACTTTTACAACAGCCTCTTAACTCAGTACTCAGGTTTCAGTCTTTCTTCGCTTCATAAAAAAATAAGTTTTCAAATATTCTCAACACTCAGACCTTGTCTTTTTACTCCTGCTTAGAAAAAGTTCGCTGGCTCCCCATTGCCACTAGAGCCCCTCACGATTTGACTCTGCCTACTTTTCCAGGTTTACATCACATTATTGTTTCTGTATTATTTGTTCACCATCCTTTTTTCTCTCTTTCTCACAAAGACTGATGGCACTGTGGCTAGATGGCAGCCTCCTGAAGTCCAGAAGTCCAGTTAGACACTTATTAGCTGTGGACCCCTGGTTAACTTCTGTCTACCTTAGTTTCTTTAATTGTAAAATGGGCATATTTAACAACCTCTAACTCACAGGGCTATTATGAAGATCAAATGAGATGACATTTGTAAGAGTGCTTATAGCACAGTGCTTGGCACTGTATAAATGCTTTTACCTTTCACATGCTTGGATTGCCCTTCATTCTTTTGAAAACCCCGGCTTTTTTTAAAGCTCGGTTCATGTTGATCAAGGCTTCCTTGATCTAGTACTTTTTTCCTTCTGAAATGATGGTGTTTTTCCTTGTCTGTCTTTGTGTTGTATTTCATGAGCAGAAGGAAATAAGGGACAATTTTATAGCTCTCTGAAGTTTATAAATCCTCACCACAACTCTTTGTGGGACTCATTATTACCCCTATTTTAAGATGAGGAAACTGAGGTTCAAATTGTGACTCACGCTTATAGAATCTCAATTTTAGAACTGAAAGGACCTGGGAGATAATCAGTGCAACCGAAAGAAAATTATCCAACAAGTGATTAACTGGGCTTTTATTGAAGATATCCTGTGATGGATATATTCAGTACTCCCACTTCTGAAACAATGCATTCCACTGTTGGATTGTTGTGATTGTTAGGAAAATATTCCTTCAGTCAACCCTAGTTTACCTCTTTTCAGTTACTACTTTTTGCCCTTTGGTCTGCTCTCTGGTGTCAAACAGAACAAATTTATTTCTTTTTTCACATAAGAGTCTCTCAGGTAACTTGTAAACAATTTTTTAAGTTAAGTCTTCCATACCCACAAGCCTTTTCTTAGGCTAAAAAGCCCCCCAAGTTCTACAGTTGATCCTTTTGGCATGGAATTGAAATTTTTTAGCATTCTTTTAAAAAAGATTCTCCAGTTTATCAGTGCCTTTTCTAAAATTTGGTGCCCAGAACTAAACACATATATAACCCAGAGTAGAGTGTTATAGCAAGACCATGACTTTTTTTCTAGTATAACATTGCCCTATCACATTGTTGATTGAGCTTGCCAGTTATTAATAGCCCAAGATCTTTTACAGACCCATTGTTATTGAACCATGTCTCTTCCATTTTGAGATATTTACTTTTTTTCCTTTTAACTTGAAGCATAAGTCTTTGCATTTAAAACTCATCAGACTGTAAGCTTGGGAGTGGGGATTTTTTCCATTCATTATGTTCATAGTATAGGCTCCTATCATAGTGCCTGGCAAATAGATGCCTAGCATGTGTTTGCTTGCTTGATTGAACTGCATTAAATTTTACCCTTTTTAGTACCAATGTGCAGATCTAGCAAGATCTTTTTGTCTGCTGATTCTAAACCACTGTTTACTCTCTCTTTTGCTGTGTTTCTTTTGCAAATTTGATAAGGGTGCCATATACCTCCAGTCCATTGATTACAACTGTTAAAATGATACAGGGTCAAACAGAGCTCCATGGAATACTTTACTGGAGATCTTCTGTCCCTTCTTTTGACTCCCAATCCAATTCTGTATTCACTACCTCTGGGCAGGTGACTCTAATTAAGAGCTTTATTTACCTTATTACCCTCTTTCTTCTGGTTCAATTGTTTCAGTCAAGCCTGATTTTTTTGTGACCCCAATTTATGTTTTCTTGGCAGAGATAATAGAATGGATTGCCATTTTCTTCAGCACATTTAAAAAAAATTTTTTTTGAGGTGGTAGATTTCTTATTGATTTATTTTTCTGCTTATATATGTACATTAACTTTTTAAAAAAACATTTCTTTGTGAATCATGTTGGGAGAGAAAAATCAGAACAAAAGGGAAAAACCATGAGAGGGAAAAAAAAAAACAAACAAAAAAAGTAAAAATAGAATCTGTTGATTTCCATTCAGTCTTCATAGTTATTTTTCTAGCTGCAGTTGATGTTTTCTGTCCAAAGTCTATTGGGATTGCTTTGGATCACTGAATGAAAAGAACCAAATCTTTCATAGTTGATCATTGCACAATCTTGCTGTTACTGTGCACAATGATTCTGCTCACTTCACTCAGCAATTATTTGTGCAAATCTTTCCAGGCCTTTCAAAAATCAGCTTGTTCATTTTTTATGGAACTATAATATTTCATTATTTTCATATACCATATCTTTTTCAGCCATCCCCAAACATTTTTGCACATGTGGGTCCTTTCCCTTCCTTTATGATTTCTTTGAGACACAAACTCAGTAATAGCACTCCAGCACATTTTATAGATGAGGAAATTGAGGCAAACAAGGTTAAGTGTTGCCCAAGGTCACATACAGCTAGTAAGCATCTAAAGCCAGATTTGATCTTAGATGAGTTTTCTGACTCCAGTTTTGGTTCTATCTGCTGCACTATCCAGCTGCTCCTATCTCCTTATGTCCCATTCTTACCTATTAGATCATTTTCTATGGCAGAGAAAGCAGTCTCATGGTAAGAGCTTAGCAGTCTTTCTAAATTTTAATCCTGTTTACCCAAAGTAGGAGTCTTATGCCTTTGATTCTTTCCTTTTCCTCAATATAGCTTTAAAAAAAAAATCCTTCAAAAAACACTTTGTTCTTAGCCACCAGCCTTAGCTCATTCAGAAATTTAGCACTCCTGCTACCATTTTTATGGTACTCTGCCACAAATGTGTAATCATTCTTTGTCATTTTCTGTATGTCTTCTCTATGTTTCTTTCAAATCTAAGTTGCTTGGAGAGTTCTCTGTATATCCATATCATGTTCTACAGGCAGTTGCCATTTTTCTTCCTCACTGGAATTGTTTCCCTTTAAGTCCTGAGAATTTCATTGCTGAAAGTTGCCCAAATCTCCTGAACTAAATTTCCCTTGTTAGATTTTAGTCCATGTGATATAACTAATCTTTCTATGAACCTTTCACATACATTTCCCCAGAAGCTAGGGTGTTTGCCAAACTATGTCTTTATCTGTACTCTCCTGTATCACAAACTCTAAATGGTAGTGGGCATTTCCTTACAAGGTGCCAGCTATTTTTACCCTAGCAACCAGCTCTCTATTCATCAGAATAGTCAGCTTCACCCTTATTGATTTGCTTTTCCTTCTTTTAAAAGTTGAAATTATCATTAAGGTGAGTTGAGAGATTTTTAACTCCTCTGCTTTTGGCAGAAATGCATAGCTTCAGCAGATGTCTGGATAATTTGAGTCCCCATCATTATATCATGCCTTTATGTCAGGCTTATTATCATATTCTGTGTCATATTTGTTTGCTTTCTATCTGGGCAATATGCAACGCATTTTGATAATAGACTAGCTTCTGTTTGTTACTTCATAGATCAGCCTGCATGTGCTCTCTACCGTGTTTCCTTAATTTCTTCATGTGAATATATGTTTTAATATCCTATTGCCTCTTCTCCCTTTTTACTTTTTTCAAAGCAGTAACTATGAAGTCCCAGAGAGAGGGACTGCATGAGGCAGAATTCAGACAGGTCTTATTCACTTATTCTAGAGGGTAAGGACTGGTTTTTCATTTTTGTCTGTGTATCTTTAGTTTCTAGCACAGCATCTTGCATATAATGTAGGGGCTTAATAAACATTTTGGATTGGATTAGTGTGTGACTTTAAACATGTAAAACTAAATGAAATAGGGCCTTCAATGCCAGACTGAGGACTTTGTGTTTCTTCCTTGAGGCTACAGGGCATTGCAGTGCTTCCTGAGAAGGAAGGTGATGCTATTCAGCAAGCCTACTAGGTGCAGTCACTATACTAGGTATTAGTAGGGAAAAGAGGTTAGATACAAGACAAGATCTGTGCTTAAATGCTTCTTTTTTTAATCTCTTCTAATAGCTATTTGGAGAATGAGGAATTAGAAAAATGGGGTCTAATCAGAATATTTAGTTTAGATAGGTAGGAGATTGTAGCAGGAAAAGTGTTAGATTTAAAGACTTATGTCCCTTATATCCTGGGTGACCATAGGCAAATCACAACCTTTCTTGAAACTCATCTTCCTTGGTTAAGGAATAAGAGGGCTTGATTAGAATACTAAGGTCTTTTTTTGCTCTAAATATATAATCCTTGTGCTACCCATTAGGTAAGTGCTTGACACTGTGAAATGTGGACAGAATTTAAAATTAAGTGAAATGTTGCTTCTATGATGTGCTCTCCTTCAGCAAAATCTACCAAAGCTAGTCCTAGAAAGGTTAGCAATGAATTAAGAAGTACAGTACAATTCGTGACATTTAGAATCCCAAGCCTTCTCCTCAGAATTATTATCTACTTTGACTTCAAGTGAAAGAAAGTTGCTTCAGGAAGTTTTGTAACTTATTATTCCACCACCAACATGTACTTAGGGTCTTCAAGATATATAAATTGCTTTTCATACATGATCTTAGTTGATCCTCACAACATCCCTGGAAAGTGGGTTTTATAGCAATTATCCCTATTTTATAGAGGAAGAGGTCTCAGAGAGACAAGGTTGTTTGCCCTTTTTGCCCTTGTGAGGTTTCAAATTTGAATAAAGGAAAGATAAGTGTTGCTAAATGAAAGGAGATAATTGGAAGAGAATTACTGTTAAATCTTGATGTGATGAATTGAACAATGCTTTGCCATATTATACACGTGGTCATTATTTTGAGATGAAACCTGTATTTTAAAAATCATGCTAAGAGATATCTTCATAGCAGACATTTACAGCTTTAATTCATTTTCCGGGCTTTATTTAAGTAATCGTTGATAATTTTTAATGTACATATTTGATATAATCTTTTTTCATTATTCATATTGTTTTTGTTTTTGTCCCTTAGGAAAAATTGGCAGCTAAGAAAAAGCTTAAAAAAGAAAGAGAGGCACTTGGAGATAAGGTAAATACAATCCTTTACTTTTTGTGATTTCTATTTTATAATACTCAGAAACAAATCAACAGACTGAATACACATTGTTATGAACACAATAGGAACTAAATAAATGCAGTCACTAGGAAAGCTAACAAATTAATAGATATGATGCCCTTAAAGTTTACAGATTAGACAAGAGGCAAGAATGAAGACAAGTAACTACCCTGATTGAATTAGTTACTAGAGCAGGTACAAAATAAAATATTATGCGACATCCAAGGGGAAAAGGTCTGCAGTGTGGCTCCAGAAAGATTGATGCAGGAAACTGCTTTTGATTTGGGCTTAAAAAAATATGAGTAGGGATTCAACTAGTAAAGAGGGAGATGAAGAATATGTTTACATGCACTATTGACTATCTCAGTAGAAAAGTTTATAAGGTGTTTGCCTGACAGTCTTATTTTACTATAGAATGGAATGCATAAAGAGGAATTTTGTGAAGTAATAAAGTAATAAAGATACATGTTTCGGTTCCTTTGTAGTTCACAAAGCATTTCTCACAAAAACCAGACAAATAGAAAAAGCAAAATAGACCTAGATGTAGAAGGCTTGGACTACTTATCAGGGGAGTTTAAATTTTGCTCATTAGTTCATAGTTCATTGAAGATTGAGTAGCAGAATGACACAACCAGATCTCTGCATAGGAAAGCTCATCCTGTTGATGGTCAGAATATACTGGAAGGCAAATGGGTGGAGGTAGAAGGAAGTATTACCACATCCTGGCAGTACAAGGAGTGCCCCATCCATACCCATAGTGCCTCCCTCTGTATAGAAATGGAGAAGGTGAGAGTACATTTCCTTTTATCTTCTTTACAGATAGACTTGTTCACTAAAAGGAGAATGCTCAGCTTAGGGTTTTTGTTCTTTTTTTCCATTTATTTTAGTTGTTGTGAATCTGCTATATCAGTTCATGTGTCACCCATGCTTCTGGATTCTTCATAGTCACGATTTCTTCTGAAGCAATAATATTCTGTTACATTCATGCACCTCATACTTACAGTCTTCAAAGTATGGGCATCCTTGTTTCTCAGTTTTTGCTACCACAAACATGCTATACTGAATGTTGTATTGTATGTGGGAACTTTGTCTTTGACTTCCTTGGAGTAAATTCTTAAAATGGTGTCTTTGGATCAAAGAGAATAAACATTTATATGTTTATATATATTACATATTTATTTATATATTATGAACATTGGGTCAAAGAGTATAGTCCCTTTTTTTTAGACAATTCAAAATTGCTTTGCAAAAGAGTTGGATCAATTTATAACTCTATCAACAGCATGTTAGCATGTCAGTCTTTTCACATATGCTCTAACATAAGCTGTTCCCATCTTTTGTCACTTTTACCAATTTTCTGGGTATAGGGTGAAACTTCAGCATTGTTTTGAATTGCATATCTTATTATCAATCATTCGGAGACTTTTTTCATATGGTTAACAGGTTACAATTTTTCTTTTAAGAACTTCTTGACCATTTACCTATTAGGGAATGGCTTTTGGTATCATAGAATATCCAGTTGTCAAAAAATATTTGATGCAAAACCTTTTCCCCAGTATCTAGTTTCCACTTACCCTAATAACATTGATAGTGTTCATGTAAAAACTTCAATTTCATATAATTAAAATTACCAATTTTATATTTTGTTTGATTAAGAACCTTCACCCCTAGTCATATTTATGAAAGGTTCATGATATGGTTCTCTAGAAATCATTATATGGTATTGACTTGTAATATTATGGTTGCATATCCATTTTGAACTTATTGTGGTATATAAGATATTGGCTTAAATCTAAATTTCTGCCAAACTCTACTTTTCCATTTTTCTTACAGTTCTTAGCAGATAGATTTTTCCCAAACAATTTTCATTTTCAGGATGTTTTGAACATTTGGACATTGAAAGCAGTAATTTCTTTTTATTCCTTGTCTAATTTTAATCATTATCAGATAATTTTGAGGATTATTGATTCATTATATGATTTGAGATCTAGAAGTGCTGTTGGAAGTGTCAGATCTCAAAAGATGAGAATGAAGTGGAAGATTACATTTCAGAAATGAGAACTGCATTGATTTCTTTCAAGATATGAAGATAGAAAGAAGGGGTAGGAAATAGTCCATCTTGGTTGGAATGTAGAATATTTGAAGTAGTAGTAAAATGAGATAAGGATAGAAGGTTTCTTTGTAATCAGGTTGAGGGGTAGAGGTGGGATGGGTTAGATCCTTCTACCAGGATAAGAAGTTTATACTTTTCTATCAAATTCAACATTTATTAGACATCTACTGTTGCTCTCTTTGGAATAAAACTAGAGGTTTAGTGAGCAGCGGGGAGTCACTGAAGGTTTTTGAGTGAAGAAGCACCAGTATCTGAGAGGTGCTCTGAAAGCTGGTGTGTACAGACTGCAGGGGGAAGGATTCGTTGAAAAGGGGGACTGACAGCTAGGAGCAGGAAGTCCAGCTAAGAAATTGCGAGCCGGATCTAGGTAAGAAGGGTTGAGGACCTGGTTATGGTGAGTGTGGAGAAGATGGGATAGATGCATAAAATATTAGAAGTTAGCAGCTGATGGGATGTAGAGGAAGAAAAGGGAAACTTTAAAATTATCATGAGAGTTTCAGCCTAGCTGACTGGAAGAATATGAACAGAGAAATAGAGACACTTGTGGAAGAACTGGTTTGGGGAGTGGAAGGACTGGTTTGAGAAAGAAAGAAAGTTCAATTTGGGGCATGTTGAAAATAAAGTACTTGGAAGAGCTCCTTTGTAGATAGTTAGAAATGTTAGACAGGAGCTCAAGAGAAAAGTCAGAGCTAAATGGAGACAGAGAGAAAAGAAGCTAGTAGGACAAACATTGAAGACATGAATGAAAGATAGAAAAGCCTTTACCGGTGTTTTCTTTATACTAATGGCATTCTCTTTGATGTTACTTCCAATTTAATCCTGTTGTATATATTTTATTTGTAGCAGGTATTTGTAACTTGTCTCCACTATTTTATCTCCTTAAAAGTAGAAACTGGTGGGGGAGGGGCGGTTGTTCATTTGTTTTTTACAATTCCTGAGCATTGGGATGTGCTTGATAAGTGCTTGTTGACTTGACTTGATGTGAATTCTCATAATTAGGAGCCAGGAGTTAGTGGCCAAACAGGAAAGAGGATATGGCAGTACCATTTTTGATTCCCTGGGAAAGTGGAGGAAAATGACCCCACATCTCACAGTGAAGGAGAACAGTTATAGTAGAAACAGAAACCAGTTTGTAAGAACCTAAGGAGTGAATTGATAAAGATTCAGTTACTCAGCAAACGTTTATTAAATTCTTACTATGTGCCAAGTGTTGTGCTGTGCAGTAAGTATACAAAGAAAGGCAAAAAACTCAAAAATAAGTCAGTGTCCTCAGCTTGCATTCTAATAAGAGAGGCAACTAAAGATATACTGGATGCCTACAGAATAAAAGAAAGGTACCCTTGTGGGGAAGAAACTCAAGTGACTAGAAGACTGAGAAAATCCTCCCACAGAAGGTAGCACTTAAGCTGAGTCCTGAAGGAATTCAGAGGATATCAGGAAGTAGTGGTGGAGTGTAAAAGCATCCTAGTGATGGTAGGCAGTGTGCGAAAAGGCCCAGAGATAAAAAGAGGAAATTGCATTTTTCAACTTCTTCAATTTGCATCTGAATAAACTGAGACTAAGCTGTGGAGACTAAGTTACTAGTTACTTGGTAATTGGACCTCTAATTCCAAATCCACTGAAATCTGGATGTTGTTTATGTATCTGTTTTAGTTTATGTATTTCTTATAGTAAACTTTTATCAGTGATATTAGTTCCACAAGATTTTCCTCTTTTCACTTGTATTTTGTTTTATCTTATTAGTGATTAGTTATCCAGATCTCCACTTAGTTTCTTTTCCAATCTATTGCGGCCAAGTTTGATCACTTTAATTTTTGTTAGTATTTCTACTAGAGATTATGCTACTATAAAGATGATAAAATGTATTTCATTTGGGATTTTTACTGCTTAGTCTAGGGAGAAAGTAAAGCAAAAGTAATGACAATAATACAGTTTTTCTTTAGGGGACTTCTTTCATATTTAAATTGCCTGTACTCTCAAAATTAGTATTGCCAGAAAGTGCATGTAAAGTGTTGTTTGAAAACCAATACTTTTTTTTTTTTTTTAAACCTAGGCACCACCAAAACCAGTGCCCAAGACCATCGAAAACCAGAGAGTTTATGATGAGACGATAGTCGACCCTAATGATGAAGAGGTAATTTTAGACACTTTACATAAAACTAACCTTGTATTTTATTTAGTAAATGAAATTTTACATGTATATACTGCTACTTAAGCTTAATTCCTCCAGGTGATAACAACCCTCCCTTTACAGAGGAGTAAACTGCAGACCAGATAGATTAAAGGACTTGCTTATGGTCACACAGCAAATGGTCTGGGAAGTTTGAGTTGATCCAAGAACTAGTGCTTTTTCTATTTTATTATACTCTGTTCCTTCTCAGTTTTAAAACCAAAATGCTGTTAAAGGGATTCAGTTGACCCAATTATTCAAGTTGTTCTTATTTGATATTTTAATATTTATTCATTGTTGACAACTATAGAACACATTTCTGTTTTTTGTAGAATTTTTTGAGGTTTGAAGCATTCTTAATTACTACATATTTAAAATTTTATTATATATTGAGATTTGAGACCTTTTTTTGTGTTTATAATGTCTGAATTTTGATTTCTTGGGTGATAGGATATTATTTACTGGTGTACTTCAGTAGCTATTCTCTGACTTAATAGTCCTAGAGGATTTCAGTGAGAGGTTCATTCCTTAGGGTCACCCAGCAGGAATGATTGCAAAGCATAACTCAGATCCAGGTCTTCCAAATTTTGGTGTGTGACTCATGAACTGGAATATTAATTATCCTCACAATTAAATCATACCCATTTCTTATACTTGATACATTTGTCTTCTTTTGTAACATTTGCACGTACACATTTAGTTACAAGGGGATATCATTAAAAGAGTTTGTATTTGATAGAAAAGTCCTGACTGATTTTGTAATTTGGTTCCCTACTATGTGGAGTCATTGTGGTGAAACTAGTTTCAATTTGTGTTTCAAAACATTGCTTAAACGTGCTTTCAAAAACTTTGCTCTAATTGGTATAAAGTCTTTTAGGAAATGACTTATTTTTAGTCCTCCGTGAAAGTGTTTGATTTAAAAATAAATTTAAATATTTTTGGAGAGGTAGGGTTTAAGAGTAAGGTTGTCATATGAAGAGGAAAAGATGAAGAGATTGTTAGATGGATAGATGCTCTTCTCCTTTGGAAAGATGTACAAAAGGGATTTGTGTTAAGTACATTCAAGTACATTTTCAAAGTCTGATCTCTGACTTTGAGACCATGTGCTGGGAGATGGGAAAGTTTTCAGTAGTTTTATTTTAAGAATTAAAAAATGTTTTTAAATCTAGTGTTTCAATAAGAAGTTATTTTTCTGATAAGTTTATTAAACACTAGTCCCAAAATAAAGCTAACACAAGTTGAAAATAATTTTCAAAAGATATTAACTTCAAAATATATAAAAGTTACATTTGGGTTGAGTGCCAACTCCACATGGTTGAATGAGAAAAACCTACATGTGGCCAGAGCAGTTAAATCTGATATTGGAAGAAAGGCTTCAAAAGACTTTAATGCCTAGAAAAATACTAGGATTCAGAGTATAAAGTCTTAAGAATAAAAATTCAGAGTGAACTGAAACCTGTGATGAAAAATAGAATCAAATGAATCAGTAGTTAATGATGTTACAGATGAATGTGAGTTGAGGTATAATAAGTATAAGCTTTTGCTGCATAGTCTACTTGGACAAGACTTTTATTTGAACCGAAGCTGATAATTGAGTGGGAAAATGTGATACTTTTTCAGTTAAGCATGCCTAATGTTCAGACCATAAAGCTCCATGTCTAGGGCCTTCATTTAATTGGCGGCAGTGTTTCTTAAGTATAAAATATCCAAGAGGAAATCCAATTGAATTTTGGCTGTGCAAAAGCAGAACTATGTGTGTTAACCACTAGTTTGAAGGTCTGCATGTAAAATGGTATATATAATATGAGTCAAAACTGCCCATGTAGGTGTGAGTTTTATATACTTATGGGGTTGATATCTTTTGAAAATGATTATTTTCAACTTTTATATCTATTTGGAACTTATTTAAATTCTAAATTTAAAAACATTTTTGAATTCATAAAATAAGTTTTGACTGCTTTTGGGGCCCATTTTTTTCTCCCACAAGATTATAAATATTCAGACATTCAACAAAGATTTATTAAGGATATACTTCAGTATACTAGGCATTATGTTAAGCATTGGGGATACAAAGACAAGCAGATCAGTTCTTTTCCCTCAAGTATGTTCTAAAAGGGGAGACAGCATGGATAGATGGATGGATGGATAAAAGACACATATACTAAAGAAGCAAAGAAGCCTAGGAGGGAAAGGCTTAGAATCCTAGTGGAACCAGAGAAGGCCTTCAGAGAGCAGTGCTTGAAGTGAGTCTTGTCTGGAAAAGAAACCAGCAGAAGGGAGGAGCCTCCGTACTGGACATGAGGCCCAATTAGGCAAAATCACAGATACAGGAGAGGGACTGTAATGTGGGAGGAAGAGCAAAGTAGTCCAGTGTGGATGAATTAGAGACATGGGGAATAGAAAGATTGGAAAAGGCCAGCTTGTATGACATTTTAAGTCCCAAACAGTGTTGTTTATATTTGATTCAAAATAGTAATGACAAGTAATATAATGGTTGGAGTGCTGGTCCTGAAGTTAGAAAGACCTGAGTTCAAATCTGGCCTCAGAGGCTTATGAGCTTGTATGGCCCTGGACCAGTTTGCCTCAGTTTCTTCATCTGTAAAATGATATAATAATGCAGCACCAACCTGCAAAGCTGTTAGGAAAAATAAGATAAGCTATTCGCAAAGTGCTTTGGACATAGTAAATATTATATAAATGCTTATTCCCATCACACCCACCCATTAGGAAACACAGCATGATCAGACTTAGATTTGGGCATGAAAGAAACTGGAGGCAAGGGGATCAACCAGAAGTTCAGTAGTCCAGGTAAGGGGGTAGTAAGGATCTGAGCTAGATTGCCAATAATTTGAAATGATTGTAGAACATTCAGTTTTGAGATCTCAAATGGGCAGATTGGAGAAGCTGGTTAATCAGGTCTAGCAACCATCTACAAAGAACTGCCAGTTTAAACCTATGGAAGCTGAGGAGGGGGTAAGATCAGAGAGGCGTGAAGGATCAAAAGATTAATCAGTTAGGAAGTAGTAGGTGATCAGAAGTAGTACAGGCAAATTTTCAGAGTGTTATCAACTTGAATTTCAGTTTTCATGTGGATAGTCTCTGAGCAGATGACAGTTGTCTCTATAACTTAGTCCTTGAGAATTGCTGTGGCCAAAAAAACCAGTCAGTTTTGCAGCCAACCTAGTCATTAGTCTCTCAGAACAGACATTTAATTAATAATAATTTGTTATTATCACTTGTTAAAATATAAACACTTGAATGAAAAGTCTGGAGGCAAATGTGGTCACCACTAAAAATCACTTAAAAAAAAAAAAAAAGAAAGAAAGGAAGAAATTGACTCTCCTAATAGATAAGTGATTGGTTATCTAATTGAGTCATTTCCAAGTTAGCTGTCTGTGTACAGTCATACTATTGACTTGTTAAAATAAAAATCCGAACTAATGTCAAGTTGGAATAAAGTATACAAATGAAATTATTTAACTGTACAATTAAGACATTATTGACTTATTTAAACAAGCTGTTGGCATTTTAGAATGGTAAACGAACAGACATTGACAGAACCCAGTGCCAATTTTAAGAGTTTGTGATATAAAATAGACAGGAAGGATAGGAGGAGCAAGAATCTGCCTTAGCCAGCATACACTTGATTTCCTTGTTAAATAGAGAAAGACAGCGATCGAAGTTTGATCTGCAAAGTCTTCAGTACATTCTGTGCTCTAACCAGATACTGGGAAGTCAAAGATGACATAATCCATTCAGCCTATGGAGGTTACACAGAAGCAAATGGAGAATGATTTGGGGTAAGAGAGAGCAGATGACACCTGGAAGATGAGGAAAGAGGTCAGAAGTAGTTTTGAGTGAAGTCTGGAAGAGAATTACTGAGGGAGAAGCAAGTTCTTGAACAGCAAAGCACTGTTCCAACTTTGTGGAGAGTGGAGGTTTCAAGAGGCCATTACAAATAAGAGATGACAAGAGCCTACACCAGAGTGGTAGTGTATAAGGGGAAAGAATCATAATTCTAGGTTTATAGCTGGAAGAGAGAACGTCCTCCTCTACATTCCAGGCTCTCTGAGGTTAAATGACCAACAATGCCAGGAGTCAAATCCAGATCCACAGACTGAACTCCCACTCAAAAATCTTGTGAAAGTAGAACTGATAAACTTGACCCTTGACCCTGACCACTGGGCTTAAGGGAGAGGAAAGAAACCAGATTGATTCCAAACCCATGAGTAAACTGACTTGACAAGCAGCATTATGATGCCCATGACAGATATAGGCATATTGATAGACTGGAGATGAGCAGTATTCAGAAAACAGAAACAGTTAGGGTAAATGAGTTTGCAAAAACCTAAGTTTAGCCCCTACTTGAATGTAGATCATTTCCCAAATATTTTTAAATAAAACACTATATCAAGTTGGAAAAGACACAGGCAGATTTTCTATAAGTTTTCTCCATCAGTTCATCATAGCATCTCCATCATTCAAAACATTTAGACTCTATTTCACAGTTCACAGGATTCAGAAGAAAACATAGCCTATAGCCTTGATGAAATTGATTATCAGTGACTGAAGAGTAGGCCATTGGTAAGGAGAGGTGTTTTTTTGTTTGGTTGGTTTTTTAAATTTCTTTATTTTTCTGGCTGTATGTATGCAATAATTTTTTAAAAATACATATTCCTTTTAAAGCATGTTGGGAGAGAAAAATCAGGATAAAAGGGGAAAAAACACAACAGAAAAAAATTTTAAGTAGAAAAAAAAAAAGGTAAGCATAGTGTGTGTTGTTGATTACATTCATTCTCCATAGTTTACTCTCTGGATGTAAATGGCATTTTCTTTCCAAAGTTTATTGAAATTGTCTTGGGTCACTGAACTGCTGAAAAGAATCAAGTCTTTCATAGTTGAATGATGAGATTTTTCAAGGTCTTCCAGCCTTGTGGCAGCTACTGGTGATGTGTCCTGTGAGTTCTGGGAGGTCCTCGTCACAACACACAGGAGCAGGGAGAGAAATATGACCTGGTAGAGTCTAAACAGGTAGCAGGAGCTGGCAATTTGGAGTGGGTCTGATTAAAAGAAAGGCATCCAGAGTACTGGACAAGGAAGCTTTGACATAAAATCTAAAGCCAGAGACCCATTTCTACATCTGACTGAGAAGTCTTAAGAAGGAGAGGCTGGTGGCTTGGTAGACTGTGTCTTTACAGTCATACTCTTGACTGAAAACTGCAGAGAATAAAAGATCTCAGGATGCTTGTTTGTTGACTATAAAACAAAACAATTGATTTGGTCGATCAATTTTTCATGCATATGTTAACATCATAGAAATATCTGAAAAATATAACAAATAATAACTTTGTTGAATCCTTGAATATGAATATTGAGCAAGAAATACAGATGTCAGATGTGAACTTGCTACATATGTTTGCCATTGCCATGGAAGTCCAGTACAAAATCCAAGTGGAAAAGGGATATTATATGTATGTTAAGGTTCTTCACATCTCCATTTATGGATGATATCATTCTGAAAGCTGCAGGAATACTTAAATAAGACCCACAGTCTTCAATTCTCTCTCTCCTACTACTTCCTCCACTACCTCTCTACTTACCTTGCTTACCATTCTGGAGAACCAAACTGAACTCTAGAGGAACTTCTGTCCTGGAGTCTGTTCTTCCTTGTAGTGATAGCCTCTCCACCCCCACCATGCTTTACTTTACCTTCTCCTCCCTTACATCCTCCAGTGTTGCAATATGTATCATCACCCCTTCCAGTTTGGGAGCCAAGATCAATTCAGCTTGCTATTGTTCCTGGATGAGGGTCTGGGTCTGTTCCTTTTTGACCCCACTCACCCGTCTCCTTGGAGCTTTCTGGAACAAAGTGCTCCTTCCTGGTCACAACTCCCCTGGGTGTGTTATCTCTCCTTTGGAATGAAACTATTTAGGGCAAGGGCTGTCTCTGATTTAATTTTTGTATCTCTATAATTTAGCTTAGCTTTTGGCACATTCCAGGTGTTTAAAAAATAATAATAATTTTTCATTCACAATCTCTCTCTCAAAAAAAAAAGAATGTTTATTGTCGAATGAATGATGTGTAGAACTGCTCTGTAAGAACTGTATGTCAGTGTATTTCTATGCATAAGTCTTGTCAAGAATGGTAGTTGAACCTGAGCTGGATCCAGAATTGAATGGGGAAAAAGAATCAGTGAATGAATAATTGTTGTTTGTTTGGTTTTTAAGTACATTGATCTTAACTGGCAAGATTTTCTGGGTTTCTTGTTGGGGTTTTGTTTTGTATCAGTCTTCCTTCTGGGCCTTAAATCATTAAAATATTTGTGCTATTATGTGATTTTGTAAATACATGCATCTTTTGTTCTTAGGTTGCTTATGATGAAGCTACAGATGAATTTGCTTCTCATTTCAACAGACAGACTTGTCCCAAGATTCTTATTACCACATCAGACAGACCTCGTGGGGTAAACATATTTACTAAGAAATTTGATAATAACCCTGTTTGTTTAGTTTCCTGACTCTTAATATTCATTAACTTTACCACTTAGCTTCCTCTTTGTGAAAAATAATAAGATCCTGTTAATCCATTTTAAAGCTGTTAAAAGGGTTATCTTTTGGATTACCAGTCTAAAACTATGGTACAGGAATGAAGTAGTGTTCTCATGCAATTTTACTATATGATTTTTCATTATAATTATAAGAGATTTAATTATTATTATTATTATTTTTTTCAGAGAACAGTAAGGTTCTGTGAACAGTTGTCTACTGTTATACCAAACTCACATGTTTATTACCGAAGAGGACTAGCTCTAAAAAGAATTATCCCTCAGTGTATCTCTCGAGATTTTACAGATCTGATTGTTATTAATGAAGATCGTAAAATACCAAGTATCCTTTGGAAAAGAAAAATAAGTACATTTTCCCACCCTGCTTCTTTTTTAATCTGAAAAAAAAATTATTTAATGTTTTTGTTGTTACTAACTATAGACAGCTTCTTGCTGTTGTTTATCCTATGCCATAATGGAATGTCATTAAAGCATTATAATGCATTATATATTCTTCTGCTTCTGTAAATTATCACCAGATTCAACAATAAGAAAAATAAAATCTATAAAAAGTAGTAGGACAAATTTTAGTGATATTTGGGAAGCCTGCCTATAATGTACCGATATCATTGGAATTAAATTATTAAGAATTTAGAAAATAGAGCAATTTTTCATGTCATCCACACTTCTGGATCTTAATGATCCTTGAGACTTTGGGCAAATCAGATGACCATTTGGAGCCTCAGTATCTTCATCTGTGAAATGAGGTTGGATTAAATGCTTTCCAAGGTCCTTTCTTAATTCTCAGTTATGATGAAACTTTTTTTCTATAGTCTGTATGTTAAAAAAAATTTCCAAAAAAACCACAAACAACAAACAAATGTCTCATTTTTGTTGTTTTAATAGAACAGTGATATTTTCAGGGTAATGAATTAAATAAATTTGGCTACAAGCTTATTCTAACTGAGGAAACTAAAATAGACTGAAAACAACTTTGTGACAGGGTGCTCATGGGTACTATCATTTCCTCAGTTGGCTTGTGAGTGGAATGTAGCATAGTAACTATTACTCGCTTAGTTAATTCTGTGTTTCAAGGCTCTGTAATTTTGTTGGTGTGGGACCTCCCTTTGCAGATCACAGCCCTTCTGGAATGTAGAAGATGGTCCTTGAGAGTTGTTGTGACCAAAAAATTCATCACTCTGCCATTAAATCAATGCTGAGTCTCTCCAGCTTGAGCTGGGCTAGTCCTTGGATGGCAGACATACAATCCATCACCAGACCCATATTTAACTGTTTTAGAAAAATATTCTGTTTCAAGGCAAATACTGTCATTTCATTTTTATTGCTTCAAAAAGCAACAAACAAATGATGCTCATTTTTCTCCCTGTTTCTATTTATGGCAATAACCCATTTACATGGCAAGTTAAAGTTTGCAGTACTTTATATATATTATCACACTTGAGCCTCTCATCAGCTTGACTTTCCCTATAGCATGAACCTTTGAGGTTTAGCACATCTTTCCCAAAGTTGAAGTCAACTTATTTTACATATATCTAGTTTAGCAGATTTCTAATTTCTGCTGCTAAAACTACTGGTGCAACTGGTGTGTGGATGTGTGTGGCTGGGTAGGTAGATGGGTGGAATGCCCCAGATTACCTAGTAATTATACTGAAGGTCTAGGGAAAACTTGGCTGCTGCTTTGAGAGCTTTTAGTGAAGAGAGTAAACAGGAGGAAGATGGCAACTCTGACTTGGTTGCTGAGAATTAGCAGCAATCATCTCCCCACTGAAATTGTTGAGCCCTGTAAAATTAGAATTCATTCATTGCAAAAATAAGCCCCTTGGGTTCATACTTAGGGTTTAGCACACATAGTAGGTGCTTATTAAATGCTTATTCATGCTCATGACATCTGAACATTGAATGATCTTTTTTCTCCTTTCCCTCTCTTTCTTCCTTTCTCCCTTCTTTGATTTGTGTCTTGCTACTTGGTACATGGTGCTAGAGGAGAAATTAAGGCTGGTGATTTGCACAGCTCTTCCTCCTTCAAATCTAATTCACTTACATGTCATGGCATCACCTCTCCAATGTCATGATCCTCTTCAAGAATTAAAGACAAACAACAACATCTGTACATTAGAAGTAATTGAAGTAAAGTACAAGGGTCAGAGGCTAGGACCAGGAAGATAGTGACAGGTTATGTAGATAGACATATGTATATTTTTAGATTGATTTCCCACATTCTAGTTTATAATCTAAGAATTTTTTATCTTTTTGGAGAAATGACTCCAAGGTTATTTTTTTTTTTTCCAATTTATTTTGTTTTTCAATTAGCAAGCATTTTTTTTCTCTCCCTATCTTCAGCCCCAGTTTAAAAGAACACAAGATAAAAGATTATAAGTATTCTAAGTATCTAAGGGACTGGTTACATAAAGTATGGTGTTTTGAATCAGTTCAGTTTCTATTCATTCTTAATTTTGTAATCAAGATGGACTCGTTTTAAGTCATTTGCCTCATGGTCCAACTGCTCATTTTAGAATGAGCAGTGTTCGCCTCCGCAAGGAGATAAAGGTAAGCTTTCTGTTTAACCCTTTGCTTGAAGTATTACTATGCACATTTTAAAATTGTATTTCTTTTAACAAAGCTTACAGAAAACTCTTTTTTCTCTTCTTATTGGAGCATGAGTTGTTTTATTTTTGGTCAGAGAGAAGCTTTTTAATTGGTTCCATTCTAGTTTTAATTTCTAGAAGTGCACAAATTGTAATATCCCATTTATACTTCTATAAGTATTAGAAAACATACATTTTCTTTAGTCCTAAATTTTCATAAAAATAAAGGCATTCTAAAAATGGTTTGCTTGTTTTTTTGTGGAAAGGACTTTCTTTAATCTGTAGGTAATTTGGGGAAACATTTGTAATAGGCATATGCATTGTCTTGCTTTTTGGGGTTAACTGAAGTGACTATCTGTGGTTACAGATCTTAAATTAATCTGCTTAGTTATTCTTTGAAAATACATTTTAATCATTTTCAATATTTATTTGATATTAAATGAATAATGTTTTCTTGCATTATTTTAAGACTAAAACTAAAGAAATCTTGCTGTGTTCTTTGCTTTTATGGCTAGAACTATGTTAGCTCTCTTAAGCCTTTAGTAATTCTACAAAATTGTTCCAGAGGAAAGGGAAAGAACCCACCCAGCATTCGCCTGAAGTCATTCTGAATAATTTTACAACAAGACTGGGTCATTCTATTGGACGTATGTTTGCTTCTCTCTTCCCCCATGATCCTCAGTTCATTGGAAGGCAAGTTGCAACATTTCATAATCAGCGGGATTACATCTTTTTCAGATTTCACAGGTAAAAATTTTCAGTTATATAATAGAATTAAGAAGAGTTTTAATTAGAATCTATGTACTTTAAGAATATTAATAAAAATTGATACTTACCTTGGCCTTTCACAGTGCAAAAGACCAGACTTATATGGTCTTTAATAATATGTTTCAAATATCCAAGATCTCAGAATTGTGAGCTCAGATCCTAATCAAAGCTTTATCTTAATAAGATCCTCAGGAAGTCATCCAGGCCTGGTATGAAGACACCTGATGAAAATGGGCTAATTCCCTTCTGAGATAGCCTTTCAGAAGTTTTGCTTCACAGCAAGCTTAAATCAGCCTCTTTGCCACTTCTACCAATTCCTACCCAATCCCCTCTTCTCTGGGACCAAATAGAGTAAATCTTTTCTTTTCGTAATGTCCTTTCTGTCTTTTTGCCAGGCTAAGCATGCATAATTCTTTTAGGCCATCTTTATTTGAGGCCCTCACTATCTCAGTTTCCATTCTCTATGACTTCTCGGCTTATCAGTGTCCCTTGTAAAATGTGATGCTTGGAACTGAATACAATATTTTTATAACATTCCTATAGTCCAAATTATTTGCTTCTAGTACATCTTTTAGAGTGCTTAAATGCCTGCTTGTTGAATTTA
Source organism: Sminthopsis crassicaudata (assembly GCF_048593235.1). Lineage (NCBI taxonomy): Eukaryota > Metazoa > Chordata > Mammalia > Dasyuromorphia > Dasyuridae > Sminthopsis > Sminthopsis crassicaudata. The sequence goes on along the minus strand of NC_133620.1, from coordinate 40,533,136 downwards.
ACCCAGTATTATTGTTTGTGAAGATATTTTGGAATCCTAACTTTGTTTTCTAGTAAATTAGCTAGCCAATTTTGTATTTTCTGCAAATTTGATAAAAATACCATTTATACCTTTGGCTAAGATATGAGTAATGATATCGTATACAGTACAGAGACATGCCCACCTCCCTGGAAATTTTCCCTAGATACCTGGCCTCCAAGGTGATACAAAGCTTTATTGACAACTCTTTGATTCTGGCCCTTCAACCATTTCTGAATTCACCTAACTACATTCTTAATTTACTCACAGTTCTACATCTTGTCTTCCAAAAACAGTATGGGCATTTATTCAAAAGCTTTGTTAAAATTTAGGTAAATGAAGGTATTCCCTCGATTGACAAGTCTAGTAATTTAGTAAAGTAAATGGGGTTTGTTTGTCATGATCTGTCCTTGATGAAGTAATTCTGGCTTATTTTTCTTTTTTTTCCCCTTATCTTTTTATTGAATATTGCTTTAAAGATATAGTTTATAATCTGCTTGGGAATTGAAGGTAGGTTCGGTAGGTTCATGGTTCTCTAGTTTACATTCTCTTTTTTGAAAATAGGAACATTTGCCATTTTCTAATTCTGTTTTTCTTCTCTTGTTCTCTATGATCTTTCAAAGATCATTGATAGTAATTGCTCAGTAATACATCTGCCCATTTTAGTGCTGAAAGATATAGTTAATCTTGGCTTGGAAAGTGAACTCATCATGGACAGAGAGAGAGAATATCATACTCTCTCCTTAATAATCTTGGATATCTGTTTCCTGATAGTCATTTTTATTTTGTCTTTTCTAATCCAAAGACCATTCTCCTTAGAATAGGAAACTGAAGCAAAATAACTTTCTTTGTATAACCCTGTTGTTTTTGTTTATTAATCTTTAAATTCCTAATTAATAATGCCTTGCGGTTTATAAACTTCCTTTTATCTCATAACTTTAGAATGAGGTTTGCCTTTACAGCATGTACTAATTATTAGTGTCATCCCATCGATACTCATTGATAGCTTTATGGTTAAATTATCATTCTTCTATTAGGGATGTTCGCTCCTCTTGCTTCTAATGTATATTGTGCATATATTTATAGATAACATCATTGGTGGTATTTTTGGTTCCTTTCTTGAATTTTTTTCCTTCTTGAACTAGTGAAAATTGTTTGCTTTTCTTCATCTTCTTTAGTGGTTGTATCTGGTTTGATGGATGTACATCTACATATGGTTTTCTTTACTATACCTTTCATTTTTGTCTTTTGAAGATAAACTTACTGGATATTATTAGGTGGATTCCATCTTGGACCAGGAGCTTGTCATTACTATTTTTGAAGCTATGGTATAGAAATCCAAATTCCTTTTGCTGCCCATCCATGTGTTAATGGAAGGTTCATTTATCAAATTTCCCCTTCTCTTCAAAAAGTATTAACTTCTGATCTGAAAATAGTGATTAAAACAACAGGCCCCCAAGATTTTTTCTCTTGCTCAGTTCTTTCTGTGTTCTGTTTGTTAGTATTGTGTCCATTGAGTTCTCTAGAAGTGGCCAGGACTTTCTCTGGATTGGGAAGTTCTCTGTCCCATCCTGGGTGCTTGCAGCAGGAAGAATCTTTCTCTTGATGTTTCAGGTCCCTCAGTGGGCAGTCCCCTCTGCCTCCTTCCTTCCCTCTTCAGAGCCTTTCAGGGTGAGCTCTTGGGCTAGCTCCTGTGTGGGTCTCTTGCATCTTCCTCAGAGAATTTACCTTCCTCCCCATGTGGATGACTTTCACAGCCATTTCTTAGCTTTGCATCTTCTCTCCTTTTGCCTCTTACTCACTTTCTTCAGCCGGGGCAGCTTTGTCTTCTGTTTCTCATGATCCTTTTTTTCCTTTGTCTTAACAGCTCCTTCCTTATTTTAATTTAGTTTAATTAAATTTAATTAATTCATTTATTCTCCCTGATCATATAGTAAGGCATTGTTTGAACCTCTTATCTTATTTTTCTGAAGGAAACCATTCTGCATCTTGAGCCAAATGGAGAGAAAGGAATGGATAACAGGAAATGTTGTGGAGGCAGACTCAATGACACTTGACATTAATAGAGTAAAGAGGCAAGAATGAGCCCAACACTGAACTGGAGTGACTAGAAGAAGGGGATGTCCTTAAAAGAAAGAATCATTTGGCTGTGCTAGAAATAGAATTATCATCTACACACTGTATGTCAATGTGAAATGTCAGTCTCTCCATAGATGCTGAAATAGAAGATTTGAGTCCTTTGTCTCCTCACTAGCAGTTGTGACTCCATAATAAAGTCTGGAGTTGTCCTCATCCTTATCTCATTATCTCCTTGTCACCTTTATATTCTCACCTAACTTCTTTTTTCTTTTTATACCAATGCTTCCCCTGTCTTTTTAACTCTTTTAACTTTATCTTTTCATTTTTGCATTCTTTCTTTCTAACTAGATTCCAGTTTCTTATGAGTTCTCGCCTCTCATTACTAGTTGCTTTTGAGGCATTTCTAATCAGATGTTCTGCGGTATCCTCAGAATCATTGTATCCAAAACATTATCTCTCATTCAGACTTCTCTATTTCTCTCAAGGACACCCCTTCTTCTAGATATTCCAGTTTACAGTTCATAGCTCATCCTTGCTTCTTCACTCTCGCTCACCCCATCAGCTGCCAAATCTCATTGAGTCTGCTTCCACAACATTTCTTGGATCCATTTCTTCCTCTCCACTTGGCCACCACTCTAGCTGAGACCTTCACGTTTTACCTGGACTGTGGCAGCAGTTCCACAGCTTGTTTCCCAGCTTCCAGGCTCTGCCTCTCCAGTCAGTCAACAAACAAGCATTTATTGAATTCCCCTGAGCGCCAGATAGTAGGTTCTGGAGCAACAAAGACAAAAATCTGTGCTTACATCCAGCTAAGAGAAATCATACGCATATGGTCTATGTATAAATACAGGACATATATACAAAACAAGTACAAGGTAATGTTGGTGGGTCGGGGAGGCACTAAGAATGAAGGTATGGAGAAGGGAACGGGAAAAAAAAATCTATTAAATAGTGCTGGGGTGACCTTGAAGGAAGCTAGAAAAGGATGAGGAGGAGGGAGTACATTCCAGACCTAGGTGAGGAGCAGCAAGTTTTAATTGGATTGTAGAAGGAGCAAAGGGCTGAAGAGGTAGGCTGCCCCCAGTTGTAAAGGACTTTCAGTGCTGAATAGGAGTTTAATAAAGTCATAGAGGACAGAAGGAACTACTGGTGTTTCTGGAGCTGAGAACTCCTTGTCTGCAGTCAGACCTGTGTTTTAGGCAGTGTGAAAGCAGATTTAGAAGGAAGATTAGTTAGGAGGAGAGGTGATTAGGCCCTGAACTTAGGGAATGTCCATATGATGAAAGAGAAAAGAGAAGAGAGTGGATGGGGAAATGTGGAAGGGAAAATGGCCAGTTGACTGGTTCTATGAGACAAGTGAGAAGAATTGAGAAAGCCTTTAGTTAGGAAGCCGAGTAACTGAAAGGATAACAAAAATGGGAAAGTTCATCAGGAGAAAGTTAATCCTTTCTTTGCACGTGTTGATATTAAGTATTGATTGGACAGTTTGGGTGATATGGGAATGGTGCTTAGCAGAGTCGTAATGCAAGTCATCTGCATAGATATAATTAAATCTGCAGAAATTTGTGAGGTCATTAAGAATATAGAGAGAGGAGAGTCCGGGGTGGCCTAGGACTACCACTGTAATAACTTCATCAGCTAAGGGGTCTGAGAAGGATGATCAGGACCCAAAGGGAAGACAGTATCCATGAGGACAGAGTGATCAACAGTGTCAAATACTTTGAGGTCAAGACGAGTAAAGGTTGAAAAAAAATCATCAAACTTGGGCAGTCAGATCATTGGTAACTCTGGGGATGGTACTTTCATTTGAATGGTGAGGTTGGAAACTTGGTTGTCTAAGGAGCGAGAGGAAGAAGTAGAGACACCTAATGTGTGTAAGCAGTTTTTTTCTAGGAATTTGATTATGGAAAGGAATAAAAATTTTAAGCTAATTGCTTGAGAGAATGAAATAGTTAAGGATGGGTTTTTTAAGGATAGAGGCTTGAACATATTTGGAGGTAGTAGAGAAAGAGCCAGTAGATAAGGAAGAGATTAAAGATGGAAGAGAACTGCCAGAGTGATATACAAAAATTACAGAGCTGACCCTCACTCAGAAAGGCAGCATTTTCTCCAGCAGTTCCCAGTTGCCTCTAGGATCAAATAGGACTTTACTGTGTGGCTTCTACAGCCCATCTGAAGCTAGCTACAACCTCCAGGCTCCCCTTTAACACTCTTAGCCAAACTAACCCATTTGTTCAATCTTTATACACAAGATGGAGCACAGCTAGAGAGGGTAGGATTGACTAAAAAAAGTTAGACAACTGGACATAGTATTATTTAATAGATTCACATGAAACTCAAGAACTTCTTTAATGTTGTTCTTCAAAATTGTCCTTGGCTCAATTCAGTTCAGTAGTTTTATCAGAAACTTAGATGAAGGACACCATATGTGGTATTCACTTAGAGGATATGAAAGCCAGAAATAAAGGGTTAATCTCTTGATTAAGAGAATCAAGATTCAAAAAGATTTTGTCAAGACTGGAGTGATGAGTTCAATCTAGTAAGATTAAATTTAATAAGATAGTCTAGCCTTTATGTTTAGTAAATCAATTATATAAGATCGGTGATAGATGACTAGATAGTTTATTTCATTAAGCTCAGTAAGTGTTGATAGCTTATGCTGATAGTCCTTCAATCTCCCAAACAAATAGAATTTTGATTATCATTAATAGAAGAGTAATCTCTAGAATGAGGGCAGTGATAGTCTTACTGTACTCATCACTAGTCAGATAGCATCTAGAGTCATCCTGTTTTCGGTTCTAAGTACCATTTTTAAAGAGTGGCATTAGTAGGGAGAAATGAATCCAGAGAAGGATGCAACTATCTGTGGTGGAGAGAAAATGTAATGTCTTGTTACAGATTAAACGTAGAAGGATTTGATTTACTTTGTTCAGCCTCAGTACAGACCAAGTCCAGAGGGTAGAAATTATGGAAAGCCAGCTTTAAGGAAAAATTTCAAACAATTAAGACTGCTTAGAAATTGAAATGTACTACCTTATGAGGGAGCAGTTTTCTGTTTATAACAAGGATATTTTGTGGAAGCTGGATGATTATATATTGCAAATGTTAAAAGGGAAGATTCATAATCTAGGTAGGGATTCATCTAAAAGACTAGGTGCCATCCATCTCAAAGATACTTAGACTCTGTTTTTTTGTCAAATGGAAGACTAGGTTAGCTTCTAGTTAAAGATGAAATTTAAAAAATAATTTTTCTTTTATTTTTCAAGGTACCTTTTTAAGAGTGAAAAGAAAGTGGGAATTCAAGAACTTGGACCACGTTTTACCTTAAAATTGAGATCTCTTCAAAAAGGAACCTTTGATTCTAAGTATGGAGAATATGAATGGGTTCATAAGGTGTGTGTTTAAAAAGTCTGAAGTACTAGTTAGTCAGTTTTAAATTCATGAAACAAAAAGGAAATCCTATTTCTCAGTGAGCTTTAAATTTTAGGAATGAGGTCCATTGTAGAATGTGCACAATCCTCTGATGTGCTTGTGCCCAAATTGGAATGGATGAAAGGATAGAATTTAAACTTTACTCTTTATGACCAGTTACCTTTAAAAATCCTTAGAAATACTGAGTTTAAAATTGTGTATAAGATAGTAACCTGAAATAGTTTCATCTTGACAATCAAGTAGGAACAATTATTTTGGATAACAATTTTTGCTTTAACAAGACTTACTTAATGACTTAGACTCAACCTAATTTTAGGTAATGTGGAAACAAATCTTTCGACTCTTGGCTTGATTAATACTACATAATATGCAACCTTTTGTCATGTTTATATATTTTAGATTTTATTAGCTTTAGTGTTATTTTATATATATATTTAATTATTAACTTTAAGCTGTTTTCACACTTGTACCTGTGTTTTACTTAAAGCATTTTTTGTTTATGTTTGGATTTTTAGCCCCGTGAAATGGACACAAGTAGAAGGAAATTTCATTTATGAAATTTTGAAAAAGCACGACTGGACATCACCAGGCTGGGATGTTTAAAATTTTAAGAAGACATTCACTTTTCAGCTATATACATGTTAATGAAGATCCTCTCTCCTTGATTATTCTTTGAATTTATCAGCTCAGTGTTGTAATAATAAATGAGTATTGGAGTATGTTCTTTATTAATATATTCATTTTTAACAATTTCAACCTTATACTGAAAACTGGGAATAACATAACTTTGTTAGCTTGTTGCCTACTAGAAAAGGGAATAGTTGTGGAATGGCTGAAAAGATAACCAGGCTAGAAGTCCAGAGACCCAAGATTCAAATTCCACTCTGGTCACACACCAAGTTATTGAAGATCAGATAGATTGCAGTCTTGCAGTATTCTATGATGTTAGTGTGATAGGGGCTGAAGAGAGAACCTAAAAATTCAGCAGAACACTTCACCACTACCAAAGTAACTCAAAGGACATCCTGTATGAATCAAGTTTATGTATATGTATATTGAACCATTTGATCCTGATTTATTACCATAGGATTCTTTTCCCCCTTTATTTAAGAGATTTTATTTTTCCCCTATGGTCCCTTGAAACCCATCATTAACACTTAAAAAGAACTACAAAAATGTGATTTTCATCTGAATACTTTATTGTATTCTTGCCAGTGTACAAAACAGAAATCAATGAAAATTCGGAGAGGTAGATGAGAAAGTCTGACACAAGTTGAAATTTGGATGATTAACTTGGCACATTGTTACACATATATTGATTAAACTTTTGTGCAGGCTTTAGAATTCTCTCTCCTTTGAATAGTCACAATTCACATCACAAAACATCAAATCACGTCACAGATCCACAAATGAAGACAGGATTCGGAGATCTAAAAGAAAAAATTACAGGGGAAAACAATTATTATTAAAGAAGAACATATGTTATTACACTAAAAACAAGCAAACAATCCTAGAAAGGGGGATATAGTAGAGTATTTGTACTGAGTCAGAAGACATGGATTCTAATTCTTACTCTTATTTTTGCTATATATCCTCTGAACTTTTTAAAAACAAGTCATAACCAGACATCTGTATGAAGGATAAGTGCCTCCAAGAATTTTAAGAACCAAGTAACTTATTTTTATACCCATTATTCATTGATTTGTGAATGAAGCTGGGATTCTAACACTATGTTAAATATAACATACTATGTAACTAGTAATCCTTTGTATTAAAATAAAAATACTTTATACTGGTGCCACCAGCATCTTACATAGTTGTGATGGTTACTTTTTGAATACATAGTATTTCTACATACTTGGTTTGTGCACTCCCAAATTACAAAGTATAAGCCCAATTAGGGAGGGTACAACTGGAACACAGTATTTTCAGGAAACAACTTCCTGAACATTGAAGATTTTTAAATTTCTATAAAGGGTGGATCTGTTTGTTAACACTCCTTTCACAAGAAAAATTCAAATAGAGAATAAAGCTGCTTATTTTTCTTCTAACTAATGCTATTGAACTCTTTCCAGCTAAATATTTGTAGGTTGAGTAGAAGAAAAAAAAAAAAAACAAAACTTAGGTTTTGTCATTAAACTTCAGTATGCACAAAATAAAATACTAATGTAGAATTGTCAGGATTATTTAGTTTTTTAATGTGCAATTTCATTTTCTTTAGATAATTTAATTAAGCTCTTTTTTGTTTAACTTCTAATCATTAGTTTCCTAATCATATGGCTCACTATTCAAATAAGTTAATTCTAGAAAATTCAAAAATTTGTTTCTGAATTCAGAAATTTGTTTTATGTACTAACAATTTACATACAACCAAAATCGGTAGTGGTATTCTTGGGCTAGTTTAAATTGTTGAGAAAGCTAAAGAAGAGAGCATTGTTAAATCAAAAGTATAATTTGATATTACATTACCCTCAGTAGAGTGCTTGGGAACCAATTGGGAAAAGGTGTAGGTAGGCACCTATGGGGAATCTGTCAAAAAATGGAACTGTTCAAAAGAATTAACCTGATAGTTTATTGTTTTTTAAGGTAACTTACCCTTCCCAAGTAGCATAAGATCATCTTGCTACAGGAATGAACAGACTTTCTGGGGTCGGAAAGGATTAGTGCTGGAAGACACCCCAGTCAACAGGGGATCATTCTGGGCATTTTGCAGGCAAAACTGTTTCAGGTCCGCAGCAGCCTGAGAAACCTATTTATAACAAATAAAGAACAAAGTGGTGTTAGATGATGAACATGTTTTAAGGAAGGTTATTTCCTCTTATTTCCTGTGACCTTGAGTGCCTTGAACCATCCCTATTTTCACCATCTTCATATTCAGGAGTTTCACTTGTTTTCATATGCACCACTTTAAAACACATTTCACATAAGATTGGGCCAAATTATTTGAGATACCTCCTAATTCCATTTTATGACTTGCCTAATCAAGATAAATTTTAAATTATTCTGGAATCGCCATTTTCAACAGTTACTATAAACCATGTTATATTAAAAAATGCTCCCCCTCACCCTGTCATACTCAGGTAAGAAATAGCCGATTTTAGACACAGAAATGGATTCAAATCCGGGAACACCCTTTAGCAAATAATCTGAGTCTTTTTTTCCCCTCTAGACAATGAGACTAATACCTGAAGTGCCTTCCAACCTCACCAGGGTTGCAGTGAAAGATAATGTATATAAATTGGATTGTCTTGAAATTCTGCATCAAGTACCAACTATTCTAACACCTGGATCCCACAGTCTAGTCCTATCCTAGAGACAAAGGTATCTATCAACAGAGCTAGTCAGCAAAGAAATACAATCCAGTTATAGAAATGAAACTGAAGCAACATGAAAATGATTAAACAGGCAATATTGCAACCTGATATAATAGAATGCTGGATTATAAGTAATAGTTAGAAATGGTTGGTATGTCACAGTGCTCCTAACTAAAAAAAAGAGTTTAAGAAAGGTATCAAAGACAGATTCATGAGGATTTCATCTGGGCTCTAAGCTTAATTTGGCAGCTGATAAATGATTATCTCAGGATAGCAAGTGGACTGACTTGAATGAATGTTTCTGCCTAAGAGTGTCATTCAAAAGTTTTTACAGGTCCTTGAGTCAATCTCCTCATTTTACAGACAAGGAAACTGAGGCCCAGAAAGGGTAAATTCTTTGCCCAAGGTGACAAGTCCAAAGCCTCAGAGGTGGGCACGTCGTTCACTCACCTGCGTGGACGTGGCCAGCACCAAGAGCGTTTTGTAAACTAGAAACTGCTCCATACATCGGAACTCATTTTTTACCCTCGTCCAGGCGGACTTTCTCTCCCGTCCCAGGGGGCTGCATTTTTTATTAATTCCCTCTTTCATCTCCTTAGTCCTCCCCTGACCCTCTCTCTTTTTCCCCTGTGAGAGCCAACAATTCACCAGGGCGGGTTAATTTCATTTTTCTTCTCCAGCAAGAATGGTAGTTTAAAAAAAAAAAAAGTGGAACCTGTGAAAGAGTAGCTCAAGTTTTTCTTCCTGTTCTCAGGAGAAGGAAGAACTTACGGTCTGAGGAGGGTCCCAACGCGGAGCCCACTTAGTGCCGGGATCGCGGAGCAGCCTTCGGGCGGGGGACCGATCGGGGTGGGGGAGCACAGAAGGGGCGGGTCCCGGGAAAAGACGGGGAACGGACATCGCCCGGGGCGGCACATGGGGACTGGACCGGGGGCAGAAATCCCCCAAAGTGCCTTTGTCCCCGGCCGCCCCGCCCGGCTGTCACCTCGGCCACCAACTCCCAAGTCCGGGGTTCGGCTCCGGGGATGACCGGGAGTCGGGGGTCTGGGGAAGGGTCCCACCTCGGGAAAAGCCCCAGACACTTGTTAAACCCAGGGCCCCGGGACTGGGGGAGGGCTGAAATCTGCGGCGCTAGGGATGGAGCCCCGAGGTCTGCAGTCTGCGGAGGGAGGAGGTCCCGGAGTTTGGGCTGCAGTGGCTATTTGGGGAGGGGGCTCACCTTCACCCGGTGGAGGCTGGCCTCGATCCGGAGCTGCTGCACCACCTTCCTCATGGCGACGACGTTGGAGCTGCTGGACATGGCGAAAGGAGCCGGGGTCCGCGGTGGGCGATGGGTGGTCGGGGTGGTCGGGCACTGGTCCGCTCGCTCCCTGGCTGGCTGGATCTGGCGGAGCGCCGGGCGTGTGGTGCCTATAAGTACCCGAGGGTGAGCGCGCCGGGCGGGGGGACTGGCGGGGAAGGGGGGCGCTGGGGGAGGGGGCGGCGCTACTCGGAACTTTGTTTCTAAGTTTCCGGTGCTCCGCCAAGTACCGCCACCCTCGTAGCGCGCATGCGCCTGGCCCTCCACCCGCTCCCGCCCCTCTCGGAGTCTCCTCCACCCCTCCCTTCCTCCTCTGCGGCAGGCCCCCCCTCCCAGCCCCGGTCCCTTGGGCTCCGGGAGCTGCGGCGCGCGCCTCGCCGAGTGCGCGGGGCCGCGGGCGGACGGTGGGGCTGGGTGCGCCTCGGGAGCGCGCGCGCGTGTGCGCGGCTGGCTCGACGCCTTAACCCCCTCCTCTTCCTCCCTAGCGCCTTCCTTCCGAGAGAGCGAGCGAGCGGGAGGGAGGGGAGCGGTAAGAGCCCGGCAGACCCTGACCCCACTGACCAGGACCCCCAGCCCCAGGGGATCGGCCCGGGGGAAGCGGAGGGAGGGGGAGGGACGTCCGTCGGACGGACTGGGGGATCTCCGACCTCAGACTGGCGGGGCCTCGGGCACCTGCGGGGTCTCCAGGCCAGGATGCCCCCTTTTTACCCTGGGGGGCGAAGGTCGTCCTTACCCGGACAGCGGAGGAAACTGAGGCACGGCCCGGAGTGGTCCTTACCCCATACCCTCCCTCTGTGACATCAGGGGAAACTGAGGCACAGGGATGAGTGGTCATTACCCCAGTACCCTCTGTGACATAAAAGGAAACTGAGGCACAAGGATGAGTAGTCTTTATCCTGGTACCACTCTGACACGAGAGGAAACTGAGTCGTAGAGAATTAGTGCTCATTACGCTGATATTTTTTGACATAATGAAAACCAAAGCTCAGTAAGTGGTCATCTTTTACTATACAAAGAACCCTTTTCTAATACATTTTCGCAGAAACATACTGAGGCCCAGAATAAATAGCAGGGGGGATTCTGGAGAACAACGCGTCCCCACTGCTTCCCTTTACTTCCCCTACCCCAGGAACAGGAGACCTAACACGTCATCTAGGCCAGTGGGTATCCTACTCAGATAAATTGTTAGTAAGGATCGCTACAATTGCCTATTGACTTAAACCACATACCAACATTAACTATGTTTTCTTGTATTTCTATTTTGCTAAATATTACTCAGTTACATTTTAATGGAATGTTGTGGGCTGTGTTTGACAACTGATCCGGTTTTTTACCCTCTCATTTTCCATATGAGGAAACTGTAGCCCAGAATGTAAATAGCAGAGACCATATTGAAATTGTCAACAAAGTGTTTGTGAAGCTCCTGCTGTGTGACAAGTATTGTGCATTTAGCAGCTGGGGAGATCACAGGGAGAATCGGGAGAATCCTTCTGTCCAGCTCACACAGGAACCATTAGACATGTACAGAGTATATGAAAGAGACTTTGAGAGGGGAGGAGGGCAGGACACCTGTTGAAGTAGCTGGGCTTTGAGCTGAGCCATGAAGTCATGAAAGCTGAGAGTAGAAAATGAGGCAGTAGAGTATTCCAGGACCAGAGTTCAAATGTGGTCTCAGACACTTAACACTTCCTAGCTCTGGGACTCTGGGCAAGTCACTTAACCCCAGCCTCAGGGGAAAAAAAAAAAAAAAAAAGTATTCCAGGAATTGGGGACAGTACTACAAAGGCCCTACTGTGGCCCAGAGAGTAAGAGATGGAGACTAAATTCAAATCCAGACCCAATACTTTAGCCATGTGCAATGCTTTCAGAGATCAGGACTTTCAGAGAACATAAGGATCTTAAAGGTCATCTAATCCAATCTCCTTAATTTTTCAAATATGGAAAAAGGACCAGAGAGGTCCAAGTTCATTTGCATGATTTTATAGGCAAGGTCAGGTTTTCTAAGGCCCATGTTAGTTTAGGCACTGTACTCCACTGTCCAGCCTCTGTGGTTTCTACCCTCTTCCCTCCCCACCACTTTCCAGATATCAGAATTGGAAGGGACCCAAAGTATCTAAGTCAAGCTGACCATCAACTGTCCATTTAAAAAGGGGATAATCCAGCCTGTTTGGAGATTTCCAAGTTGAGCATCCCATTCTCTCTCCAAGGGCTGCCATTCCACTTTTGGAAAACACTGAATGTTAGTGTGCTTTTTTTACATTAGGCCTAAATTTGACAATTTGCAAGTTCCACCTGGATCTCTCTGTTCTATACTATTTGGTCAAACAAATCTAATCCCTTTTCCCCAGGACAGCCTTTCAGAAGTTTGAAAACAAGTGCTATACATAGCTTAAATCTTCTCTTCTCTAAGCCAAACATCCCCAGTTTCTTACACTTTTGGGTGACATGATATCCCTGGCTTTCTTATTGTCCTACTTTATAAAATGTAATATTCATTTTCCCCACTTTTAAAACCCCAACAATGACTAGAAAAATTATAAATATTTCCTGTAACTATTGTAATAGCTTTAGGGAATAATTAACCATATTTTCTCCTCCCAGATGTGATGTCTAACTCCTAGCACTTGAATCCTTTTCTTTTAGGATTTCCACAAAATGAGATACCTACCTTGATCTCCTATTCTGTTGTTTTATTGTTCTTTTAATGTGTTTGTGGAGGGAAGGGCAATTTGTGTTATGTTTTTCCACTAATTACCTTTTTTGTTGACTTTTTTCTTCCCTTTGAATAGTTTTGATCATTTATATTTAAATTACTAAAATGGAAGAAGTCATGAAGTGGAATAGAACTCTGGATTTGGGAAGCTGATAACTTGGGTTCTGATCTTGACTATGTCATAAACTCACAATGTATGCCACAGCAGGTCATTTCACACATGTGGTTGTCAGTTTCATCTGCAAAATGAGACAAGTTGGATTAACATGTGGTCTGAAATGTTTATTCTAGAAATTAGTTAGCACATTTAACCAGCTAAAATTTCTTTCTAAGTGGTCAAACTCTGGACAATATTTTGGTTTATCCAACTTTGGGAAAGTGTATCCTTTCATAAAACTCCTAAAATCTAAGTTCACATAGTTCAGTATACACACACGCATACACACACACATTTCTGATTATGTGGCCCATTCTTGAAACAAATGCATGTACTCTTGGTTTATATCAGGGTTGTCAAAGTCATTATGTTGGTCAGTTTTTTCAAGTCTTCCAAAGTGGTTGACTTTTATAGTTTTGCACTTATTTTCCTGTACTTTCTCCAGTGTTTGTCATTTTCAAATGATTGCATTTTAAACTTAAACAAAAGATGATTTCATTTGATTTATACAATAATATATATCATATCTAACTAGACAAGTTCTGGAGTTTGTATAATTTCCCAAGAAGTGAAACAATCACTACAATCCTTAAAATGGATTCTTAAAGTTATATCTTCTTCAGAGTTTAGCACTACTAAGTTATGTGGAACTTAAATAATTTTTCTAATGTAGCAATAAGCAGTTTAAAGTATATAATAGAACTTCTTAGAATCATCCATATGATTCTTTTATCATCGTAAGAAATTGCCTTAGTTCTCCTTGGTAACTCCCTTCATGGATGACAAATCTATTACTTGGCTTTAAATATAAATTAATGAGGATGTTATGTCCTGACAGAATTCAGGATTGTTAAGTTCATATGAAACATTCACTGTTCTTTGTAGATGTAAAGGAATCTGTGTCTGGAGAGAAATCTATGTGTTGGGATTCTGATATTATCATTCCAGATAGTTATCAGTTCTACTACCAAAATTTATTTTCAGTAAAATATAATACATTTTCATCTGATTGATGAAAATCACAGGAAATGAATTGCTCTGATAGTAAATAAATTCTTTTATTTTTAAATAGTATTTTTTCCCAGTTACATATCAAGAAATTTTTTTACATTCATTTTTGCAAGATTTGGGGTTACTAATTTTTATTCCTCTTTTTCCTCCCCTCTTTCAAAGATGATAGGCAATTTGATGTAGTTTGTACATGTGTTATCATGTAAAACATTCCAGTTTATCACAATAGTAAAAGGAAAAAATAGATTAAAAAAAAAAGCCATGAGAAAGAATAAAGTGAAAAAAATATGCTTCAATCTACATTCAGAGCCCCATCAGTTGTTTATCTGCATGTGTATAGCATTTTTCTTCTTAAGTCCTTTGTACTTACTTGAATCATTGTGTTACTGAAAAGAGCTGAGTCATTCATAGTTAATTCATCACACAATGTTGCTGATAACTGTGTATATAATGTTTCCCTGGTTCTATTTATTTCACTTTGCATCAGTTTGTATGAGTCTTCCCAGGTTTTTTTTTTTCTTTTTTTAAAACCTGCCTGTTCATAATTTCTTATTGCATAATAATATTATATTACATTCATATATCACAGCTTGTTTAGCTATTCCCCAATTAATGGGCATCTCCTCAATTTCTAATATTTTGCTACCATGGAAAAGGCTGCTATAAATATTTTTGTATTTCCTTTTCCCTTTTTTGTACCCTCTTTGGGATCCAGACCTAGTAGTAGTTTTGCTGGATCAAAGGATATGCATAGTTTGGGTAACATAGTTCCAAATTGGTCTCCAGAATGGTTGGATCAGTTCACAACTCCATCAAAAGTACATTACTCTACAGATACCCTATATCCTCGACAACATTTATCACTTTTTTTTTGTCACATTAGCCACTCTAATAGGTGTGAAGCAGTATCTCAGCATTGTTTAATTTGCATTTCTCTAATCAGAAGTTCTTTAGAGCACTTTTTCATGAACTTATAGATAATTTTGATTTCTTCATCTGAAAACTGCCATATAATTTAGCCATTTATAATTTGGGGAGGCATACAATCTTATAAATTTGACTCAGTTCTCTGCATATTTGAGAAATGAGGCCTTTCTCAGAGACATTTCTTATAATAATTTTTTTCTAGCTTTCTGCTTCTAATTTTGGTTGCATTGGTTTTTATTTGTGCAAAAGCTTTTAAATTTAATATATTCTTGCATTTTGTAATGTTCTCTGTCTTTTGTTTGGTCATGAATTCTTCCCCTCCTTAAAGATCTGGTAGGTTGACTATTTCTAGTTCTAATTTGATTCTGGTATTCTAATATTCTATTTACGTCCTTAGTTTCTTTCTTGTCTATTTTTTTATTGGATTTATCATGTTCCGAGAGGGTGAAACTGAAATCCCCCACTAGTATAATGTATTTCTTCCTGTAACTCGCTTAAGTTCTTCTTTAAGAATTTGGATGGTAGGAACATCTATCTACTTAGTGTAGATAGAGCACCAGCCCTGAAGTTGGTAGGGGCATCTAACTACTTGGTGTATATAGAACACCAGCCCTGAAGTTGGGAGGACCTGAGTTCAAATCTGGCCTCAGACACTTATTACTGACTGTGAAATACTGAGCAAGTCACTTAACCCCAATTGCCTCAGCAAAAGAAGAAGAAGAATTTGGATGTTCTATCATTTAGTACCATTATGTATGAGATATATATATATATATATATATATATGTGTGTGTGTATGTATGTATATATATGTATATATATGTATATATATGTATGTGTATATATATGTATATGTATGTATATATATATGTATGTACACATATATATGGTATATATATATATATAAAATTCACAATGCTTCATTGCTTATGGTACCTTTTAGCAAAATGTAGTTTCCTTTCTTATCTCTTTTAATTAGATCTGGTTTTGCTTTTACTTTGAGATCAGTATCGCTACCCCTGCTTTTTTTTTTTTTTTAACCTAAGATGAAGCATAATAGATTCTTATCCAGCTCCTTACTTTCATTCTGCTTCAAGTATGTTCCTTTAAACAACAAATTGTAGGATTCTGGTTTTTGCTTTTGCTGTTTGCTTCCATTATATGAAAGAGTTCATTCCATTTACATTCATAGTAATGATTTACTACCTGTGTATTTCCCTCCATCCTATTCTATTTGAACTTTTTCTGCAAGTGTTTTGTTTCTGCCTGTAACTTTCCTGTCTGCCATCCTATCAGACTTCACTTCCTCTACTTCACTTAATTTCCTCCTCTCCTACCTCCCTTTTGGGTAAGATAGATTCCCATATTCAACAAATTATGAATATTATTCCCTTTTGAGCCAGTACTCATCAAAGTAAGGTTCAAGAGATCACCCTTCCTCCCATCTTTCCCTCCAGTGTAACAGGTCTTTAACACGTCTTCATATGAAATAAATTATATCATTTTACCTCTCCCTTCTACACCCAGAATCCCTTAATTATTTTTATGTCATTTATATCATTCCCTCAAATTTACCTTAGAGCCAGCACAGTGCCATCTTATGTATAATTCTTCTAGTTATACTATTAGTGATATAATTTTTTAAAAAAGAATTACAAGTACAGTCTTCCTATATAAGGATGTAAACAATTCAGCTGCATTGAATCCCTTATATTTTCTTTTCACTTTTTCCCCGTTTGTTTCTCTTGTGTCTTGATATTGGAAGTCAAAATTTTGCTTTAGTTCTAGTCTTAAAAACTTTCCATTTTATTAGATGACCATTTCCATCACCCCTTGATAGATTATGCTTAATTTTGCTGAGTAAGTAATTCTTGGTAGTCTTAGCTTTTTTGCCTTCCAAGCAGGACCTATGGTTATATAATGTTGCAGCTACCAAGTCCTGTGTAATCTTGATTGTGACTCTTCGATATTTGAATTATTTCTTTCTGGCCACTTATAGGTTAGTTGTTGTTTTTTTGACCTGGTAGCTCTGAAATGTTCCTTGAAGTTTTTTTTTGTTTGTTTTTTTTTTTTTGGGGGGGGAAATCTGAAGAGATTGGCGGATTCTTTCAATGCTTATTTTACCCTCTGGTTCCAGGTTATCAGGACACTTTTCCTTAATAATTTCTTGCAAGATACTATTCAGTTCTTCCTTTTGATTATGGCTATCAGGTAGTCAAATGATTTTGATACTGTTTCTGCTGAATCTAGTTTCCAGGTCAATTGTTCTTCCTATGAGGCATTTTATATTTTCTCCCATTTTTTCATTCTTTTGAATTTGTTTGATTTTTATGTTTCATAGAATCATTAGTTTCCACTTGCCAAATTCTAACTTTTAAGATATTGTTTTCCTCAATGAACTTTTGCATTTTCATTTCCATTTGGCCAGTTGTACTCTTTAAGGAGTTGTTTTCTTCAGTGGGTTTTTGAATCTCTTTTTCCATTTGGTCAATTCTACTCTTTAAGCATTTTTCTAAGCTATTGACTTTTTTCATGATTCTCTTGTATAACTAATTTTCCCCCAATTTTTCTTTCTTTCAAAAAATGATTTTAAAGTTCCTTTTTGAGATCTTTCATGAATTCTTTCTAGTCTAAGACCACTTTCCATTTTTCTTTGGGGGTTTTATCCTTAGGTGTTTTGACATGGTTGTCCTCTTC
Organism: Sminthopsis crassicaudata; assembly: GCF_048593235.1. Taxonomy (NCBI): domain Eukaryota; kingdom Metazoa; phylum Chordata; class Mammalia; order Dasyuromorphia; family Dasyuridae; genus Sminthopsis; species Sminthopsis crassicaudata. The sequence goes on along the minus strand of NC_133620.1, from coordinate 40,515,488 downwards.
CGAGTTTGTATATTGGTGTTCGGGCACCATTTGTTGGAATACATGGGAGCTACCTGACAGTGGCTGCTGGAGATCCAACCCAGACCTGCAGAGTGGATTTCTTCTTGTGAGAGGATGATACAAGGAGATTGAGAGACAGTGGCTGTTCTCTGACCTCTCTGATTGTTGTCTGACCTCTCTCCTCTTCCCTCTGCCTGCAATTTATCTTATTCCCAGTTCCCAAGACCTATGTCAGCAAAGGCTGCCCTGCAACTCCTTCAGATGCTATGATCCATAGTTGTGGAGGCTCTCAGAAAATTGACCTATCCTTTAGCATGTTGGTCTTCCCTGTTACTGTAATTTTCAACAATCAGATTCTTTTTTTGCTTATCTAATTTTTGGCCTTTTCCATTTTAAATTTAGCTGTACTCCCAGGGTGGAAAACTTCTTTCACCAGTGGCTGCAGGTCCTAGCTGCTGTTGCTGTACTGATGTTGCCTCCTCTCTGGTGCTGTTCTAAGGGGATAAGCTGGTAGCAAAGGCTAGTCCTGATGTGTGTTGGCTTTCACTCACTCCATCATAATGGGGCTCAAAATCTCCTGCTGGTTTATTTAGATGAAGTTTAGGTGGTGCTGCCTTCAGAGCTTCCTGTCCTGTCCTGGACTGCATTCCCCTTTTCCTCCCCTGCTCCCTACTTTGCCCCAGTGAGATGAATCATTCTTGCTGATCTTATGAGTTTCCTGGACTAAAAGATTGTGTGAACCTGTCTCCTTAATGATCCTGCTGTTCCAAGACCTCTCTTGGGGTGATATTTTATGGTTGCCGGGAGGTGAACATGGGAGAGTTAAATTGATTCACTACTTTCTCTAAATCAATTCTTGATCATACCCTAATAAAAATTTTTATTAGATCATTTGGTGATAGTTATAAAGAACATGTATTCTCTCCACAGGAATTGACAGCTCTACTCACTAGGTACTTATCATTTATTTTTCTACATTCTAAAGTTTTAGTAATATCTTTTGTTTAAATTCCCTTCAGTATTTTTCCCACTTTGCTGTTCCAAAGAGCCATCCCATAAGAAAATAATTTCTTAAAAGAAAGAAAAAAAAGAAAAATCAGCAACACTGGACAATATATTGGGGGAAAATGACATTATATGCCTGCTTCCCAACTAATCGGCCTCTCCTCTAGCCTTTGTAAAAGAATGGGGTATGGGTGTCTTCTTATACCTCTTCTTTGGTATCAAACTTATTCTTTTTAATTTTGCAACACTCATTTTTTAATTGTTTTGTGGGAGTTGGAAACATTTACATTATAGTTATTGTGTATATGATTTTCTTGGCTACACTTACTTTGTATCAGTACAGATAAGCCTTTCCTGCTTTTCTGTATTCTTTTTATTTATCATTTCTTACATTTAAAAAATCATTTTATAATTTATCATTTTCTTATATATATATATTTTTTTTTCCTTTTTAGCTGGCATTTACATGACTTGAAGACAAAAAATGAGGATCTATATTATGACCCCTATCATTAAGTAATGCTTAAATGAAAAAGAAGAGCTACAAGAAACAATCATAAGTAATTATTACTTTACTCAGGCATCAATGACTACCTCATTCAATCCAAGTCGACCTTCTTCATCAGAGGTAAAAAATTCTTTTTATATGAAAAGCCTTTTAACTTGCTTTCAATATTTTAAAAAATCATTGTTTATGAAACATTTATACAAATTGTATATAGTCTATATTAGCTTCTTTCTGAAACACAAAGATATATGGATAACTGATTTTTTTGTAGTGGTTATGCATTTGTTTTTACAACACATTATAAATAATATGCAAATACTTATTTTGAATTTGGCCACAGTATATCATCAAAAGTATTAAAGCAATTTATTTTATTTAGAAATAGTATATATGTATACTTATTTCATTTGTATGGTTTTATCTCAGGGACAATGTTAAGAAATGCTGTTAGAAAAATATTAAATATAAGGTTTTAAAAAGTTTTAGCATTCAGGAAAAATTTTTGGTAATTTAAAAAATTATTTCACTGTTGCATATGGCAATCTTATTAGATTTGCCTTTTTAAAAGAATTATTATTATTTGTAATAATTTTAATATTCTGTCTATTCACAGAATAACATACTATATATAATCATGTAGTATATCATAGCAAAATCTATATAACATGTCATAACAGAACACCTAGAGAAATACCTGTATAAGTGGCAATATGAAGAAGCACCACCTAACTTTTTTTTTCTTTATTTTTTTAATTAATTTTTATAATTATAACATTTTCTTTGACAGTACATATGCATAGGTATTTTTTTTTTTTTTACAACATTACCCCTTGTACTCCCTTCTGTTCCAAATTTTCCCCTCCTTCCCTCCACTCCCTTCCCTAGATGGCAGGCATTCCCATACATGTTAAATATCTTATAGTATATCCTAGGTACAATATGTATGTGCAGAACCGCATTTTGTTGTTATTGTTGTTGCAAAGGAAGGATGTATTCGCAAGGTAAAAATAATCTGGGAAGAGAAACAAAACAAAACAAAACAAACAAAAAAAAAACCCACAATGCTCTCAGTTAACACTCATTTCCCAGTGTTCCTTTTCTGGGCCACCTAACTTTTAAACACCCTCACTAGCAGTCCTGGGAATATAAATGGGCTCTCTCGTGCCCTAGAGAGCAAGAATTTCCATTTAAGTTACTTTTGAGACCCTTTTCCTATATGACCTTTTCCCTAAGGTACTCTCATCCCTTTTCTTGTGTACTCTTTTCCACATATTCAAAATCAAGGATGACATAGGTTTATGAAAATATTAATTTTCTTTTCTTCTTGAGTGATTAAAGGTAAAGAAGGAACATTTATCAGTGGTTTCAGTTCAGAAATCTATTTTCCCATAGAAACAATGTCATAAGTATTGCTTAACTTCTAGTTCAACTCAGCCTTCTAGGGCAGGCATTTTTCACCTTTTTTTTTGGTACTGGACCTCCTGGGTAATCTGATAGAGCCTCTGGTTGAGCCTATGAACTTCTCAGAATAATGTTTCTAAATGCATAAAAGGAAATACTTGGAAACTGGATTACATTAAAATACACTTATCAATATAGTATTTTAAATTTATAGGCCCTCTGAAATCTATGCATCCTTTGAGAGTCCACAAATCCAGTCTTAACTACCCCTATTCTAAGAGATTTTTCAATCCATAACATAGCCAAAGTATAGTAGTAGTTCAAGTATTGTTTGGGTTAAATTCATTGTTTTGTGTAGATATGTAAGCCACTATTTGTAACATTGTTAATTTGAATAAATAAGGTCCAACTTTTGAAGCAAAAAACTTAAAGAATCTTTATCGTATGCACCATTTGAGAACTGGAAATTTTCTTTACTGTATGCAGTTAAAATCCCTTTACAATGTGAAGTATGCTTTTAAAAAGTTCCCCATTTTTTGTTTCCTTTTAGCTCAAGGGATGGATGTTTGGAAAATTACATATTTATATCAGATCTTTTGATTAAAATCTCAATTCTTTAGATACTTATTTTATTTTGATATAATTTCAAGTGTTATTTCATTGCTTAAAATATCTTTATCTGATAAACTCTTCTCTATTTATTCAGTTGGTGGAACTTCATGTTTTTTATGTCCCTGAAGGATCATGGAACTATAAGCTAAATACCATTTCAATAGAAGTAGTCAGTAAATTTATTTCAGCTGGCTTTATAAGGCAAGTATTTTGAAAGTCATATAGAAATATATTCAGTGAAGTGATTCGTTATCCTTCCCCTTCACCTCTTCCTTCCCCTTTTCCCTTTCCCTTTCCTTTTTCTTTTCCTAAAAATTTCTTGCCTTTCCCTTTCTTTCCTAAAATTTCCTTCAGATAAGAATGGGAGTGGGTCACCTCCTGCTATGGACTCCACTCAGTCCCAGGCTTAAATGCATGGTATGTACCATAGGAAGTGGTATTGCTCTTGGCATAGTGCTACAACCCAGAGTATACATTTCTCTTTGATGGGCTGCTGTGGTTAAACATTTAAGAGATTAATCATCTAAGAACATTTGATGAGCTACAAACATTAATCAGCCATTAAAATTTTTCAATTCTTTAAATATTAATTTATTAATTATTTGTTAGGTGCTAGGCACTAAAGATAGAAAGCAAATAAACCAAAAACAAATAGCCCCTTGCTTTCAGAATACTCCATTTTATTGGGAAGTGTGCTACACTTAACAGATAGATAGAATCCAGCTAATTTGAGGAGACTGCAACTCTTAACACAATAATGGCAAGTGAAGTTTACCTCTGGCACTACATTAGGCCCTACTGAGTTTCCTTTTGTCTCTCTTTGTCCCAACTAGAGATGAGTTCTTTACCCTGAGGCAGGATGAAGAAGAGTAGTTGAGCACTGTAGTTGGTATTAGACCTGGGGTAGCTACTGGAACTTTGGGTCAGCAAGGAAATTCTATGAATCATAGTTCTAAATTAAATTAGATCTGTGGTTACTGAATATAGCAATGATCAAGGAATAGGTAGTGCTGAAGTCCAATCCAGTCCAATGATCATTTATTAAGCACCAACTATGTGTCAGGCACTGGATTAAGGAAGTCCTGGGGATACAATTGATAAAGGGAAAGATATTGTCTCCCCTCGAGGAGTTTATAATCTTTGTGGGAAGGGGTGCTAAAACAGGCAGGAAAGGGATTGGGAGAGACCAGAGCTTATCTTCTTTTGTGGAGTTGAAACCTGTCAGAACAGCAGATACAAAGTATGGGGAGCTGAGAATCTAGTTTCTGGTCACTAGAAAGGAAGGTACTGGGAGCAGTATGGTGTTCCATCCTCCTGTCCTCCAAAGGGAGGGGAGAGGAAACTAAAGGAGCTGTTGTCAATCAAGATTTTGAGTTAGCAGCGTGGTAATGAGTTTAGAAATGATAGCCTATCCTGGGAAGGTCATCTATTTTTCTGGGGAATTGAAACCAGGTAGAGTTACAGGTATGAAGTAGAGGAGAAAATCATAGGAGCATCTAGGAGAATAGTATCATGAATCAAAATTGAATCAAATTAAAGCAAAACATTATAAATAGGACAATACAGGAAACATTAATATAAAATAGATCAGGATGGAGATAATCTTAGACAGATGGATTATAGTGCTTGAGATGTGCTATAGGACAGTGAGGTGGTGCAATCTATGAGAAGAATCAGGAAGATTTGATTTAAATCTGGCCTCAAACACTAATTGTGTGACTAGTTTTTCTCAGTTTCCCCATTTGTCAAATGAACTGAAGAAGAAAATGGCAAACCATATAGTTTCTTTGACAAGAAAACTATAATGGGGTTGTAAAGAATCAGGCATGACTGAAACAACTGAATAACAAAAAAAAACTCTGCTTTTTTGTTCTTACAGTCTCAGATGAAGTAAAAAAGGGGGTAGTTAACCAAACTGGTATTGCCAGTCCATCTTCTGGGGGCATTCCCAGTCTGATCATAGGCTGAATTCTGCAACCAACATGGGGCTTGGAAATTGTGGATGACTCTTCAACATAATCTTCTAGTTTACTGCTTTCTTAACTGACCAAATGTTCTATATGATGTGATCAAATAAGTCCTAGAACCAGAGAAGCCTGGCAATGATTGTGGCTGAAACTTGACTTCTGGGTAAACTTTCCAGTGACCATTAGAATAAAGAATGGATTTTTAGTAAATGAAAGAGCATGGACTTAATCTCTATATGATGGTAATTGGACAGAAGGTCTAAGCTTCCATCTTTCTTGAGAGTCAAAGCAGAGACAAAGTAGATAGCCCACCATCTCCTATGAGATCTGGCAGCAGTTATTATATATTTGTTGTTTGCTTTTATTGCCTCCACTTTGTCTATAAATTGGTTTAGGCAGCTGCCGGTTTCCTTCATACAGTTTTATGCTATATGGATATTGATGCAGGCAGTGATGGCTGGGAAAAACCTGAGATAGAAAGTAGAATTTTTGAGAAAGAGGACATTGTGGAAAGCATGAACAAAATTTATCCACTAAACTTTTCTGATTCCTCATCCTGGCATTCTTGTGACTGTGAGCCTTTGAAACCCTACTAGCAAAATACAAGTCCTGACAGATTCTACCAAGTTGGGAAGGGATTGATGGGGGAGGGAGGTGGTGAATGGGGAGAGAATTGGCAATGACTAACTACTAGAGAAATCAAAAAAAATCTTGTGTAGCTGGTTGCATCAGGAATGAATCTTGAAAAGAGCTAGGTATTCTAAGAGTTTGGATATAAAGAGGGAGAAACACAGGCGACCACTGGCAGAGACATGGATGACTGAATGTCCTATCTGAGGAATAGTTCTGGCGAGAAAATCTGGAAAGGTGCATTTTAAATGACAAAAAAGGAGTTTTACATTTTATTCTAGAGGTAATAGGGAGCCACTGAAGCTGTACCAGGATAGTGATGTGTTTATACATGTGCTTTAGGGAGATATTTTAGCAACTATCTTAGGATCTATTTGAGTAAGGAGAAATCTAAGGCAATTAGAAGGCTATTATAATAATCCACATGAGAGGTTATGAAGTCATGAAATAGGATGATGGTCATATGAGTAGAGAGAAGGGATGATCACAATTTTGTGAAAAGTGAACAAGGCTTGGTAGCTGATTACTGTGGAAAATGGAATGAGTTCTAGAGAATGAAAAGTCAAGGATGATTTGGATTTTATGAATGTAAGAAGCTTAATATTGCAGGACCCTTGACAAGAGTAGGAAAGTTAGGAAGAGGCATATATTTAGGGAAACAAAAATAAGTTCTATTTTGTAAATGATAACCTATGGGACATGTTGATGGAGAAGTTTACTAGGCAGTTGGTATTGTAAGACTGGAGCTCAGGAGAGAGATGAGGTTTAGGAGTGATTTATAGAGAGATAGTAATTGAACTCCCAGGATCTGATGAGATGGATCACTGAGGGAATGTAAAGAGTTAGAACCCAGGTCAGAATCCTAATGTATACTCATGTTTAAAGGGCAGAACACAGATGATGATCTAACAAAAGATATTGAGAAGTAGATTATTTTTAGCATCAGAAATGTCTAGGTTTTATCCTAGTAAATGATACCAAGATGATCCTATCTTCCTTGAACCCTAAGACCACTGGACCTTTCCATTTGTTCTTCAGTAAAAATCTATATGTGCTGCCCATCCCTATTAGAATGTGAGCTCTTTGACAGAAGTTATTATCACTTTTCTGTTTTCATCTCCAGTGCTTAGCATAGTGGTTTACATATAGTAAGCATTAAATAAATGCTTTTCTTTCAGTCATAATGATGGATGTTAGAATTCCCATTGGAAGAAGTGGATGGGTGTGGATGAATCATTTCCACAAATCCTTGTCCAGGGATAATGTTGGAGAAAAAGTGAGAAATTAAAACTTCAGGAAACATGGGGATTACACAAAGCCAATTCCTGAAATCTGAATATTATTATGAATAAGGAGGAGCTGTTGATCACAGAAGGTCACATTTAGAACGGAGCTCAGAGGCCATTTATCTGAAGCCATTTCTGACTGAGAACACTCTCCACAAAATACCTAAAAACAAACCAACAATATACACATCAACATGTCATCTAACTTTTCTTTGAAAAAATGAATCCATCATTTCCTTTATTCAGTAGTTCTAATTGTTACGATTTTTTTTTCTTAAATTGAGCTGATTTGCCTCTCTGCAGTATACACTGCTAGCTCTTCCCTACAGATCTAAGCAGGACAACTCTAATCCCAATTCCTTTGACAGCCCTTCAATTAGAAGACAGCAATCATATCATTGCCAAGTCTTCTATTCCCTAAGTTTAACATCATTCGTAACTTCAATCCATTTCATATGATATGATTTCCCTTGGATACTCTATCTCATCAATGTCTTTCCAAAAATGCATCTCCCATAACATGCAATATTCCAAATGTATCCTGACCCAAATAGGGTACAAGAAGTCTTATCACATCCCTGGGCCTGGTCAGTAGACCTTTCTTGATCCCATTGGCTCAACATCATGTTAACTCTCTTTACGTGTCACTTTGATTCATTGTGAGCTTTATGTGATCTACAGATTTGATAAGCATGCTGTCTTATTTAGCTTTCACCCAAGTCACTGATAAAAATGTTTAAAATCATATGGTCAATCATGGATCCTTTGGGGGATACTCCACAATTCACTTGTTTTCAGCTTGACATAAAACCATTCCTGATGACTCTAAGTTCAACAATTCAATCACTTCTAAATCCATCTGATTATATAATTATCTTACCCACAGCTCATTTCCCCCCACAAGAATAGCATGAGACAATTTATTCAGAGTTCAGCCTTCTCCTCCTACTTCTTGGACTTCTTCATTGAATATGCCTTCTTCATGCATGATGCTATCAAGCGTCATCCCTTTTGCTTATTCTGCTTCTTTTGAATAAAGTATACCCATCCAGAGCTATATTCTAGGCATGGGTCTCTTTTTACCAAGGCAAAATGACACTATGAAGTATAATTTTTGGCCTTGTTTTTAAAGGATCTAACTTCTCTTCATGCTCAAACTTCATGAATTTGTTTATAAACATTTAAGACCAAGAGTCTTATTGATAATTCTTTCCTGGATTGTTTTTTTCTCCAATAAATTTCTAGATGCCTCAGTAGACATTCTTCCCTAATTTTATTGTTTGGTATATAGCTGGATGAATATTCAATTTTCCTTCCTTCCCTTCCTTTTAAAATTTATAACTCTTTTGATATGATTTATAAGACACTAGGCAAATGCAATCTTATCAGCATTTATTAAGTTCATCCCATCCTTGGCCAAGAGCCTGTCATTTCAAATATTTTAAGCCATTATCCAGAAATTCAAATTCCACATCATCTCCTTTACCAACTATTTACCCTCCATGTGGCCCTCAGGTTTGCAACTTAGAAGTGATCCTAAACTCCAAATGTCTCTCATCTCCAAAATCCAAACTGTTGTCGAGGCCTGTCAACTTAACATTTACAACATCTCTTGAATACATATCCTTTTTTCTCCTCTGACACTGCTACACTTTGGTACAGGCCTTCATCTTCTCACATCTGTATTATTTCAATGACCTACTGATGGGTTTGCCTGCCATAAGTCTCCCCCACTCCAATCTGTCCTTCATTCAGCCACTAAAATTATCTTTATAGAGCATAGGGCTAATCATGGCAACCTCCTTCCTCCTCATCTACATCTAGTAGTTCACTGTTACCTCCAGGATCAAATATAAAATACTCTGGCCTTCAGAACCTTCAGAACCCAGCTCTCCTACTTTTCCAGTCACCTCACAACTTAACACCTCATGTATACTCTTTGGTCTAGTGATACTGATTTGCTGACTATTCTATACACAAGACATATTTGCTCCAGATATTTTTCCTTGGTTGTATCTCATTCCTGGAAAGCTCTTTGTCCTCTGCTCTACTTACTGACCTCCCTGGCTTCAAGTCTTAACTAAAATCCTTTCTGTTACTGGAAATTTTCCCCAACTCTTCCTAATTCTACTTCTTTCCTTCTGTTATTTCCTATTTATTCTGTATATGCCTTGCTCTATACATATTTGTTTGCAAGTTATCTCCTTCCTTTAGATGGTAAACTTGAGGGGGAGAGATTATCTTTTGCTGCTTTTTGTATCACCAGTGTTTAGCACAGTGTCTGGCACATAGTAGGTGCTTAAATAATGTTTATTGATTGATTGATGGGTTGCAATATAGAAGATGCACTAGACTTTCTTTAGGCTTCAGAAGGCAGAACTAAGAAAAGTAAGTGGAAGTTATAAAGAGATAAATTTAGGTTCAATATCAGGTAAAATTTCATAAGAATAAGAGTTGTCTAAAAATAGCTAGAGAGGTGAAGATTTCCCCTCTTTAGAGGTTTTCAAGGAGAGACTGGATGGCCACCTGACCAGTACATTTTCTGATGCCTGCAAACATACCCATAGAGAAATAGGAAAAAGGGTAGAGTTTAGGGGAAAAGATAATGAGTTCAGTTTTGGACATGTTGACTTTAAAAATGTATTGGGGACATCCAGTTTGAGATATCTAGTAGGCAGTTGGAAATGTGAGACTGGAGGTCAGAAGAGATTAGGACTGGAAAAGTTAGCTCTGGGAATCATCTTCACAGAGATGATAATTGAAACCATGGAAGCTGATGAAATTACCTTGGTTAAAAAAAATAGTGTGTGGGGAGAAGAGAAAGGCCCAAGACAGAGACTTAAGGACTTAAAAGCTATAACCAATTTTATTTCCCTACAATTTTGCAAAATAGGGGAAATAATAATGCCTTACTCATAGGGTTATTGTGAGGGTCAAATGAGATAATATTAATAAGTATCTGGCATATGGTAGATATATAAATAAATGCTTCTTTCCTCCCTTCTTTTCTTTTTCCCTTTCTCCCCTCCTTTCTCTCTTTTCCTTCCTCCCTCTCTCCCTCCCCTTCTCTTCCTTCCTTCCTTCCTTCCTTCCTTCCTTCCTTCCTTCCTTCCTTCCTTCCTTCCTTCCTTCCTTCCTTCCTTCCTTCCTTCCTTCCTTCCTTCCTTCCTTCCTTCCTTTCCTTCCTTTTCTCTTCTCTCACTAAATTCTTACTCTGTCATACCAATTTGTTTTGCTTACCTTTTCTTAACTTATTTACTCTTTTGTACTTTCCTCCTCAAACTCAAGTCAGTCTCCTTTCAACTTTTCCTTAACTTCTGCCAAATTAGTCCAATTTTCTCCTTCTTGAGACCAGTCTCTGGCCAAAGAAGATGGAAATGATTTTGACTGGAATTTCCTAGTTTTCTCAAATTTCTTCTCCCTAAATTCAGTCTCTGGCCTTCAAAAGTCCAAATTCCTAATCATCTTGATAAGTTTCTTCCTCTTATTCAGCTGATGTTTCTTCTCTTAGCTTCCTCTCCTGTTACCTATACCCACATGAATCAGGAATTAGGATTTACCAATTGAGTAACACTTATTAAAAAATGAGCTCGGTTTGACACAATTTGTTCTTGATGAAGCCACACTAACTTTTATGATACCTTTTATGTTTTCATTCATCCATTCATTTATTCATCCTATTGCTTGCCAGAAACTGGCAATAAGACAGTCACACATTTACGAATTTGAGAGTTGGAAGAAGTCTCTGTTTACTCTCAAGTCATGCAGGAATCCCCAGTGTTATATAACCAATAAAGGGTTTTCCAGGAAGAGGAGCTCATCTACTCCTGGCTCCCCAGGTGGCCCATCTACTCTTGTTCAGCTAATGTTAGGATGTTTTTCCTGACATTCAGCTTATCTTTGCCTCTACCAATTTCTACCTTTTGGTCCTGGTTCTGCCCTCTGGAGCTAGACATAAAAAAGCATGAGGCTCCTCCATATGACAGCCATCTCAGTACTTAAAAACAACTTTTTGGGCCCCCCCCTTAATCTTCTCTTTTTCACACTAAACATTCACAGCTCCTTCAACTGTCCCCTTATATCATGAATTCGAAGTCCCTCACTGTCTAGTTTTCCATCTTCTGGATATTCTCTTCGCATCTCTTTACACTCAAAAACCAATTCTTACTTACAAGTAAGATTCCTAAGGGACACAAGTATCTCAGGACCAATGTACTTTTTGGTCATGTTCAACTGAAATACTTTCCCAGGGTAAGGCTATGTTATTTTTAGAAAGAAACAAAATCAGTACCACAGGACTGGCAGACAAAGCCATAATCTCTGCTATCTTTTGTGTTTGGCTCAGCTGAATTCCTGGCTTAGGAATGATACCTGTGCTTTTTAGAGAAGAAAAAAAGTCATACCAGGTGAAAGACCAGGTGGAGGCTTGGTTCTGCTCTCTTCTGAGCAAGTATTAGACTCTGATCTTTTATCTACTCTCACCAATTTGCTTCAACTTAACTCTCCAGTTAGATCTTCTCTGTTGGACACTGTGCTTCTGCTGCTGCAAGATGCCCCTCCCAATGGGAGTGATATTAGCAAAAGAGGACTCCTCCTCTCCATCATTGCTGCATTTCCAAGTACAAGGGAAAAGTAACATACTAAACTCTTTCTCCAGAGCTGATTGACTTAGAGTAGGGACAGCCAATTTTTTATTGAGGTCACAACAGATATGGAAATTCAGTATCCCTCAATTTTGTCCAGTTTTAGATACCCAGTTAATGAAGTTAAACCTTTGTTTTCAAGTTATTTAAGAAAACTGCTTAATTTGATCAAAAACGGATCTACCTCTTATATTTATTTGCATTTACAAGGATTAGAAATATGATTTTTGCTGATATAAGGAATAAATGGATTAATCTTCCATATGAAAGCCTTTCAGGTATTTGAAGGCAACTGTTACTTTTTACTCTGATTTTTTTCATTACCAGATTAAATGTCCCCCTAGTTCCTTTAAGAGGTCTTTATATTGTATAGATTCTAAGCATTTAGTATGTATTCTCTACTAATTCTGGCTGCTCACTTCAACATGATCTCTGGTTTATCAGAGACCTTCCTAAAATGATGGTATCTGGAAATTAATTCATTTCTGCAGATGTTGTCTGACCAAACCAATGTTTCTCTCTAAAAGCAGCTCAAGACTGCATTAGCATTTTTACTGTCTTATCACATTATTGATTCACATACTTAAAACACTCCATTTTTTTCAAATTGCTCTATAATCACATCATCTTGAGTTTTGAACCAAACTGTAAAATTTTATATTTATCCATATTAAATTTTCCCTTATTAAATTCAGCCCAAGATTCTTGCTTCTCCAAGAAAGGTTTTATTTTGACTCTCATGCAAAATATTAAACTAACCCTCCTAGTTTTGTGTCATTAACAAATTTGATAAGCATGCCATCTATGCATTGTCCAAATTATTGATAAAAATCTTAAACAGTAAAGGGCAAACATAGATCTCTGAGCCATCTACTTATATCGACACTGAACTATTAATGATATAAATATAGTATTTCAACTAATTCCTTCTAATTGTGCTCTTGTCTAACCCACATCTTACTTAAATCTTTTCCACAAGAATATAATGAGACACTTTATCACTTTAATACAATCTAGGTAAATTATGTTCTCTGATCTAATCACTTAATAACTCAATTGAAAAGAGAAATGATTAACATTTCTTGACAAAAAAGCTCTTTGAAACCATTGCTTATTCACGTAAACAGAACTTGGAGAGAGAGGTAGGGAAGTTTTTGAACCACATCCTTGGGCAGATAGGGAAAAAAAAGGGGCAAAAGGAGAATGAGACAGGATCAAAGAAACTGATTAAAATAAAATCAAAGAACTTGAGATAAAGTTAATCAGCAAATAGACTAGCATGAGAATAGTCTAAGAAAACCTTCAATTACTGAGGGAAAAAGATATTGACTTAAAAATGAGAAAATTCATTCAAAAGAAATAAAACAAAGAAACAATTGCTTCATTTTTCCAATATCCACTATTTTGTTAATAATACATACTAGAATTTTCCAAGTTATTAAAATCAAGTTCACAGCTTATGATTTACAGATTCTATACTCTGCTTTTTTGAACATTGGAAAAATGTTTGCATTTCTCTGATCCTATGATACCTTACATGTTCTCTAAGATCTTTCCAATGTCCCTAAGTATGACTCAGCAATCATATCAGCGGATTTCTCAGTAAAGACAGCAAGGTGTTCCCTACCTTATTTTGACTATCTTCTTATTTTGATTATCAGTACTCTGTTGATCATGTTGATTTTATCCTTCTCATCCTAAAGCTGTTTTCCTTTATGAAGAAACAGAAGCAAAACAAAAACTGAACAATTTCCTTTGCCTCTGTTATCAGTTATCATTGCTCCATTCACTGTAAGCAGAAGCCTTGGGGACTCCATTTCTTCTAAAATATAATTTATTTTTAAAGCTTTTTGTTGGCCTTAATTTTTCATTCTTACCCCCCAGCTAATTTAGAAATTTAGAACTTTTGACACTATTCTTTAACAATATTATCCTGTTTTTTTTTTGTTTTTTTTTTTTTAATCAATCTTCTATTATCTACTCTTGCATTCTTCTGGACATATATTTTAAAAATCTGAGTTAGTTTGGTGAGGTCCCTTTGGTATCAATGTTTAGACAACTCAAGGTTTTCTTCCTTACCTAGCATTTACCTTTTGTGTCTCCAGAGTTTAGTTTCTCCTATCATTCTTCTGAAGGCTTTCCCTGTAGAATTTTAGTCCGTAGGATCTGTTCTTTCTCTGAAGCATTTGAAATATACTCTCTCAAGATTTAAGATGCCTTTTTGGTTTTCCTTTTCTTTACCACAAACTCTAGAAGAGAATAATCACCTTCTCCAACATTCCCATCATTTCTGCTCTTTGTTGGAAAGAATCAAATTCAAAATAGAGTTCAGAAAGAGCAACTCAGCAGATGAAAAAGTAAATGTAATTTCTCATCATTACATCTTTTCTGTACTTGTGATGTTTCCCAAACTCCTTATCTATTCCTTTTTTCTGTCTGGGGAGTCTAATAGATTCTAGTTTAAAAAAATTTCTTTATTTTTTCCTTTTTTGATCTTGATCCAAATGTTTTCCATAGATACTTTCTCCTTCTGAATCCTAGACTAATGAGTATTTATAATGATTATTTTACACAGCTACCCCCAGGGCAAATTAAAAGCATAATATTCTAGCTCATTTACTCTTTAAGTTGCTTTGAAGTATTTTGAAGTATATATTGTGTTTTTTTATGTTTTCTCTCCATAAGTAAATTTCCTTTAGATTCTAAGTAGGTATAGAACTTTATTAAGCTTGGGGAACTTTTAAGGCTAAGCTAGTTACCCCTTCTCAGCCTTAGTTTCTTTTCTAAAGAGATTGAACTTTATGGTCTCTAAGGTCCTGTCCAGAACTAAGTCTGTGATCTTAACTATAATAATAATGGTAGGAGTTCACTTTTATAGAGTTTGAAGGATTGCAAATTGCTTTACATTATCTGATTTAACTTTGAGATATGTGATAATAATGTCTCCATTTTATAAATGAACAAAGTGAAACAAAAGAAATTCAATGATTTACTCATGGCTAGTAAGTGTATGAAGCAAGATTTGAATCTAGGCCTTCCCAACTCCCAGATCCAGTAGAAACATTCATTAGGTTCCATTGCCTCATTCAGTCACCTAAGACACTATGTTCATTTACTTGTAATTAAGCAGCATGGATTTAGATTTTTTTCTGTAAATAGTGTATATTGGACAGAATCTGTCTTAAAATGACAAATGAAATAGTCTTTTGTGTTTCTAGAAGGCATCTACTAAAGATCCCTTCAGTAGAATACAGCCAGAGAGAAATAGACATTTATAAAATTATCTTCATTATTTATACAATGACTCTATGGGTTTTTTTTTTGGCTGAATTTCATAGACAATCACTTTATCTTTTTGTTTATGTTGGCTGGAAATGCTTGATTTAACAGTGATAAATTGATATTATTGATAGAAGACTATTATTAGAAGACTATTATTCCAAAGGATGATGAACTTCATAAATGGAGCCAAATAATATTCCAAATTTTGGCCAGAGAAAAAAATCGTATGTCAAAAAACAGAAGTCTAAAAGAAATCTGGATGAGACAAGATTGTAATAGTCTATAAAAATGAACAAAGACTTGAGAATGAGAACTTAACCTTACTGACAGATGGCACCAGTTGATGACATTTGCCTAATGGCATTTTGAGGGAAATATCAAGATGCCAGGTCCCAAGAGCTTTCATTTTAGTACTCTTGGAATGCCAGCATCCTGAGGAAAGAACAGAGCTATTGCATCCATCACAGGTATTCCCCACAATTGTAAACTCTGGGAATATGGACCTCTTGGTTATTGTATTATAGCTATGCTAATTTCACCCCTCTTAAAACAACTATATGTCAAGACATTTATGTATGTGTATTAAGCTAAATTTATTTTAGTGAATCAGTAATTCTAAAGGCCCAGCAATATGACAAAAATTAATCCCTCATTAGTTTTTTTAGTAAAAAAATTAAAAAACTCTTTAAGTTTAATATTACAGATGGAGTAATGTATCATGCTGTTTCAGGGTGTCACCTCAACTTACTTTACAAGCCTTGAGGGAGCAGCTGGGTGAATTCCTGGGCGAGGAAGCTGTGGCAGAAAAATTTTTATTTTTGAAATGCATAGGAAACAATTTAGCTGTGGTAAGTTATTTTCCATTGTTTTTATTCTTTCACTTTAAAAAAAGCACATGTTCTAATTGCTTCTCCACACGACTTCTTAATTTACAACTTAAACTATACTTGATAAACAATTAAAACTTTAGAGATAATTTATAAATTTTAAATATCACTAAGAAATTGTACAAGAAAGATTTGATTCCAACTTTTCCCCATTTTTAGGGACCAAGAGCACTGCTCTATATAAGAGTGTGTGTATGTGTATATGTGTCCTGCTATGTATATGTGAATTTCCTTGGTAGCAAAAAGAAGCATGAATTGAAAACAGGATTTTATAATGATGATTTTTCTGAGTAAATAATGATTTTCAGAGTTTTTGAAAGTGTGAAGTATTTTAGCTGTAAAAAGAAATGTTTCTGCCTGAGGGAGACTTTGCTGAATATAGTTTGAGTACAACATAGATCCAATGAGTCCTTTCGTCTAGAAATAGGAGCCATAGGTTGTATAGTTGGAAAGGACCTTGGAGACAGCTAATCTGATTCTGTTTGTAGGTGAAGGGGCTGAGACTCAAAGAGGTTAAATTTGCCCTTCTGGTTTCAGTAGCAGAACCAGAAGTTGAACCTGGGTATGCTGACATCTCCAGTACTTTTCCCAACTAGACTAGAGACAAACATCTTAGACTTATCAGATTATTGGATTTAGAGATGGAAAGAATCTTTTTTATATATTTAAAAAGTTTAAGTAGTATTGTATTTTCCCAAATATATGCAAAGATAATTTTCAACATTAACCTCTTTAAAAATTTTTTCTATAATGCTTAAAATTTCATTTCATTTTAATAAAGCTTTTTATTTTCAAAACATATATATATATATATAGTTTTCAACATTCACCTTTGAAAAACCTTGTGTTCCAAATTTTTCTTCCTCTCCTCCCCCCTCCCTTTTCCCAAGACAGCAAGCAATCCAATTTAGGTTAAACATGTGCAATTCTTCTAAATATATTCCATATTTGTCATGCTGAAAAAGGAAAATCATATCCAAAGGAGGAAAAATATAAGAAAGGCAAAAAACCAAGCAAACAGACAACCACCATCACAACAATAGCCACAAATGGTGAAAATACTCTGCTTTGATCCACGTTCAGTCTCCATAGTTCTCTCTCTGGGCCTCGTTTTATAGATGAGGGAAACTAAAACAGTTAAATGACTTAACAATAGTTTATTTACATAGGTAAAGTAAGTAAGTGGCTGAGGTTGGACTTGAACTCAGAGTCTCTTCCATCCCTTCTTTTTATAGATTAAGAAAGTCAAACCTAGAGAGAGAATATTATTTGATTAAGTTTCTATAGGTAGTGAGTAGTAGTCTCAATTTAAATTGTCTTTTTACTCCACATCTTTTACTCTGTCCACTGATGTAATCTTGTATCTCCTACTCCATCCCCATAACTCCCTTCCCTAGTGCTGCAAACAGAAAAAAAAAAGCTTGAGAGAGGCTAATGGGGGAAAGGCTTTTATTTTTGAATAGAAAAAAGGAGAAAACCAGTCAAAGAGAAAGAAGAAAAAGCAACTTGACAAAGTAAGGCCTGATTTCTTTAAGCTTCCATTCCATGTTTTCCTTAGAACTGAGGCTGCCTTCTACAATCTGGGTATATTTATCCCTTATTAATAGTCTTTAGGAAGTTTCAAGGGCTTCCTTGTTTTCCAGCTGTTGTAGTAAATAAAAAATTGTCATACTTACAATTGCTATTCAAACATTTCTGTCAGATTTCTGGCCCCTGCCAGAAAAGTACTCCCTCCCCATTTCTATCTCCTAAAATCCTTAACTTTCTTCAAAGCTCAGTTCACATACCATCTTTTTCTACACAAATCCTTTCTGGACTCTCCATTCCTTAATTTATTTTATATTTACTTTGCATAGATTTTATATCCACTATGTAGTGTATCTACTGAACTTCCCCCAAACTGTTCCTCAGAAGTTGGAGTCCTGAAATTCAAGGTGACCTCTGTGGGTCTAAACTATTAAAACTGAACCTCACAAGTTCATATTGGTATATTCTTCTTGAATAATAATTCAGAGTTAAGTCAATTCAACAAGCATTTGTTAAGTTTCTTCTTGTGCCAGTTATTTTGAAGCAAGGGCATTTGCTAATTTAACCTTGAGTTGGCATCAGCTTAGAGATGTAGACATGTTTCCCCACAATTAACCAATACTGAAATTATGGAACTGAGAAGAATGTGGAACTTAGAGAATTCTTGGCAAGGGGAGGGGAGGAGAAGGGGAAGCACCAAAAACGGAAGTAGAAAAAAAGTAGATTTGGAGTTTTGTGACATGGGAGTTGATGCTCAGTGCTGGGGTATTTTTGTCTCTTTCTCTCTAATCTCTTCTTGAATCACTGTGTAGCTTCCGAGGCTGGTACAGATATTGGCTATGCTGATGAAGACAACAATTTGTGAACTACCTTAAGTACCCCTTTGAGACATTACCCTTCTCCCCTCCCTGCCTCTGAGTTGGGGAGAAACTGCTCTGCTAATTTATCAACTCCTCCAAGGTGTTTTTCTCTTCCTTCTTATGAGTGGGAAGGAATAGAAACGAAAAGGGTATTTTCTGTTCCTTGTAGTAAGGAAGGGTTCTACATGCAGTGGAAAAACTTGGCACTAAATAATGTTAGATCCAAAAAATCTACTTCTTTTTATCTTTTTGCTTTCTCCTCAGTGATTGTATTGTTTCTTCTCTTTTATATAAAAGAAATTAACCACTACTGCCTTGAGACATAATTAATATTAGTGACTCCAATAGAGGATAGAGAAACTGATTAGTCTGGGGAAATTGGAAGCCTACTGAGAGGCTATAGAGTGTATAGAGTTGCAAATAATGATTTTTTCTCATTAGGTATCTCAAACATTTTCTGTCACTCTGCAACTCATTTGTTAGCCATCTCAAAGCTGATTTGCATGAATGAATGTAGAAAAATATTTTTAACTTGAAGTAAATAAAAAATTCTCCATGTGAGAAAAGATGTCCTTCCAGCCAGTCTGGTGCAAAAGAAGAGAAATGGTTGCCTTTTGTATATACCATATACATTCCTATTTGGATTGCTTTGTTGGTATTCACATTGTTGCTCTTCTACACTACTCCTTTCAGAAGTTCATTGGTTAATGAGGGACTCTAAACCCCCTTTTAAAATATCATCTCTGTTCCAACAACTTGTTAAATATGTATTATATATGAATATTATATGTGAAGGTAGCCTCTCAGAGAGTTTTATTATTCTCCCAAGCTGAGTGAAACTTTAAACTTCCATAAGAAGGAAGAGACCCTATACCAATGGAAAATGCCATCCATCTTCAGAGAGAGAACTATAGAGACTGAATGTGGATTGAAGCATATTATTGTCACCTTTTTTCCCTTTTTTTTCTTTTTTGTGTTTTTTCCCTTTTTGATCTGATTTTTCTTGTAAAACATGACAAATCTGGAAATATGTTTTAAAAAATTGCACATGTATAACCTATATTAGATTGCTTGCTGACTTTGAATGTTGAACACTACTTTTACATGTATTTGGAAAAATAAAATACTATTGAGAGGAAAAAAATTTTTTTCTTCTCTCTTTCTTTCTCTTACAAAGACATTTTATACAATTTGTTGAAACAGAAAAACTCATTGGTGATTAGATGGGGTCTGCCCAAAGCATGTGAAGACTTCTGATGGAATGGGCAGAAGAGAACAATTTGTTCCAATAGCCTGTGAAGGTGGCTGAAGCAGATACTGTAAAGTGCTTAGAGCTTGGCTAGACATCAAAGGCACTGAGGTCCTTTGCTGCATCTTGAGCCATCACCAGTCATCTTGACTATTCTGCTACTGGACTGTGACAGCTCTGGAAGAGAGGATCAGGCCAATGACTTCATGCAACTCTGCCTCACTTAAATCTGACTTATGCATGAATCTAAAGACATCGCCCATAGTGTTTTACCATTTTTGCCTTTTCTAAGTACTATGGTGACAGACAAATGACAAAGCAACAAGTGCAAACATGTTGGGAGCTATAGTGACTTCCCTGCACATAAGCAGCCTGGACCATAGGGTTGGCTTCTCACTGGAAGCAGCAGTGGGATTCAGCAGCCCCCTGGATGTTGGAACAGCCTTCTAAAGATTGCATGCTTGCTTTCTGGTTGAGGAAGAGTCTAGAAAAGGTGCCTTAAAATAGTCTGCTTACCCAACCCAGGTCTGTTTACCCAACCAGGCAGAGATTCCACCTTGTGTCGAAACACTCACACTCACACACACACACACACACACAGTTTCACAGAGTGAAACAAAGATGGGCAGGTGAAGGTCCACTTACTGAAGTAGGAGTTACATACAGTTTTTCTAGAGTGGCTTCAGTGAAGCACAATGTTCTGTGAAGCTGGTATAGATTTTACAATCAAAGCTAATCTAATCAACAAACATATCAAAAGGAGTGAATGACAGGCTTATGAAAATACAAATGCTACTTGCGTCTATGCTCATCAGTGTCAGTGCTCCCACCATAACAATCCCTGATGAGGTCAAAGAAAAATTTTATGAAGACCTGGAGACCCTAATCATCAGTGTGTCCAAAGAGGTCACGTTTCTAATTCTGGATGACTTTAATGCTAGAATAGATGCAGATTACCAGACATGGCAGAGGTTTCTCAGGAGGACTAAAGTTAGAAACAGCAACAGCAATGGTCATTTACCACTGAAGACTTCTGCATCTCATGACCTCATCACCAACACTATCTTCCTTTTATCTAAATGCAATAAGATCTCTGGGCTGCACCCTTGCAGTAAACATTAGCCTTTATAATAGACTATGTGATTGTAAGGAGAAGAGACAGACAGGATGTGAAAGGGACAAAGGTAATGTGTGGTGCAGAGTGCTGGACTGATTACAGACATCTTCTCCAGGCTAAAAATTGCATTCAGTAAAAGCAGAGACCCCAAGACAAGATGACTGCCACTTGCTTAATGTCAACAGATTAGACTGTGCTTCTCCAAGTGTGGACAGTTTCTTGCTAATTTGGAGGAAAAGCTAATCCAGGACTTTCCCTTCTCAAGTTATTTGATATAAAAAAGAGAAAAGGACCACATGTGCAAAAAATGTTCTTTTTGTAGTGTTAAGAAACTGGAAATTGAGTGGATGCCCATGAATTGGAGAATGGCTGAATAAGTTATGATATATATGTTATGGAATATTATTATTCTTTAAGAAACGATTAGTGAGATGATTTCAGAGAGACTTGGAGAGACTTACATGGACTGATGCTAAGTGAAATGAGCAGAACCAGGAGATCAATGTACACAGCAATAAGATTATACTATGATCAGTTCTGATGGACGTGGCTCTTTTCAACAGTGAGGTGATTCAGGCCAGTTCCAACGGTCTTGTGATAAAGAGAGCCATTTACACCAAGAGAGAGGATTGTGGGAACTGAGTGTGGACCACAACATAATATTTTCACCTTTTTTATTGTTGTTTGCTTGCATTTTGTGTTTTTTTTTCTCATTTTTTTTCCTTTGTGATCTGATTTTTCTTATATAGCATGATAATTATGCATGTTTAACATAGTGAATTACTTGCTGTTTAGGAGAAGGGGTTGGGGGAAAGGGAAGGAAAAAAAATTGCAATACAAGGTTTTGCAAAGGTGAATGCTAAAAATTATCTAAAGCAAAAAGCTTTAATAAAAATGAAATTGTTTGATATTTATAGTTATCCCTTTCATGTGGAAGATGGGATTTAGAGACTCAGCACCCCTGCAATCTGAAAAATCCCCATAAAAATTTTGGCTCTCCTTTTGTAGCAGAGAAGACTTTTGAATTTTTTTTTCTTTTGGTACTTTATTGTAAAATTTGAGTTAAGTATTTGGTCATAGGCTATATTATAATACTATACATATATTTTATGTATTTCTGACTTTCTAAACTTTTCTTTGTCACCTGCTGGCCTTTTCATGTTGCCTGTGGCTTCCACAAAAGTCCCCCCAAATTTCCATTTAATTTCTTATTATTATTCCTTATTTTTAATTTCTTACCCTGCTATATATCCAAACTATGATAGAGAAACCCACAGTGTAATAAGTGTTTAATAAATACTTGCTGATTACTTGATGGCAGGATATATATGTTTCACTTCTTTAGTCATAATTTTTCATTTTCATAATTAACTATCTGATGCTGATTCAGAAGTCCTTAGACCTATTCCTGCTGGGGTTGTATTGGTGGCCTGCACCAGGACTGCACATTGGATTCCCACTATCACACACCTTTTTGTTGACCTAAATTGGGTTCAGCTGAAAAACATTCTACTCCATTTGGAGGGGGGGTATTCTAGTGCTCTAAAATTTGTTTACAGTCATTATTTAAAGGAATTTAGAGTGTTTTGGGTTGACTTTACTCTGCCTCCACAGTTAACTAACTAAAAATAAAAGTACCCATTGCCACTTTTACTTTGATAGCTAAGTTCTATTCTTTTCTTTCCCCACTCAAATATGAATTTCTACTATAAACATACTTTGCTTAGTGGAAGAAATAAATTTGTGACAAGGTTTTCTGATTCTTTTTTTTTTCACTCTGTCTCAGTTGAGACAGCTTTTTTGAGTTTTCTGAAGCTCTACATTTTATTCTTAAAACATAATAATATTCCATTATAATTTGTTTGGCTATTCTTTAATAGGCAGACATCCCCATAATTTCCTTTTTCTTTTCTACCAAAAGAACATTTGACCAAGTAAAACTATTCCTCTAGTCTCACCCTCCATTAGAACTCTCTTTTATTAACAGTTGAGTTCTACTTAATTATGTGAGAAGTAACATTTGCATAATTGAAAGATGAATGAATTCAATTATTTTTGATGCACTCAGATAATAAACTTGTATTCTACAATATCTTCCATCAGGTTTTGCTATTGGTTTTAAAATCTAGCTTAGTTCTGTATATGCTCTTTGCAAAGTTAAAGATAGATAAATGAAAAATCCTGAAAGCCTTGGTTTATTTTTCATGTTTATATTTTCAGGTGAAGACAAAGCAAGAAAAGGAACTGAAACTCAAGTCATTTGCTCCACCATATGTATGTAACATGCTTAGAAATTTTTATTTTAAAACATTTTTTTAAAAAAAATTATTCTCTGTTAAATTGTTTCCTGTATGTTTTAGGCTCTTCAACCAGAATTATATTTGCTTCCCATAGTGGACCACTTAGGAAATATTTATTCATCATCATCATCATCATCTATTATGGGAGATGCACAACAGAATAATTCTAATATATCTGAAGATGATAAAGCAGTCCAGCAACTAGACAATAGTTCCCAAACTCCTTCAAACCAGAAACCCGAAAAAGAACCAAGCATAGTAGAGAGTACTACTAAAGTTCCTTCACTCAAGAATGAGGAAGAAGGTGATTTCAACTGCCATGGGGGAAAATGTTTATTATAGATTGTTAGGGTTGTAAATCCTAAAGGCAATCCCAAAACAAATCTAAGACCCAGAAAAAGCTTGTCAGGTTGACAGAAAGATACAATTCACTTTGGAACATCTTAGGTTATTTTCATAAGTACGCTAAGTAAGTAAGGAAAAAAGCAAATTTTTCAGCCAAGAATTACTAAACTGGCCCAGGAATAATACATACACTGTATTTTTGTATTTGAACACTAGTATAACCTCATTTTTAAACAGGAGAGCATTGTTAAGGGAGATTGACTTGGAGAATTTTTCATAAATCAAAAGGGAAGATGTATTTATGCTATTTAACCTCATGTTTTATATATGAATTAGAGAATTTTATGGGTTATGGGGTCAATACTTGGTGAAAAAATGTAGTATAAAATTTTAAATATTAAAGGTCAGAGGTCACACCCAAGAAAATAGGTCCAACTCTAATTTTTATAAAAATGTGTTCCCAGAGGAAATTGTATTTAAAAGATGATGTATCTTATTCCAATAGACAAAGTGGCCAATGTGGAATTTCATACAATGTTACCAGTGATTAAAAGAGTTTTTTGTTTTTGTTTTTGTTTTTGTTTTTGTGAAGGGATATTTCCCAGTGATAATCTCTCTTAAAGTTGATTATGTATAAAAATTTATTATGTTGGTATTCTTAGAATTAGTTTGATAAAGTCACATTTTTAATCCATTTCCATCTTAAAGTTGATTATGTATAAAACTTTATTATGTTGGTATTCTTAGAATTAGTTTGATAAAGTCACATTTTTAATCCATTTCCATTTTAACTGAGAATGATTTCCTATTCCTTCCCAGAATCAAAGAATCTTGGAGATGAGTGGCAAGGTATCTAGTTTGATGTCTATTCAAATTTTAAATCTTATTTCAAACATCCCAATTTCCATTTAAATGCCTGCATGAATTAGGAACTTAACCATTCCTTGAGACAACCTATTCTATTTTGTAGCAACTCTGTTTAACAAGATTTTTCTAAGGTTGAACTAAATTGTATTGCTCTAATTTCCAGCTACTTAATAAGACTTTATTAAGCATTTACTATGAAACAGAAATGATGCTATGTTGCAGATATAAAGAAAGGCACAATTACAGTACATATCTTTAAAGAGCTCAATTCTAATGGGGGAGAAAACATTCAAAGAACTCTATACAAGATACATATAATATAAGTGAAAGATAATCTCAGAAGGGAAATATCAACAAAGAGGGTATTCTAGGCAAGGACACCACTTATCCACCCCGTTATAGTAGCTTGTGGTTGGTCATCTTGCTTCAGTTCTCTCCCCACTTAAGCCTCTCCTCCACCTCGCTGTCATATTGCTCTTCTATGTCACCTTGCCTTTTCTATTAACTTCAGTGGCTACCTCATGCCCTCCAAGATCAAATATAAAATTCTTTGACTTTTGAAACTCTCTATTAACCTGGCCCCTTACCTTTCCATCTTCTTACCCCAGTCTCCATGTACTCTGTTATCTAGTGACATTGCTTTTTGCACACAACAGTCATCTCCCAACTCTGGACATTTCCAGTGGCTTGTATCTCATGACTGAGATTTTCTATCTTATCTCTGCCATCTTCTGCAAGAAGCCTTTCCTGGTATGCAGGTACCTTTCCTCTGAAACTATTCCAATTTATCTTGTAAATATTTTGTTTGTATATAGTTGTTGCAAATTGTCTTTCCTATTAGACTGTGAGCTCTTTTACGGCATCACAGCATATCAAGCACATCCCTGTGCTTTGTACCATACCCAAAATATAATACATAGTTAATAAATGCTTTTTAGCTGACTATGTGTCTCAGGTGGTGCAATAGATACAGCACCAGCTCCAAAGACAAGAGAACCCGGGTTCAAATTCGGTCTCTTAACACTGCCTGGCTGTGTAATCCTAGACAAGTTACTTAACCCCAATTGCCTCAGCAAAATAATAATAATAATAATAATAATAATAATAATAATAATAATAATAATAATAATAATAATGATAAAATAAAATGTGAGCTGTTTTATGAACTCAATACAGTCACATTAGCCACGATATCTACTTTTCCCTTTTTTCATAGCAATAATTTGTAACTTTGTTCCCAGAATTTTGTTCCTAAGTAGTTCCCTCTTGAACTAACTTTTCTTTTAGTCTCAGAGTACAAAATGCTTATCTCAACTCTGAACTCTGAATTCTTCTTTCCTATGGTTTATAGCACATTATAGATGATACCAGATAGTGTTCTCCTTTACTGTTATGATTATGTAGTGATTACTTCCCAAGATTCCTATTAATTATATTTCTATTAAGCAGTTCATACTTATTATTATTATTAGTTAGAATCAGGTTCTTTATTATTGTTGTCATTTACTTTCTACTGTGATGAGGTTCTAATCTTTTTCCTTCATATATTGAAGGTGCTATGAGGTCAGGGGAACATATTCTAATCCTGCTTAGATCAAATGCCACAACCCACAAAAGTCTAGATTTCCTTAGTTGTTAGTTTCCCACTCTTTGCTTTAAACTTATTTTATATATAGTTACCATTTATGTAACTATATACAGAAGTGTATTTATATATAGATAGAATTTTCTATATCTTTATCTATTCATCTATACAGGTGCTTCTCCCCATTCAAGTAGAAGATAAGCTCTTTGAAGTCAAGGATTGTTTCTATCTATCTTTGTATCCTTAGAATTAGCAGAATTTCTAAAATTGAGTTGAATTATATATATTCTGCATCTCCCTCAATGAACTTCATATTTCTTAAACATATATTTGTGGTTTAATGTATGTTGAATTAAACAAATCTTCATGATTTTGTTCATGCCTCTTCTAAAACAAAGGGAAAATATTGGAGACTGCTCTTTCCTTTTCTGGATATCCTGGAACTCCTGTTTTTTGTAGCATGTTATTGTGTTTGTTTTTCTTGTTTGGTTTTTGAAGATCAGGAGGAATGATCCCTGATGTTGGGGGAATTACCAGATCCTCCTGGGAGATCATGAGCAGAAAAAGTTTTTAAAAAGCTCTTTTCATTTCAAAAATCTTTCTATGAATTGTATTTTCTTATGAATGTATAGTACAAAGATACATGAACTTTTCAATTCTCTTCTAATTTATCTTATGTGATCTGGATCCATTACTTTTCTTCCTTCCTTACTTCTTACCCTTCCATTCCTACTTTTTTCCATTTCAACAGAAAGGCATTAAATGTTTTTCCTTATCTTTAGTTTTCATTTATCAGGTTAAAGAGGATGACATATATACATTTTTTCATGTGGACTGCTTTTATTGCATTTTGTTGTGTAGTGTTTGACTTCCTAGTCAATAAAGGCAAATCTTTGTTAGAACCACTAAAGAAATAAAACATGATTAATACGTATGCATTCACTACATATTTTAAAGTACTCTGGGACTAATATTTCTAAAAATATGATGAATTCAACTTTGTCATTTTAATTAAATTATTTCTTCTGTTAGGTAAAAAGAGTAAGGAAGAAGAACCTGTTGAGTCGCAAGTGTGTGATGATTTAAGTGTTGCAAATACGGAAACAGGAAACAATACAGCCATTTCAAAAGTCCGTATTAAAGTGTCTCCCAATGAAATTTGGGAAGATTGTAATAATGTTTTGCCTTGGAATAATGTCAAGGAGCAGACTCAAAGAAACGGTGCTAACATTTTGCTCAAAAGAAGAGGTATAATTTAATTCACTTTTTTTTTTTCAGCCTAGATCAGTTAAAGTGAGACAAAGGAATAGAATTATAGACTTTCAGATTGATAAGGGACCTTGGACACTCTCTAAGCAGTTGAACTCAGTTAAGTTCAAACACATGATTAATCATTAAATGATTTTCTGGCTGCAGTTTGAAGATCCCAGGGATGGTGAGCTTTCTACTTTGGGACATCAAGTTATTATCCCCATTCAGTTTCCTCCAGAGGCTCTCCTATCTAACTTATCTAAAATTATATTCAGCCTTTTATCTTTCCTTCTAGCTGTCATCCTATCTTGTTTCCCTTTTTTGACTAAACTCCTAGAGAAAGGAATTTATAATTGATTCCATCCCCTTCTTCTTATTTCCTTCTTTGAGTCTATGCAGTTTGCCTTCTGACCTCACTACTTACCTGAAATGCTTTCTAAAGTCAACCAATAATTTCTTAATCACTAAATCTACTGGCTTTTTCTCAATACTCATCTTTCTTGACTTCTCTACAATCTTTGGCACTGTTAATCACCCTCTTTTCCTTGATACTCTCTTCCCACTAGGTTTTCATCACATTGCTTTCCCCTGGTTTTCCTTCTACCTGTCTAATCATTCCTTCTCAGTTTCTCACTAAATACTTATTTAACCATAAAACCATAGATGTTCCTCAAGATCATCCAGAATCTTCTCTTTTTTTTTCAATAACATTTCACTTGATTATCTTCTCAGGTCTCATGATTTCAACTATTATCACTTTATGAAGGTGATTTATATAACATTTATTAAGTACCTGCTATGTGCTAGGCACTGTGCTAAGCACTGGAGATAGGAGAGGGTAAAAGAAAGTCCCTTACCTGTATAGAGCTTATAATCTAATGGGGGAGAAGGGGAATATGTAAACAAATACACACACATATACCTACATATATACAAAGCATATAATATATATATGTATATATACAGGATGAAAAAGAAATAACAGAGAGAAAATACTAGAATTAATAGAAATTGGGGGACATTTTTAGTAAATGAAGATATTTTAGTTGAAACTTAACAGAAGTGAAGGAAATCAGTAGATGGAACAGAAGAGGGAGACTTTCCCAGGTATGTGACACCACCAGAGAACATGCCACCTGGAGCCAAGAGATGTAATATCTTATTCATGGAACAAACAGCTAGGAGACCAGTGTTAATGGATCAAAGAGAACATTGGGAGAAAGATATAAGACTGGAAAAGGAGGAGGAGAGCTAGTTTGTGAAGAGCTTTGAATGCCAAACAAAGCAATCTGTATTTGATACAGGAAGCAGTAGAAAGTCACTTGAGTTTATTGAGTAGGGAAGTGACATGATTGGATCTGTGCTTCAGGAAAATTATTGTAGTGACTGAATGGAGAATGAGCTGGAGTGAGGAGAGACTTGCAGCAAACAAATTTACCTGGAGACTATTGCAGTAATCAAGATATGAGGTGATGAGGGCCTGATCTAGAGTAATGGCAGCATCAGAGGAGAAAAGGGGTGAGATATTGCAGTGTTGAAATTGGCAGGCCTTAGCAACAGGTTGGATGGGAGGAGGGGAATTTCCTTGTATTTTAGTGATATATCTCCTGGTATTTTAGTTTTATATTGTAACGTTTCTAACATAATTCCCAATCATTTTTAATATTTGGTGGCCAAACTTATATCTATTCAATTTTAATGTGAAAGGTTTTTTCTTGGGACTTTTTGGTGGTCCTATAGCTGACGGTAGCTTTGAGGCATAGAGTTTCCCAGTTTTTTGTTATAAATATTTTGTTATCTTCAGATCCTTTCTGTTTGTCATTGTCCTTCTTGGAAGTATCTGAGTTAACCTCTATGGACATGTAAGTCACTTTCTACATGATTACAAATTTCTTTCCAGAATTGGTTGGGCCAATTTATAGCTCTATCAGTATACGATATGTACCAAATACTGAACCTATCTTTCCACAATGAATCACTTTCTTTGCATAATTACAAACTACTTTCCAGATTATTTGGGCCAATTTACAGTTCTTTCAATATATAATATACAACAAATAGTGTGCCTGTCTTCCCACAATTTCTCCAACATTGACTATTCCTGTCTTTTGTCATCTTTGCCAATTTAGTGGATATAAGGTACACCCTCAGAACTCTTTTGGTTTATGGTTTTTTTTTTTTCATTAATGATTTGGAGTATTCTTTTATATTATAATTAGTAATGATGCTGGTTGTGGTCCCTTTAAGACTAGTCCTTTCAGATAGATTTATTCCTTTCTGATTCCCAACCCCTCCTTCAACTAGGACCATATTAGTAGTTTGCAGATCTTTTGAGAACTGGTTTTTAAGCTATTTTATTCTATATTTTATAGTCTATTCTTTGAACAACTTGTCTTTTGGATGGTTTGGGGGGTTAGATATTACTTTTAGTTTTCTATTTATTCTATATATCAGATATATTTGAAACGAAGATTTTTTTCCCCCAGTCAACGACTTCCCTTCTTATTCAATTTGCATTTGTCAATTTCATGAAATCAAAATGATATAACTTATATGTTATAATTGCTTCTTTTCTTTGTTTAGTTAAGAATTCACCTAGAAAGTTTAATTATAAAAGGTATATGGTTTATTTCTCCTTTAATTTGTGTATGATCTTTAATATTCATGTCATGGTTTCATTTCAAATATGGTAAAATGTTGGTCTAACCAAAATTTTTGTTAGACATTTTCCAAATTTCTCAGTAATTCTTGTCAAGTAGGGATTTTTTCCTGGGTAATTTATGTTTTCAGGTTTATTGAACACTGGGGCTATTATAATCAATTATTTCTGATTATCCTTATTTAGTCTATTCCTTTGATCTATTTGTCTACTTTTTAACAAGCACCAAATAGTTCTAGTGATTACTGCTCTATATCAAAGTATGAGCTTTGAGAGTACTATTCTACCTTCATTTTTTCCTTTTTCATTATTTCCTTTGATATTTTGGATCTTTTGTTTTTCCAAGTAGATTTTGCTGTTATTTTATTGTTTACCATTGTTCCCTGTGGTAGGTTGATTAGCATAGCACTAAATCTGTAAGGCAGTTTTGGTATTATTGTCATTTTAATTTTAATGGCAAGGCCTAGCCAAGATATTTGTTATTCCTCTTTTTTTCTTTAAAGAATGCTTTGTAATTTTGTGTATGTGTTCTTCGGTAGATTGACTCTCAGATGTTGCATTATTTTGTACTTAT
The DNA here is from genome assembly GCF_048593235.1 of Sminthopsis crassicaudata. Lineage (NCBI taxonomy): Eukaryota > Metazoa > Chordata > Mammalia > Dasyuromorphia > Dasyuridae > Sminthopsis > Sminthopsis crassicaudata. Next base: position 40,484,933 of record NC_133620.1, on the reverse strand, counting down.
TTTGAATATTATTTCTATTATTATTGCTTCCCAGCTTTTGTTATGAGTATGAAAAATGTTCTTGATCCTTATTTTGTAGTTGAAATTTTACTGGAGCTTTTGTCACAGATTCTTTGCTGATTGCTAAGGATTTCCTAAGTAAACCATTGTATCATTAGCAAATAAGTGTAGTTTTCCATCTTCTTTGCCTATTTTTATGAATTCAATTTCTTTCTCCTATCTTCCTGTTATTGTTAGCATTTCTTGACACATGCCAAATAATATCAGAGAAAGAGGGACATTCTTATTACTCCTATATACATATAGGAACTCTAGTGTTACATAATTGCAAATAATATTAGCTTATGATTCTATATGGATACTTTTTTCATATTAAAAATATAATTGCTTATACTTTGCAGGGGATTTTTTGTAGAGTTTTTTTTTTTTAAAGTAAAAATGGGTGTTGTACTTAAGTAACAGCTTTTTTGGCATCCATTAATATTATGTGAATTTGTTTTTAATTTGGCTAATTACGTCATTTTCTTACTGTTGAGAATTCTTGATATAAATCCAGCCATTTTGGCTAGAATTTTATTTAAAATTTTTGAATTGATATTTATTAATAATGCTGGTCTATAATTCTCCCTTTTTTGGCTTTGCCTTTCCTTATTTTAGGGATTAGGACTGTGTCTGATAAAAGAAGTTTGATAGAGTACTTCTCAATTTTGAAAATTACTTATATGGTATTAGAATAACTTATATAGTATTTGTATTAATTGTTATTTAAAAATTTGAAAAAATTCTTCTAGAAATCCACCTAGACCAGAGATTTTTCCTTTGATAGTTTTTTTTTAATAGTTCAATTTCCTTTTTCTGCAGTTGGATTATTTAAATTCTTGTGGGTTATTAATCTGAATATTTTATATATTTTCTAAATTAATCCTCTTAATTTTAAATTCTCATTTTTGTTAGTATATAACTGTGGCTTTGATCAGTTGATTTTGATGTATCTTTGTAATTATTTGGAGATTGTTGTGATTTTCCCTTTGGTCACATTTTATTTTATTATTTTGATTTCACATCTGTCATATGCCTTGTAGTATTTGGCAAGTGAATTTGTACTTTAAACCAATGTTATCTGTGGCTCCCAAGTGTTTGCTAGCTGTGGTTGTTTCTGAACTTTTCCATCATTTTCTTTGTATCAATTTTTATATTGGTTATGTTTCTCTAAGAAACTATCTTTACTTTTGCCTACTTGTCAACTTTTAAAAACAGGTTGAGTTAAAATTTACATAATGATACAAAATGTTTTTTTTTTTTTCATTTTAATTATTTTAATTTGATTTTTGGTCACATTGATTTTATCCTAATAAGCCATTGATTCGATTGCACTGATGTGGCTACTGATTCTGAAATGATTTCTATGTCTGTAATGATAATGAATCACTTTCTTTCTGTTTGAATATGATCTTTTTTTAAATGTTCACTGCATTCAACACATTGCAACTTTCTTTTTGAAAAAGTAGTTATGATATTTAGATGGGAGTCTTATGGAGCAGTCTACTCTTTGGCTTCTTTTAAACTCAATCATATTTTCCAAAATGGCTTTCACTGTCCCTAAACCAAATATCACATTCGTTTGACCCTATTAAAGTATAAGCTTACTTATTTGGAGGATGATATGAAACTATTTCCTCTATAATTAATTCATTTCCTATCCAAATGTACCTTCTACAGTTAATTAATGTTGATACATAAATTGAAATTATCTTCATTGTAACCTTATATATTTGCTCATTAGATGCTCAGTAAAACAAGAAAATCAAGTATCACATGAAACATTTCTATTTGTCTCTAGGTACACAATAATAACTTTAATTTATATAAAATTTTAAGGTTTACTAAGCCCTTTCCTATGGGAGGAAAGTAAAATAAGTATTATTACTCTCATTTTAGAATTTTATAGTTGAAGAAACTGATTCTCCTGACTTTCAAGTCCAATATTCTGTTCTAATGTTACATGGTAACCTTAAATCAACACCATGAAGTTGTGAGCCATTCTATTTATATTTTTATATTGAGCTTCTTTACATATTTTTATTTCATTTCTAGTTAGTATATCAAGATGGATGTAATTTTGTTTCTCATATAGAATATTATTTTTATTGGCGATTAGACAAAAGGTCACATACTGAAAGTGCCACTAGTTATAATGTTAGTAGATGGCTTAAGAATTTTATGATTCTTAATTTTCCTGATTCCTTTCTTGCCAGTTTGTCTCTCATTTTTGCAGAAATAATTATCTTTATTTTGGTTCATTTGGGGGGTGTCAAGATCGAATGTTTCTATTCTGTCCTCCCTCCCTCCCTCCCTTCCTTCTTTCCTTCCTTCCTTCCTGCCTTCCTTCTTTTCCTTTCTTTCCTTCTTTTCCTTTCTTTCCTTCTTTCTCTTTCTTTCTTTCTTTTCCTTCCTCCCTCTCCCTCTCCCTCTCCCTCTCCCTCTCCCTCTTCCTCTCCCTCTCCCTCTCCCTCTCTCTCTTTCTTTCCTTGCTACCATCATATGGAGATGAACTTTTTCACTATCAGATAGGTTCATCCCTAGAAAAGATACATATATCAAGACACATATGCATTTTATCAGTTTTCTTTGAAATCTTTCCTACATGACTAAGACCTGCCAAAGTTTTTCCTTCACTTCAAAAACCCCACAATTACTTCTCCATTTTGAACCCTCAAAGTAGGCCTTAAAAGAATCTTTTAAAATGTTAATGTCTTAAAGTTTTCTAACTTCCCAATATGTAAGAATTTTGTTCAAGTAAAAAGGGATTTTAAAAGTGAAAGCATATATGAGAATCTTCTGGTATGATATATTTTTAAAACATACATTATATATGGGTTGGGCAGGATTATGGTAGATATGTGAATGAGCTACAAACAAAATTGTATTAAATAAATTCTAATTATTCTTAATTTTATTTCATGTGACTGAAAATCAACATTGGTTGGTATGAACTTTGGGGGAAAAAAAGTCAGCCTAAAAGACAACAAGATTAAAAAATACCCAGCCAGAAAGTATGGATTTCTAGAAGCATTAGATGATAAACGTATTTTACATGCACAAAACAAAAAAAGGTAATTGTTATTCATTTTAAGTATACATTTTACAGCACTAACTAATCCAAAAGAAGTAAAGAATACTATTTTGAGAGATACACTTTTATTTAACTTAGCTCCAGACTAATTCATTGTGGGAAAAATGTTTCTGCTCCAGTTTTTGCATATTATAAGAGTTAGTCTAGTAACAGAATAGTTTCTGTAGCTAGGAGGGTAATTAGCAAATTCATTAAGAATCTGTTTATACTTTTCAATTCTACTTATTTGCTTGAATTAATCTTCTCATCCTGAAGTAAAATACTTAGCATCTATTAATTAAAAAAAACTTCAAATTTCATAGTGGGGTCCAAGGTATTTAGGCAACACTTTCATACATTGTAATTTATAATTAAGACAAAGGTGCTTCAGTGATTATCCTTAGCTTAAGAATTATGAATAGAAATATGATGAAATTGTTCATTTTTATGTCATGGCTATTAATGCCTATCTAGGTTTGCTTTAAACTCCTGTTTTAAATTTGATTTTAATAATGAATATAAAGTGAGAGAATGTATTAAAGTTCTTTGGAGGCCTTACAATCCTATATAAGTATCCAATGATATTGTGTAATGATATTATTATGTTGATCATAAGTAAGGAATAGATGAGTTTTTTAACAATATCCCTTTATTTGTATTATACACAAATGTTTCCTGAAAATGATAAAGAACAGATTTTGGAAAAAAATTTAAAGATATTCATAAACCATGTTTTGATAAGTCTTTCCAAATATGTATTATTTCCTTCAGCCAATTCCTGTGGGAAAATGGAGACAAGATAACTGATGGCAGCAAAAAAAAGGAAGATCCGGTACGATTTAATACTTTATGAAATATGACAGACTATTGCAATGTTTACATTAAAATTCATGCAGCATTGAAAATTAAATTTTCTGTTTCTACTAATAAAACACTTCTAATTTCATTATCATTAATATGAAGTGAATTCTCTAGTTTGCATTTGGGAGTAAACAAACAACATGTACTAATGAAAAGAGAGAAGTAAAAACCATTCTTAACAAATCCCTCTTGAATTCTCTGCTCAAACCAGTCATCCTTATTTTGAGGAGAAAAGCACTTTCTTTGGACTGTCAGTTTTGTGGCTACCAAGAATTCTATATAATATTATCATCATTAATAAATAAAAGGATACACTTCTTTTCAACAGAATCAATCTCTTTTCAACAAGTTCTAGGGAGGTTAGAAAATAAGCTTGTTTTCCTTGGCTTTGGGACCAGAGTAGTAACAATGAAAAAGGGGAGACAAGGTTACTGCTTCATGTTTGCGTCTTTGTAGGTGGGTTAGAGAAAGCTTAGGGTTAGAGAAACACATTAGCTGACATTTATAAAGTTCTTTAAAGTTTATGAAATAATTGACCTGCATTATCTCTAGTTTGTATAACCTAGTCATTTAGTGGGGGAGAACATGCTTTCCCAAAGCTCAGTATTCTGTAATCTGAGCAAGGATGAAGTAGAAGTTATCTCTTTCCCTCTCTGCCTCTATTTCTGTCTCTGCCTCTGTCTCTGTCTGTCTGTCTGTCTCTTTCTCTCTCTCTTATTGATGTCCCATAATATAGAAGTAGGATTTAGATCACAAAAGGAGATTCTGAGTCAGGGCTAGTGAACTCCATGAGAAAGAAGGAAGAATATCTTGGGAACTGAATGAAAATAGCTACAAGGATCTGGAATGGGTAGTAAATTTGGATTGAATGAGCCTCAGAGGAAGGGGATTGTTGAATGATGCCATGTAAGGGAAAATCTAGAAATGACGATGAGGAGTATTTAAAATTTCCTTCTAGGACTCGTGAGTCAGAAATAGCAGAAAAGGTCCGGCCTTATTAACAAAAAGAGTCTATGATGTTTTGTCACTTGGGGGAAACAAGATTTTTGTGAGCGCTAGAAAATGGAAGAAGCTTGAGAAAAAAAGGGTCTAATTTGAATTGAAGTGTGTTAATTACAGAATAGGAGTTCCAGAGGCCACAGAGGAAGAGAAGGGCATATTTTTAGTGGAGCATTAAACAGTTGGATAAGGAAGACAATAGGAAATAAGATTTGAAGATGATGATGATTTACTCTTAGTCAATAAGAGGTTCATTATCACAACATAAACTAATTTAAACACATGTCTTTTCCCCTTAGAAATAAACTCCTTAAGGGCAGGGACTATTTTTGTGTGTGTGTGTTTTTTTTTTTTTTTTTTTGAGCTTTTAATCAACCCAGTTCCTGGCACCTACAATAGTGAGCACTTAATGAATGTTTCTTGACTGGTGCCAGTCATATTATAAAGAGATTTTACTATGTGAATTATAAATTTTAACCTTGTTCTACACCCTTACTTTTGTGTTTCTGTAGATTTGTCTTAATAGAAACAACATTTAAAAACTGAAATTTCTGTTTCTATTCCTCTACTTAGAAATTTATGTTTTTCTTTTTATTGTGTTATAACTTTTGAATAAGTTGACTCATTTTAACCAAAGTTGATGTGCATCCAAAAATTTGCCAAGTTATACCATAAGCTTAGAATAGCATTAACCATCTATATGCCAAACAATGTACCAAACTCTATCAGTTTCTCACCTGTAAATTAAGTGATGATAAGTAACAGTCTTCAAATGGGCATATATTTTATGATAGTATGTAGTGAGGTCTACTTGCCTCATAGGATTGTTGAGTGCGATATTCTACATAAGTGCTAAATAAAAGTGAATTATCTTTCTAGCCAGTAGAATCTCTCTGTCTTTTATAATTACCATAATAAAGTCTAATAATCCTTTATTCTGAATAGTTCTACCAATAATCATTTCAATAACCTATAGTTATTTTAAAACAAATCTTTGACTAACATACATCATGATCTCATAGCTTTCTGCCAACTTTTGCTTTTTTCTCCATGCACTTCATCTAGTTAATCTCCTTCTCAAGATAACGTGCCTGAAACAGAAGAGAATACTCAATGGTATAGTTTGACCAGGGTAGAGAGGATGATCTCTTCCTTAGTAATTTTGGAAACTTTTTCTTGTAACCTAAATTGTATTAGTTTTTTTCTGACTATTAACTCATCCCTTAACCATACTATCATCAAGCCTCTCTGAGCCTCAGTTTCTACATCCATTAAATAAGTATAATAATAGTACTTACTTCACAGGGTAGTTATGAGAATCAAATGAGGTGGCATAGGTAAAGTGCTCTGCCAACCTTCAAGCACTATCTGAATGCTGGCTTATCATCATCATCATTATTATTAGCCCACACTCAATCCCTTCCACAAGATTAACATGAGAGATTTTATGAGATCCTTCACTAAAATCTTATTTTATTATTATTTTTTATAATTATTATTTCTGTATCATTCCCCTAGTATTCTACCATTCTTTAAAAAATACAATCATTTTCAGATCTAGCTTTTCCAAGCCTTATTCTCAGTAAGTCTTCTCTTGTAGCCAAGAAATATAGCTCAGTTAAAAAAAAAAACCAACCCATAGTGATTGCATATTAAAGTGTATGCACTATTCTTCACCCTTAGTCTCCAAATAAGAGAAGTTAATTTCTTCTTCTCAGGAGCCAGGAATGTTGTTTATAATAGCAAAGTGTTTGTCACTGTATAATATTCTTTCCATTTTGTGTTTTTCTAATCATTCTGTAAGTCCATCATTTTATCTACCTTTATTCTTCACTTATTCTAAACAAATGTTTTTTTTTTTCCTTCTCTTCACGACTTCTAGCTCATTTCTCAGTAATTTTTCCCAGGTTATCATCCTTACTTTGCTTTCCTTTTTCCCCAAGCTTCACCCTATTGCTAACCAGTTTAATGTTATACTGTTCTCTACTCTTGCCCCTGCCTCCTTGTCCTGCAAGTATTCATGACTTACTAAATCCCAAACCAGAATTATTACCATTATCTGCTTCCTCTACTCCAACTCACAATGCAATTTAGGAAGAAATCACACCTTAGAACTGATTAATACACTTCAGACTCTACAAATATCTGTGACCCAATCCCAAGCATACTTTACACCACAAGGCAATCCTTTCATTCTTCCCTATTCGACTTTGTGTTGGCATTTCTGCAAAGGCTACTGTCAACCTTCTCTCCTATCTTGAAGTCAAAGGAACTAGTATTCAAATCTCCCTCTGTCACTTGCTGTCTATGTGATAGAGTGTAAGTCGTATAACCTGTTCAGGCCTCAAATTTCTAAGCTAAAAGTATGATGGAGTTAGACTAAACGGACTTTCTAAGTTCTTTTCTCAGCCTTTGTTTAATTTAAATTATTCAAATTGTTCTTCCCATTATTTGTATTGCCTCAGCTTTCTGGCTTTTGCTTTCAATTTAGTTAGGGGAATCTAGATTTTCTGATATACTTTGTTTTTTGAATTGTTTCACATTTTGTGTTGTGATTAGGGCAATATGGCATTCAAGTGTTCTCTTGTAAAAAACAGGTAGATCTTGATTCAGTTGACAAATCTTCAACAGCTTTCTCAAGCATCTCCTGCCATAGTGGTGTTTGGTACCTTAGGAGTATTCCTTGATAGCTTTACTTTTCTTCTTATAAGAGGTTCTTACTATGGCAGTAGCTGCTGTATATCTGTTGTATGAAGATCATAAAATGTTTTTGCACTTTTTGTTAGATATTTTGGGAGACTGAGTTAATTATATGATGGCATAGCAAATGCCAGATTTTTAAATAATTCTGTTCCGACATAGTTGTTCTGTTAGTTGGATTCATTCTATAAACTCAAAGAGCACTCAGAAATTTCAGCCTCAGTCTGCTCTTCTCTCTTGAAAATCATTTGAGTCCTGAGTGCTATTTTGGTCATCCTTTTCATTATTAGGATTTCTGGACTTTTTGTTAAGAAAAATTTTCAATGATCTTGGGTTCCTCAATTTTTCCCTCCTCAGATTTTAAAAATTATTTGATTTTCAGCTCTTATTTTATCTGATCTGTATTTAGGGATGAAGTTAATTGTGAGATTTGCCCTGCATTGGTCTACAGTATATCATTGTTTAACAGTACAAAGTCTTTACCAATAGATGATAAGATCCATTTCCCAATTTGTTATGATAAAAGGGTTCAAACCTTCAGTCCACTTTGTGTTCACTTGTGGTGTCCAGTAGGTGGAGTAGTACTATTTCTGGTGGATTCTGGTGTATCTTTCCTTGTGGTAGAAGAACAAGAAGGAGCATGCTTCACTCTTCTACATGTAGAGCATATTTTTATAGTAGTTCTAGTTTATAACCTTAGGCTGCCCGGACAATTTCTGTGACTTTTCAGAATATTGCATCACATTGAAGTTGTGCCAGGAGCTCAGTTCATCTGTATTTCAGGATTCTAGACAGTCTTTCACAACCTCTCTATAGCAGTCTTTGGGCCCACAAAGAGACTGATGTCACCCTGGCTTTCACTTTTCTGCTTTGTCATCTCCTCCCCTCCTGCTATGGGGAATGAGTTAGACCTTGAGGGTTGGTTGTGTTACTTTAGTTTGTATAAGACCAGGTAATTATGACTAAAGTCTTACCATCCCCTTATTTTTTTCATAATGTGTATCCCTCCCTTTGGTTTCTCCCTTTCTCCAGTCCATCCCTCACAACCCCTCATAGTCACAGTTAAGTGACTTTTGTTAAGTATACATCTGAACTTGTCACTCAACAACTCAATATGCTATATAGTGTTGTCACTTAGCCACTCACAATGGGGCCCCTATGATTTCCTTGCTTCTCTGCTTGGCACTTGGTCTCTTCAGAGGCAGAATCTGCTTTCAGGCCTTCTCACACATCACCTGCCTTCACACTGTTGTCCATCCAGACTAGCCTATTAACTATCTCAAGCTCCCCATGTTCCCAGTGCCCGTACTCTCTCACCTCACCCCCTCTTATTTAGAAATCTTCCTTTAAAAGTCCCCTCATGGCTACTTTCTAGATGCCTTTCTTGTTCATTCTGACTGTGTCTGCCTTTTCTCATCAATTACTGTGATGAAAATGAATATCAAGTTTTACTTATATATATATATATATATGTATATATATATACATATATATATACAGTAACAAACATATGACAGGTGCCTAATAAATGCTTCTTGATTGTTTATAAACTATTTTGTATCTATTTTTGTCCTTTTTTCTATTTAAAAAATCATTATCTTTAGTAGAGGAAAAAGAGAAGAAAAATAGTATTTATGCAGGTGGGCCTTCTTTCCTCCTTCAGTTATCATTATTCCAGAATACTGGAATATGCGTTAAATTTTTCATCTACTTCTTTGTGCAACTTGCCATTTTCCTCAGTCTTTCAAAAATCCCTGACAATAGCTGAGTAACTGTATCTACCTGTTTGCATTTTTGTCCTGCCCTTTCCAATCCAAAATTAGCAAGTGAAACTACAGGCAATTCTTTTTTCTGTCTGTATTAAATTATCATTAGAGCATCTGTCCTAAAGAGCAGACCTAATCCTGCTCTGCTTCTAGGCCTTTTCTTAGTAGAATTCTAAAAAGTCCTTTTTGTTGTCATTTTTTTTCCTTGTCAGTGTCATTAGTGCTCTCATATTTCATACACCTAGCACTATTCTTATTTCCCTGCCTTGCTTTTGTATTTGCTCTACCTTACAATCCTCATACATTTTTAGAAGTCTTAGTTGGTCAGTGAGTATACTGTTTATATACATCAACCTCCTCGGACAGCTGCCCCTTTTTCTTCTCAGTGTAATTTTTCTCTCTTTTTAATCTTCAGAGTATCATTCTTGAAAGTTTCCCTTCCTCTCTAGGTTGACTCCCTTGTTCAGTTTTAGTCTATTGAATACTGCCTATCTATCCTTCTTTTCTTTTTTTTTTTAGTAGTATTTTATTTTTTTAAATATGTAATGATAGTTTTCAACACTGATTTTTGTAAAACTTTGTGTTACAATTTTTCCTTTCTCTCTTACCTCCCCTCTCCTAAAAATAGCAATCAAACTGATATAGATCAAGTATGTGCTATCCTTTTAAACATATTTCTATATTTGTCATGTTGTACAAGAAAAATCAGACCAAAAGGAAAAAAAACACAAAGCAAACAAACAGAAAGGTGAAAACGCTATTCTTTCATCCACATTCAGTGTCAAAATTCTAACTCTAGATGTGATTGGCATTTTCCATCCTAAGTCCATTGGAACAGCCTTGAATTACTTCATTGTGGAGAAGAGCCAAATCCATCACAACTGATCATCACAAAATCTTGTTGTTAATGTGTGCATTGTTTTCCTGATTCTGCTCACTTCACTCAGTATCAGTTCATGTAAGTCTTTCCAGGCCTCTCTGAAATCAGCCTGCTGATTAAAGTAACTGAGGAATGGGGTAATGAGGGCCTGTCTCAAGGTAAGGACAGTGTCGGAGGAAGTGGAAATTCAGGAGAGATGTTACAAAGGTAAAAACCAACCGACCTTGGCAAGAGTTTGAATTTGGGGGAAGATGGGATGACTCCTAGATTGTATGCCTGAAGAACTGAGAGGATGATGTTGCCTTCTACAGTAATAGGGAAGGTTAAGAGAGGAAGAAGGCTTAAGGGAAAAGATAATGATTTTTTTTAGACATATAGAGTTTAAGTTCTTAAACTGGATATTAAAATCTGGGTACCTGAAAAGCAAGTTAGAGATACAAGATTGGAGGTCAGCAGAGAGGTTGTTAGCATAAAGATAATAATTAAATCTGTGAGAGTTGATAAGATCACTAAGTAAAATAGTATAGGTGAAGAAAAGAAAGAAGGCCCAGGAGATAGCCCTGTGAGACACCCATGGGAACATTCTCCACATTTACCTTCCCTTTCTCTCTTCAATAAAGAATATTTCTTCCAGAACTCTTTCCAATCAAGTCTTATCTATCAAGTTTCTATAAAGTCAAATTTGCTTTCTTATACTGTGATTACTAATTCAACTTGTTTTACATAAATACTTGGTGTGTTTGTGCATAATACTTGATGCCAGGAGTTTTATTATTAGTTCTTTATTATGTCTCCTGAAAACTTCTGACTATTTCTATTGCTATTGTTTGTACATCATAACTACTCTCTGTGGCACTGAGCTTGGATAATCTTCAAGAGAAGCTTTCTCCTTTTTCTTTTCTTTTCAGTTTAAAGACCTTTTAGGTAAATATACAAGGCTCCAAGACCTGTATTTACACTGGTGACAACCCTTGTTAGGTAAATTCCATTTCTTTCCGGACTCTAAATGTTTTTGAAATCAAATTCCTTTTTCAGTTACCAACTGCACATTACTCAAATTTCTCTTTATCTTTCAAGAGTTAAAAAAAAAACCAAATATAATAAATAAGCATTTAGTATTTAGTATCTAACACGAATACACTATGTGTGTCCTAGTCTTTCAGTCTTCAGTTTCTTATCCAAGCAATTGGTGATGCTTTTTAGGGTTCTTCTAGCAGTACAGATAAGTTTTGTTTATCTGGAAAAATAATTTTATCTGAAAAATCATGATCTTGAACAAAGTTAAATGAAGTAAAGAAGACATTGAGTTCAATCTTGATCTTGTTTGAAAGCAAAGAAATAAAAATTCTTCTCCAGTCCATCCTATTCCTAAATTTTCTCCTTTCTTTAGGCAAAACAGGTAGAATTTAAGGCAATTCTCATGCATTTTGGTACACATGGATGGTTCATGGGATACAACACTTACTTTATTAGCAAGTAGATGGCTAGTAGAATGATTCAAAGTTTTCTTCTGCCACATAAATTGTTTCAAGAAGGAAGGTGTTTTTGAAAGTATATTTACTTAAACTGTCAATTAGGAAATTGGTGTAGTTGAACTAAGTTCAGGGGGAAGCAAAGACAAGACAGTTTTGGAACTGCTGAGTTAATTTGTTATGTGTTTATAAATTACAAACTATGAAATAGAGAATCATGGCTTTGTTGTATAGTCCATTTTTGGCCTTCATATATGTAAATTATCATGTGTGGTAATGTTTGTCAAGTTTATAAGGAGAAACAAAAAGAAAACTAATGCATAATATTATTTGTAATAGCCAGTAGTTAATACACATAATGCCTCGTTGGAGGCAATTTATCTTGAGGAATGTTTGTAGAAACTGGGACAATTTTTTGGAATATTTGCAACAGTAATTTATTTTAAATTCCTTATAATAGCAAATGTCAGTCCTTCCAAAGATTCTTTGGGTCTGCAATTTTGAAGTGATACAGTTGGCTTCAATTATTTGTTTTGTGTAAGAAAGCAATAATCTAAGAGAAGAAACTTATTCATAGTGTTTATGGCCAGTATTCCCACTCCTGACAACACTTTTGGATTTGGCCAGCGGGGGCAAGGAGGTGATTAGAAGAAGATTTTTTGGGGGGTGCAATGCAATGCAGACTGCAGTGTTGGGCTATTTTGTCTCCTTTTTGGTGTTTTTCATGTATAAGCACTCCTACCTCAGAACATCATGTTTTAATACCATCATAAAGAGGCTAGTGACTGTCACACAACTAAACTTCAATTTGTGTATTGAGTACATGTTCTGAAAGGCAAGTGGATCGCAAGTGTAATGGGTACTGTCTGCAATGCCAATACTTGCTGCTTAGGTCTGCACCATAACTACTTAACGTGACTGAAGTTGGGCAATATTACAGAGATTTTGCATCTGAATAAGAAACTTAGGTAATGTGTTAATGAGTAATTTTTTCTATTGACAAATATTTCAAAAAGGATCCCTGCTGTGCATTTTGTTTGGTTACAGTCAGGTGACGAAGATTATGACAAGCCGCCAGGTCCTTCTGCTCCTCCTTCACTACCTCTCCTGGCTTTTGCTCCAGGAATACTTGAATCCTCTGTGTTACAAAATGAGAGTAAGTACTGTGAGATTCCATAGAGTAGGAGGCTCTTGAGAAATGAAGCATCATGAAATGACCTGTTTGTTATGAGCTCAGAATGTGGCTACATTAAAAACAGACACTAAAATCTGATTGTCCTTGTTTAGTTAAAGTCTGATATTTTCCACCCCAAGATTACTTACTGATCTAATTAATAATTTGTTTAAAATGTGACCTTTTTAGGGTTCTTCTAGCAGTACAGATAGGTTTTACTTATCTAGAAAAATAACTTTAATGGCCAATAATGGCCACTTGCAATTTAAGACCTAGTGTCTTAATATGTGACTGAATTTGTAGTTGCATATGTACATTTTAAAGAAGAGAATGTGAGCTTCATAAAGAATATGAATGCAAATGTATTCATTTGGATGGTTCTCACCTTTGCTTTATATATTATTTTCTGTATATCATGTTCAGAACCTGAGATGGCACATTTACCATGAAGGTAAATGCTGTACCATCACAAAGAAAATAACTGTTGAGGTGGATATGGTTAGTTTTTCCAATTGTAGAATATTTTCCCTTAAGTTACTACATATTTATGAATGTGGTTTACATTTCCTTAGGATGCAAGATTATGCAACAAATGAAGCAAGTAAAGGAAGAAAGATGTCATTTGGAAGAGACGAGAGAAGAACTTATGAAAAAAGTTAAAACTTTATTTGAACAAAGCAAACTGAAAAGATATCGTGGTATAGCTTATTAAATATCTTATATCCATATAAAATATTTAAGGCTTACATTGTTAAAATAAATGTAAAATTATAATTAGTGTTTGTTTTTTTTAGTATTATAGCAATTGGTACAAGATTAAAACAGTTGCACCTAGTGAAGTTTATGCCCCCATTACATGTTCAGAGGGGTCTAATATAAAACATGATATTCATATTTTGCATTATCAGTCTATCAGTCATTTTCCAACAGATAGTATAGAATCAGAATAATGTCACATAGTCATGGTGTATGAATCCAGATTTAAACCACAAACTAGTGAATGTGCAGATGTGATCCTTCGTCATATTTTTTAAAGCACCAAAAAAAAAAATGTTATATGGGGATGTTGTAGATATCATCAGGAAGTGACATGCAAAAACCTAATGCCCTCAAAATGGAATTTTCCCTAAGAAGTCAGTGTACTGCTTTGGCAATCAATGGTTTTGTGTTCCCTATGGGATGAAGTAGTTAGCAAAATCATTTTCAGTGTGAAAATCAAGAAGTTCCCTAATCTTATACCCCAGGGATATCTCCTTGGTTTCTACTATTTGACATTTTTATCAGACAGCATCTGTGTCTAAGCTGGAGATGACACCCATCAGTGAGCACCAACACCCTGGAAGACAATCAGAATCCAAACAGAACTTGACAGGCTAGATCAATGGGCAGAACGTTGGAAAGTGAAATGTCCTAAGGATAAATATAAAATCTTGGATTAAAAAAATTAACTTTATAGGTAAAAGATAGAAAAAAACAGAATCAGAGAGTTGGTTAAAAAAAAAGTTTTGGTGGGTTTGGGTGAGCTGTAAATTCAATATGATTAACAGAGTATCAGAGCCCCAAAAGGCAATCCACTATTTGACTAAGTTGAAGGGCATAGCTCTCAAGAATAAGGAGGTCATCCCTATGCTCTGTCCCGGGCAAACCATGTCTGAACTTAACGAGTTCTGGACACCATAGTATATAAAGGATGTTGATAAGTTACAAAATATTTCAAAGGGCAATTAGAATGACCTCAATTCATCCTACATAAAGACCAGCTGAAAGAACTAGGAGAAGACTTAAGAAGAGACATGGCAGCTGTTTTCAAATGTTTGAAGGGTTGTCCTGTGGGAGAGAGATTAGAGATATTTTACCACAGGATTCCTCTGAGATGGGTGGTGGGAGAGCAGTGGGCAGAATGTCAAAGAGGCTGATTTATGTTAGAGTGCCTAACTGCTAGAACAATCCGAAAGTAAAGTGGGCTTCCTTGGGCAGTGGCAGGTTTTCCTAACCTCCCCACCATAGTTGGAGTCTTCAAGGAAATGTGAGATGATCCCTTATCAAATATTTTTTAGTGAGGACTCTTTGATGATGAGTTGGCTGCTGAGATTCTTTCTAAACCTGAAATTCTTTGAAAATTCCTCTGATATAAAGCTATCCAATATATACATGTGTATACATATACACATGTTGTATATTAATATATATATGGATGCACATATATATGTAGCTAACTTTGATATAGCACTAAATTATATTATATGTCAGACACTATGCCTTAAGTGCTTTGCAATTGTTATGTCATTTGATCCTGCCAACAATTCTCAGAGATGGGTGCCATTATTATCCACCTTTTATAATTGAGGAAACTGAGGTAAATCTGGGAAGGGATTTCCCAGAGTCACACAGCTAATAAGTGCCGGAGGCTGAATTTGAATTCAGTTTTATGCCCAGAGTTCTATCCACTGTGGCACCAGCTGCATGGCACTGGATAGGAGTCTAGACTGATTTATAGCCTCAGTGTCTGTCACAGTATCCTTGCATGTCTATCCACTAAAACAACAGCAAGCAAAACAAAATATTTATTGAATTGTATTCATAACCTTGCCATTTGCTAGTTTTGTCAGTTTTACTACACTGGGCAAGTCATTTCACCTGAGGGGCCTTATCTGCTTCACTTATAAAGTGAGGAGTATAACAGATAATCTCTATAAAGTTCTTTTTGGTCATTCTATTACATTAAGGGGAAAAAAAGGCTATTCAATAAATACTAAACTCAAACTGAGATTTCTACTCATGTTAGGATAGTTAAATGCATTTTTTTTAGTATTTATATTTTCACATAGAAATTTAACAGTTTTGTTTAAGTCACTAAAGGTCTAGTGGAAAAATATAGAACTTTTGACTTATACATTTAATCATTTACAAAGAAAAACATTGAAATACACAAACAAGGGATAGCAAGGGAAGAATTGCACATAAAGCTATAAACATTTGCTCTCTACATTTTTATTTTTTAAAGTGCATATTAAATTTAACAAGGTAGTAAAAAATTGCCTTGTTTGCTTCTTCCCTTTTAAAAATTTTTGCCTTATTCTCTTGGCTTTTTTTTTTTTCTCTTAGCTTTCCTTCACCTATCCCAAAAAAGTTCGCTCATCCTTGTAACAAATACAGTATAGTCAAAACATATTATCACATTTCCCATGTCTGAAAATCCAGGACTCATTTTTCATCTCTAATACATTCTCTTGTTCTTGTTGGTAAGTGGGAGACATACTTTACAATAATTTTTCAGAAGCAATGATTGGTCACTGCATTGATTAAAGTTCTGGAGTCTTTCAAGTTGTTTTCCCAGTATGTTATTGTATAAATTTCTCCTGGTGCTGCTAACTTGAATCTACATCAGTTCATGCAAATAGTTCCAAATTTCTCTGATTTTTCACATCATATTGCACAATAATGTTGGATCACTTCACTTACTATTAATTCAGGCTGCCACCCAACTGATGGGCATTTACTTCTTTTCTAATGTACTAAAAAGTACTATTTTTAATGTTTTTTAAAAAATATATTAACCCTCTGCCTCTGTCTTTGACTTCTTTGGAGGTATTTCTGGTTGAAGGGGTATCTTACATTAATGAGTCTTCAGATAGAATTCAAAATTGCTTTCCTAACTATTTGAAAAACAGCTCAATCCACCCCCCTAAATTAGTATGCCTGTCATCCCAAAGCCCCTTCAAACTTTTGACATTTTCCTCTTTTGTCATTTTTGCCAATCTGAGAGTTTGTATTGTTCTTATTCATGATTTGGAGCCATTCACCCCCTTTTGTGGATAGCTTACATTTTTTCTTTTGTAAACTGCCTGTTGATATCCTTTGACCACTTATTTAGATGGTTTTTGTTTTTGTATGGCTTTGTATCACACACATAGTATTAAAACTTTATCATACCATCATTTTATTTTTCCAGTTAGCTGACTTTTAAAAAATCCTAATTGTATTACGTTTGCATATAAGACTTGTCAATTTTGTGTAATCAAAATTGTCCATTTTGTTTTCTTTCTTTACCACCATTCCATATTTAGTTAAGAATGCTTCCTTTAACCTATTTTCCTTTTCCCCTTTCTCTAAAAGAGAAATAATAATTTCATAATATGAAATTACGTTATCTTATACATTTATGTTAAATATCCACTGTGGTAGATGGTGTAAGATGTTAGTCTAAATCTACTTTCCAGTAAACCACTTCACATAATTCAATTCATAGAAATTTGAGATCTGGTTCTAAATTCCCAAATAGTTATGTGACATTTTTCCCTTCTGTAAAATGTGGATAATATAGCTCCCTCTTACAACCTCAGAAAGGTTTAAAGAAACAAAATTATATTTTAAAATGGGAAATGGGAAGGGAAGGTCTGACTGTGTTTCTTTGGAATTCCTTGATATGGAAACTCCCTCCATTAGTGCAGATGAGCAACTCTTCTGTATCATATAATCTTTAAAAGTTGCTTGGGTCCCTGAGAAAGGTTAAGTGACTTGCCCTTGATCACTGAGGAAAGAGGTGAACTCATGCTTTGCTGATTCCAAAATCAACTTTCTATTCACTATACTACCCTATCTCTCAAAAATTTAAGGAAAAA
Source organism: Sminthopsis crassicaudata (assembly GCF_048593235.1). NCBI lineage: Eukaryota > Metazoa > Chordata > Mammalia > Dasyuromorphia > Dasyuridae > Sminthopsis > Sminthopsis crassicaudata. Next base: position 40,467,347 of record NC_133620.1, on the reverse strand, counting down.
AAAAAAGGTTTTGCCAAGGACTTACTTTCAGTAGATGGTAGCAAGATAGCTATTCCTATGTATCTAGAAACTTGTTCTCTATGGCTGATTTAGCTCCAACTCTCCAGGAACACAAATCATATATGTGAGAATGTATCTTCTTGAAATCTTGAAATAGCAATTCTTTAACAAATAGTCGTTCGGATATAATGCCTCATAAAGCATTATTACTGGAATTCAAATAACTAAATCTTGGTGAGAAAGTAAATGGAAGATAAACAGGGAAAAAAGAAGACAACAGTATCTTGGAAATATTAATATCTACTCACTTTGACAATGTTTATCCCAAGATAAAATGGAACTCTTGCAAATACTCATAATGGTTTTAACTTTTAACAAGTTTCTTAGATAAATGTGGTACACAATCAGTTAACTTCACAAAACAGGCCATTAACAAGGTTGAAGATGAGTTTCCCAAAAGATAATTCATTGACTGAGGATAGACATAGTCAGGGAGCCATGATGAATTCTACTGGAACTCCCCTCCTCCCACGGAGCAGAATAGCACAATTTTTACATTCATGGGATAAAATAAATAGATGATAGCCTCAAAATAACTTACAAAAAAGAATTAATATAAAAGAATTTTTAGTATAATCTTTTTAGTTTTTAATATCATTGATTTTCTGAAAGAACTATAGATATAGGTAAATGAACATAGGATTCAGTCAGAAGTTTTGGATTCTGATCCTAACTTTGCTACTGTATGACCATGGACAAGTCATTTAAACTAAGCTCAATTTCCTTATCAGTAACATAAAGTGTATCAATTGTTCTAATTATCAACAAATTCCTTTTTTGAACTGTTAAGTTCTAAAACTAATGTGACTATGAAAAGCCAAATACAAATTTTGTTTTTATTCATAGCTCAGGAAGCTTGGAAGAAAAAATATTTTGAAACCAAGAAAATCACAACTTCATTGGAGGAAGTATTAACTAAACTTCAAGAAGATTTAGAACTATATTATAAAAAATTGCTCATGCAGCTAGAAGCTAGGGAGATCAAGATGCGGCCAAAGAATTTGGCAAATGTGGAAGACTCAAAGGTACTATAATTTATGCCTCTTTGGTGATTTTTCTATTTCAGATATATTTTTTTTAGAGTATATACATTGGAATTGCTAATATTCCTATTTGGGGATATATTTGTAATCTGATAATACTAAATTTTATATTGATTTTTAAATATTTCTTTTAATTTAGCTCAATTTATCATTCCATTAAATAGAATTTTTGACTATTAGTAGGTTGGAGATTATGTTTTTGTGTCTTCATCCCTTTTTATAATGATTATTGACAACAGCAAGAGTTAAACATTTTTAGCAAGATACTTTACTCATGATGTTTCTTTTATACATAGTCCAAGGATTGAATGAATTATTTAATAAATATTTGTGAATTTACATGAATTCCTTTCATTTAAGTCAAGGTTAAATCTTAGTTTGTGCCTCTCATAAGTGATTTCTTAATTTATTCCACTGTGTTATTGTCAGTCAGTCAAAAGAATTTACTAAGCACTACCTGTGTGCTAGATAAGAGGAAAACACTTTGCAAACTTTAAATTGCTCTACAATGTGAATTATTCATTTATATTCATTTATTCTACTGACTATAAAATTGCTTCATGAAAAAACAGACTTGTTCTGGTCAACTCAAGGTGGGAAAATGAGGAGCAATAAATAAAAGGTATAAAGAACAAATTTTAGGATTGATGTCAGGAAAAAAAAAAACCAAACCCTTCCCCAATGCTTTCTTTGACCTATTCCAGAGTGGAATGGGCAGTCAGAGAAGGAAATGAATTGGGGATCTTTTACTTGTGACAAAATAGTTTTTCTTGGCAGATTATAGCCAACATCAAACTGCATTATATCTAAATGGAATCTAAGGAATTGTTTTAGGCCTGTGATCAACCAACGGGATCATTAAAAAAAAAAAAATTCTACTACTTTTTTTGTCAGTTTATATCTTATGTCTTTCCTATTGCTTCTATATATCCATTGCCAGATTTGCCATTCAGAAACATTATTATTTGTAGATTTCTAACAATAATAGAGCTTCAGACTTGAAAGGGACTTTAGTTGCCATCTCTTCCTGCTTTTACCTGAACAAAGATGTCTTCTGCTACATGTCTAAAAAATGATTATCAAGCTTTATCTTTTATTTATTATTGTCAGGAGAAGGGTAACTACTACTTCCCAAAGTACCCACTCCACTCTGAGAGAAGGACACACAAACCAAGATCTATCATTGACTTACAAGGAAGGAATTCGTTTCAATTCAACAAATACTGATTATGCACCTACTATATGCAGAGAACTATGTTCAGCACTGAGAGAAAGATACATAAGTAGTCCGTATCCTTGGGGAATTTCTTCAGACAAAAAGGAGAAACAGGACATTTTGGGCACAGGGATAGTGTGACCAAAGGCTTAAGGGTTGAAAAGTTGAGGGAACAGGTGGCAGACACAAAGCAGCATGGTTTAGCTGGCAGTGTATAGTATTATGAAAAGGAGTGTTATGAAGTACAATGGAAACGATTGGAAAATGTCAAATAATGCAAGGCCTTGAATTGGAATTTTACTTAATAGGAATTAGAAAAAATTTTAATATAAAAGTAACATGATCAGAACTATATATAAGGATGATTAGGATTAGGAACAGATTCAAGGGTGAAAAGATAGAAATGGAAGCTTTATCAAAATTTTTATCAGAATATTTCAAATGTTTTGTGACCAGGACCTATCTGTATTAGAGTATTAGCAGGGAAAGATAGAAATGAGAGATATTTGGAGACACAGTCCACCAAACTTGATAGTTGAAGGACGTGAGAGGGAAGTCAAAGGCAACATCACTGTTTTCAATATTGGATACTAGATGATACACAAATATTTTGAAAAATGGTGGAAGGGAGTTGGAGAATCAGTCAGTCAATAGAATTCAGTAAGTACCCACTCTTGCCAAGTACTGTATCAAATGCTGGAAATACAAAGAACGGTTGAAGAAACAACTACATACCTATAAGGTAGATATAAGCTATATTGGAGATTAATCAACAGAGGGAAGAAACTTAATCTTTAGAGGGATTAGGAAAGGTTTGTTGTGGAAAATGGGATTTTAGCTAAGTTTTAAAAGAAGCCAAGAGGCAAGAGATGAGGAAGGATATAATTCCAGACAATTTGAGTCCAGGTGACTTCAGTCTTGCCAAATGATGAACATTTGGGAAAATCAAATTGATTCTATTTTTAAATTAATTTTATTGTGCATCACTGGCAATATTTTTGTAACTGCATAAATAATTTTCATTTGTCTCAGCATGAAGTTTGGAAATTCAGCTTTGCTATAAACTAGTTTAAATTTATAAGTTTAGTTCTCCTGCTAATTGCCGTTGTATTCTGTTATTCTTAAAGATGCAAGTGAATGTCAGGGATTCTAGTCTGTTATCAAATATAGTCTGGTCCACTTTCACTAAACTGTAAAGAATAGACATTTCTTAGTAATATGGGTTGTTGCCAGCCCCTTATTTCCAATTTCCAGGCAATCATATTGTTTCTTACACCTGTGATGATGCTATGAGCTTTGTAAGCAGTCATACTGTTTTCTCCATATATGATGCTGTCTTCTATTCTGGATGTCCCTCCTTTTGTCTATAAGAGAGCTGTCCTCCTCATTGAGAATCTTAGCTTTTTTTAAGGGGATGAAACCCTGCTTATTGGCAAACTTATACTGTCAATAATTGATTGTGTTCAGAATGCTGTGCTTCAGTTTACTTCAATTTCAATTTTACAGTGAAGGAGGCTAAATTATCTGTTTTAAGTATGTGGGTGGGTGCAACATAATTAGAACTTGAAAAAATCTCAAGATAAACAAGATGGTCATGAAAGTACTTGGCTGCATCTTATAAATTCAAGTCATTTGGTCCAGATGAACTCTATGGCAGGATATCAAAGGAACTGCTGAATCTTATCAATGATATTGAAAAGGATAATTGGAGAGGTCATACTGGAAAAATGTAAATGTTGTCTTATCTTATCTTTTAAAAAGGCAGAGAATGGAGTTTGCAAAGTAAAGAATGGAGTTTGTAAATTTCACTTGGAATTCTGGAAAAATCTTGTAGTAAGTCAAGAGATGATTAGTTAACAATTAGAAAAAGAATCAGGCCCCAAAGGGCAAGCAAGGCTTCATTAAGAACAGATCATCCCTTTCTAACCTCATTTCCTTTTCTAATAGGGTCACTAAGAGAATATAAAGATATAGTTTATCTTGGATTTAGCAAATAATGTTATAAAGGTAGCTTAGTGATATTCATGCAGAAAAGAAGAGATGTGGACTGAACAATAGTGTAATTAGATAGATTTATTGCAAGAATGTGGTTGATTTGGCTCAGTTCTTCCAGTGGTATGTGAATTCATTGGTCATTGAGCAAAGAGTTCTCATTTAGAGTACCAACTGTCACATTAATGCTTATATATGCTTTTTAAAATGGTGTGACTATTAACACTCTTCTGCTCACCCTGCCCTTTTCTATTGTTCTGCCATAATCATTGAAGCAGGGGAAAGAAAGTACACAGGACAAGGGATTTTTTAGTTTCTATTTGTTTTGTGGGCTGTCATTCTTAAAAATTTCATCTCCTACTGCCAACATATTGGAGATGATGAGATGATCTCTATCATAGCCTTCGAGAATCCAGGGTCCCTTCAATGCAACAGTGAGACAAGAGAGTATATTTTGGTAAAGAATGTAAGTATGGTTTTCTACTGTATATTACATATTATTTTCCTTTCAAAGATGTCTTATTTTAGGGAACAACCTATACTTGGAATGACATGGGATAGGTGAGTCAATAAAAAAATAGGACTCCACAGTGATGATCAAGTATAAAATTCTCTGCTTCTTTTTGAGCCCTTCATAACCTTGATCCTTCCTATGGTTAAAGTCTTCTTAAACCTTAATCCCACTGATGTACTCTACTGTCCAATAGATCACACTGGCCCCTATTCTGTTCCTCAAAAACAACCCTTCATCATCCTCTTCAAAGGCTGTTCCCCTTACGTGGGGGGCTCCCCCTCCTGTCCAGACAGCTGGTGGCCTTGGGCCTGGAGTCAGAAATTCCTCAGATCCTCGCAGTGTAATCTTGGGCAACTCACTTTAACCTTGCTTTGCCTCAACTGAAAAATGGGAATGATAATAGCATCTATCTTGTAGGGTTGTTGTGAGAATCAAGTGAAATGTGTAAAGTACCTGGTCCTTTCCCTTTTCCTTCATGTTTCTATCTCCTGATCTCCCCAAATTCCTTCAGATCTCACCTTCTGCAAGAGTCCTTTCCTGATCTTCCTTAATGATAGTGCCTTTCCTTTGAGATGATTAATTTACCCTATGTAGATCTTGAATATGTATTGATTTCTGCATGTTATCTTTTCCCTTGGAATGTAAGCTTCTTCCCAGAAGGAACTACATCATCTTTGCAGCCCCAGTGCTTAGTACTGTTTGTGGCATGTGGTAAGCACTTAAGAAATGCTCATTGACTTGACAGGTGCTCTGGTCTTGAAAGGTTATACGGGAAGGTGGTATTGCAATAAAGGGTCACAGACTCTCCTGACTTAGTATATCCCCAAAGGCCACAATGCATCATAAAATGCAGATCTTTCTCCAGGTAGCCTGAGAGGACTGCCACCGTAAAGTTTACCTTCCATTTCTGAAAGCCCTTCTCTTTGCTGGGTGACCCCTGAAGGCGAATACCACAGAAGGTGGCCACACTATAGGGAAATAAATATCAGTCAGACAAAATCCAAGAAAGGAGCCCAAAGCCAGTCCTTGGCTTCAGACAACTATATTCTACCACCCTAAATAGAGGCAGCAAGCAAAGGGGATTAGAGAGTCCAAGTAAGAAAGACTCTTTAACCTAATTGGTATTACTGAGATCCGAGGGATAAGACCCAGGATTAGGATGTGGCTCTTGAAGGAAAGATACTATTCCACAGGTGCAGAGTGAGTGAAAGGGAGCCGAGAACAGGATTCTGTGGCTACATTCAGAAGACATCCAAGAATGGAAAGGGGAGAATCTCCAAAAAAGATTAATGTGGTAAAAATAGGAGAATTTTACTCAGAATATATACTATGGACAAGCAAGACATTTTAGGTAACTTTGAAAAAAAAAAAACTAAACTAAAAACCTAAAAGTCTAATGTGAAGAAAAAGTTTTCTGGACATCTAATGAATCTTTGACTACCAGGAAAAAGTAGCCTTCCATGGCTTGAAGCTTAACATATTTTTTTAAAAAAAAGGTAAGACTGTGGCAACAAGTCCCTTTATTTCCTAGAAAATAAAGAGAAAAAAAAGGAAGAAGTGTCAGATTTTACATTGTTGGGCTCAAAGATCACTGCAGATAGTGATTGCAGCCATGAAAGTAAGATGCTTACTCCTCAGAAGGAAAGCTGCTGGAAAATCTAAAAAGCATACTAAAAAGCAGAGACATCATCTTACCAGCAAAGGTCTATATAGTCAAAACTTTTTTCCCAGTAGCAGTGTAAGAGAAAGTATGAGAGTTTGAACTATAAGGAAAGCTGGGTGCTTCAGAATCAATGCTTTTGAATTATGGTGCTAGGAAAGACTTGAAAATACCTCAGCAAGAAGAGCAAATTAGTCAACACTTAAAGAAATGAATTACAACTATTCACTGGATTTATGAGAGGCAAAGGTCGTTACAGGGAAGTATAAAATAAGTGTAATAAACAAATCAATAAATCAATAAACCCAACCAGAAAGCTGGGATAAGAAGCCAAAAAATGTTCTTAAGTCACTCATGCAGAGGCATGAAATAGAGATGGCAGATCAGGCTCCACAAATTGCCTCAATGGGAAATTTACCCTATTGACTCAGCATATTTTCCTTCCACAAATGATTTAGGTTTTGTGCTAATCTTTATCACCACCTGTCCATGTCTTTGCTGAATGCTCTACTTTGTACCTTCGTACAGAGCCCGTAGCTGAGGAGAAATCCTAAATATGGGGGAAAAGCAGTAGAACCCAGGAGGAAATGATCTCTCAAATTTACTGGCCTTCTCTTTAAAAAAGGCAAGGTGCTTAGGGTAAATGAGTAGATTGATCACTCTGACCTCCAATAATGGCCCAATATAGTTACCAATATTTTCTGAGTAGGAAGGTCCAACTTTTTCACTCCCAGCCAAGGATCTCCCAGGCATCCCCTTTGCTTATGGAATCAAATAGAGATTCCTTACTTTGGCATCTAGGGCTCTCTACAATGTGATCCAGTCTACCTTTATAGCCATAGTTCACAGTTCTTCCATTTATCTACATTCCAGGCTGATAGATACACTTCCCCATCTCTTTACATTCACAAGGACCATATCTTATTCCTCTGCTTCATTATCCCTGTTTCTCCCTGTTGAAACCATTTTCTTTCAGGGCCCAAGGCAGGTAAAGCCTTCCTTCTTTAGCCCATCGAAAAGGATCATCTTCCTGTTCAAACCACCTTTAGGGGATATGGCCCCACTGCCTTCTAGCTTATATTCCTCCTTATATAGAATGGAGGCCCTCCAGAGATTGTATCATTTTTCTGCTTGTGTCTTCAGAATTTTCAGTGACCTGTATAATATTTCTTAACTTTGATTAGTGTGAACCAGAACAGTTACATTTTCTCTTGTGCGACATTCTATTTTTTTGATTGATCCTATGTATATTATAATTGTGGTAATTTTTTTTTAAGCTAAACCTATGACTTGCCTATGATTTTATTGGTGTAGGGAACACCTTGATGAGGAAACCTCCTCTCCCACTAATCCTAGAGGATAACTTTTCACTGAGAGGCTAAAGGATTTGCCTGGGTTAACCCAAGTGGTATGTGTTAGAGGCAAAACTGGAATTCAAGTCCTCCTGACTCCAAGACCAGCTTTCCGTCCACTTCTGCACATTATTTTATTTTATCTTCATTTACCTTTTTAATTTGAGTTTGCAAAGTTAAAACTTAGAAATCTATTTCCTCCTAGATCTATAACTTGAGATCAAAATACACTGCCCTCATATCACTTGTGATGTCATTATATTCTCATGGTCTCAATACTAAAGCTTCCCATAGCTAGAATTGCCTGAAAGTGAGTTTAATATACCTTTCTACTCAATTTTCCTTAGTTCTTTTTAACAAATGACTTCCCTCTGTCCTAACAGTGAAGTCTGCTAACTTTAACTTGGCTATTAGTTTTCCCTAGTCAAAAGAAATCTTAGCAGTCTTCAACTGCTTGATTTGATGTCAGTAACCCCAATCACTAGAAACAGAGTTCATAGCTACATATGTCTTAGGGTTGGGGGTATTTTTGTGGTTGGGCTTTGGGATTTCATCTACATAGGAAATACCCTGTTGTGGAAATGTCTACCATAGAGGTAGATTGACAATTTATCTGCAACTTATATTCTTAGATAACTGTTGAAAGTGCTAAGCAATATTTTATAGATGCTCAATTTACCTTTCCAGAAGAAAGGTGCTTCACAGTTCCTGGATTAGTCATTTGCCTTAGGCCTTTGCCTTTTAAAGCAACAGGATTCATAATTAGTAAGCTATATTGAATACAGCTTATGTCCCTGCAACTGAAATTTTCCTCAAAAAGGTCAGTGACATCTTATCTGCTAAATAAAATGGCCTCTTCCTAGGTTTTATTCTTTTGACTCTTTCTGGAGCATTTGATAGCTAAAAATCATCCACTTCCTCTTCAAAATTGTCTCCTACATATTAACCATTTCCTTCTGGCTCTTCTTCCTTCCATCTAAATGTCAGCATTCTTTGACCCAGTTATCTCTTCATACATGCTTCCAATAAAAATTCATAACTCTCCTAACTTCAACTATCATCTCATGTGGTCAATTCCCAAATCTAGATATCAAGAACTAGACTTTCTCTGAATTCCAATCACATACTTTCAAGATTTCAGTAGAATATCCACTTATAATATACATCTAAAATGAAAATCATTCTAAAATATGACTCCAAATATAAATTTGAGTGTAATTTATTTTGAGGGTATAGTCTAATTTTGGCAACCAAGGAAGAACAAAAGGGAAGTGAACCGTTTTTTGAGCCATATGGAAGAATTCCAAAATCAAAGACAACAGGAGCATAATAAGGGGTTGTCAAGGATTATAGCAACTAATTATAAATAAATAAAAATTTTACAGACATATTTCACCTGTGTGTTACACAAATCATTTGAGATCTCTAAATCTGTCTTTACCTGCAAATGTAAAGTAAATGACTCTGAAGGTCTCCTTCTGGTTCGGAATTCCATAATTCTGGGATAAGTAAAGATATGTGTGTTTGTATATTCCACAGAATAATCTTATAATCCAGATCACTGAAGTACAGCATGCAATTGACCAACTGAAGAGAAAATTGGACACTGACAAAATGAAACTTATGATAGAAATTAAGGTAATTTTGTTTTCTATTCATAGTATAAATTATTTCTTAAAATAAAAGAATTTACATTGAATTATAAAAGTATAAAATACTTAGGGTTGATTACCTTGTGATCCAGCAATATTAACTCTTTCCAACAAACAAGTTTTGAATTTGGGGCTTTTTTTAGATCACTTAAATAGTGATCTAAAATAGTGGTCACTACTTGACCAAAAAATTCAAATCTAGCAGTCAATGATCAGTATTTAGCATGGGCTAGAAAAAAGTTAATGGAAATTTTTACCAAGTAGGGATTTTAGATCTATCTTGAGTACATAAGATTAGTATGTAACCAAAACATCATTGTCAGTTCTGTTATCTAATATAAATGTGGGATGTGGCATTGTAGCTTCAGCAATTATTCCTGCTAATAGAGAATTTTCATGGATACTATAGAGAGTTCACTTTACAAAGAATTCAAATATGTACTATTAAAACAAAAGGGACTAGTAGTTGCAGGGTCTGAGAATGTGTTGTTTGTTCAGTCCTTTCAACATGTCTGACTTTTCATGACCCTTTTTGGGATTTTCTGGCAAAGATACTGGACTTGTTTGCAATTTCCTTCTCCGTCTCATTTTACAGAGGGAGGAAACTGAGACAAACAGAGTGAATTGACTTGCCCAGGGCCACACAACTAATAAGTACCTGAGGCCAAATTTGAACTCAGGTCTTCCAGATTCCAGACCTATTACTCAACCCATGGCTCTGTCCAGCCGCCCCAAGCACGAGGGTACATTTGTGTATACTTGATGCTATCAAAAACTAGTACATTCTGACTTATAAATGCACCAGGATATAAATGGACTATAAGAAAAAAAAATAACTTTTAAAAAATATTTTCTCTAAATTGGACCTGACCATGGAGTCTTCTTTGTAATCAGTACTCAATGACATGATCAGATCAATTCTATGTCAACCATAGTGATCAGTGAGATTGCCCAATGAAGATAAATATTTTAACCATAAGTATTTGGCCTGAAATTGACTGCAATATTATGAAATGCAATATGAATGGAAGAGGGCATTGGCTCTGAAGCAAAAAAGTCTGCATTCAGGTCTAAGCTGATCTTTATTCACAAGACAACCAAATACAATAATTAATAATAATAATGATAATGATAATCACATAATGTTACAAAGTTTGCAAAATGATATTTTCATGTCTTTACAATCATCCTGTGAACAAGGCAATACTTGCATTATTTCCATTTTATAGATGAAGAAACTGATATTCAAAGTTTCAGTGGCTTGCACATGGTCACACACATAATATGGACACTTTCCAATGAATCAACACTATTGATAACACTGCCTCACTTAAGGTTGAGTCACCATCACTGTCACCATGGGCATCAGTTTCTTCATCTTGAAAATGGGAATAATACTTCTACTCTCTAGATTGATAGCAAAGCACTTTGAAAACTTCAAAGTGCAAATAACTGTGAGCCACTGGCCAAACTGAATTATCAAGAAATTTCTTTATAAAGAAAGACCCTTACATCAACCACACAAATAAAGGTATTATCTAGTTTTAAGTCATCTTGCATTTTTAATTTTTACTAGTTTCACTGATGTGGATATTCCCTCCACAATGCAGATCAAAGCTTCTCTGTGGTTTTCAGGAATTATTGAGGGCAAAAAATGGATTATCTTGTGGTCAAGCTAGCAAATAGTTTCTAAATTGTTTAAGCCTAGTCCTCAGATAAGCCCACACTTGAGTCCTTTCCAACATGGTGGAACTTGCCTAAGCTTCTGCTCTACTGATTGATAAAGCCTTTGGAGAACGCTACATTTCTGGCAAAATAAGGCATTCAAATAGGACTTAGGAAGCCTAGGTGTGTCCCAATGACAAATCCTTGCTTTCTGGTATGTTAAATATAAATCACTCCACCAACTTTAAAAGCTCTATCATCTAACTTTAAAGCTCTATCATTGGCTAAACTGACAGTGAAATTTCATTTTAAAATTTGAGTGAGAATATAAAAATTGGTATCTAGTCTTTCATTGTTGTTAGTAAAATATTTTAGCAAAATGTAATATATTTCTGTATGCTATATGAAGCCTAAGAACTAACTACGAATATCATAATAAAATTTTGCTGTTCAACCACCTAGTTTTCATCCCTTGAAAGTTAAAGGCAGTAGACAGAGGTCAATTGTGTTAGTTAGGGGATGAGAACATAGAAGGCCATTGAAACTGCTGCTTTATTATGGCAGCTGCTGTACTGCATGAGTATTGTGATTGCCTTCAGAATGCCAATGTGAGATTTAATTAATCTCTGAAAGGTACTTAAAAATCATTTTGCCTGGATCTCATCTGGGAGCCTTCCTTTACAGCCTCCAATTCTTTTTGCAGATGAGAAAACAAGCAATTTCAGACATACGAACATTAAAATTGGAACTGGAACAGAAGAAAATGAAGGCATCTTTAAGCTCCCAGTCAAATGTACTTACTTAGAGCTGTCTTGTTTTTCAAAATGTTTAGATGTGTTTGAAGACTGTCCATCCATTGTTCTTGCCAATGTTTCTTTATAAGCCTTGTGTTTCTATTCCTTTATTTTTCATACTGAGTTTGTAAAGTAACTCAGGAAATGTTAAAGCACAGTATACTTCTTCAATACTTTGAGGATCTGTGATTTTGTCAAAGTGGATATTCCTTCCACTAAGACAGATCACACCCCCTCGACAAGTTAGGAGATGAACTTTGAGAGTAGCTTTGGTAAAAGAGAAAGAAAGAAAGAGAAAAAAGGAAGAAAGAAAGGAAAGAAGGAAGGAAGGAAGAAAGGAAGGAAGGAGGGAGGGATGAAGGAAGCAAGGAAAGGAAGAAAGGAAGGAAGGAGGGAGGGAGGGATGAAGGAAAAAAGAAAGAAGGAAGGAAGGAAGGAAGGAAGGAAGGAAGGAAGGAAGGAAGGAAGGATGAAATAAGGGAGGAAGGAAGGATGAAAGAAGGGAGGAAGGAAGGAAGGTAAAAGAAAGAGCAGTGAAAAGCCAAATAATTTGTTTAGGGCATTATTTAGTTATTTTTGAGTATTTCAAGATTCTGGATTTCATTTTACAGTAAAGTATTTCATTATTAAATTGCAGGGTTTAAAGATAATTCATCTATGAGTTAAGAATAAAGGTCCATTATTAGTCTTAGCAAACCACCACGTCTTGGTATAAAAGGGCTACATTGATTTTTTTTAATGTAACCTTGATAATTAAAAGAATAATCCTTTATTTTATTTTAACTAAACAGCAGCCTAAGAATCTAAGACTCAGGAATTTGAGTTTACCATTTGGAGCACTCAGAGAAAACTCCTGGGATTAGTATCCAAGAACTGCCTTATTAACATATTTTAGAAACACAAAAACCATCAGTTATTCAAAATAGACTGAAACAGCATCCTTTTGACTGAATGCTTCAGGTCTTCTGCTATAAGCAGCTATGTAAATTGGAAGCGGAGATCTTATATAGACCAAGACCTAGAAAAGATGGCCAAATTTTACCTGATTTTATTCTAATTTATAGGAAAAAAGTTAAGAAAGACTAGATTTATGTGAGTCCAGGATTCATAGGAATAGGTTTGGAATGTCCCTAGACAATTATATAGTCAGTGCTATCAAAATGGAAATAATAAATTTGGCATAATGCTGTTGTCTTTATAATTTACCATATGAAAAAGCAGAGAGTTTAGCTAAAGGTTTAGCAAAGTTCCAACATTAAACTACTATGTTTTAGAAAGAGAAACATCAATTCAAAAACTAATGTCATGAGGTTAAAATTAGAACAAAATCCCAATGTGGGAAAATACTGCAAATTTGGAAAACAAAACAAAACAAAACAAAACAAACAACTAAGCAATAAGATTGTCAATGAATAAATAATAGATGCACAGAATAGGATCTTAGGAGAATTGTTTCATCAAGAATAGCATAAGAATAATATCAGATTATTCAGTAAGTTGTCCCTATAGGAAATTTAATAATAATAAAATTCTTCTTGAAAATATCTGTCTCAAAAGCATAATTTAGCTGAAAATTTAGGCAACTACCACCATACTAGTTTAAAAGATTATCTTTTTTAAATTCCCTAGGCCAACTCTACATATAGCTTTTATCTTAGAGTCTCTTGTCTAGAGGTTGGGATGAAGCAAAAGCAAATCTCACAGATCGCTGAGGTGTTACTTTGAAAGAAGCATCACTGAGCCAGTATCCCAGCCTCCCTTTAACAGTGCATTGTTGGCCCTAAGAAGATGTTCTTTATCAATTTTAATATGAGGTTTGTTGGGCAAGTTTGAAAGAGTTCTGCATAGTTTTTAAAAATGTAAGCATACATGTTAATATCATGGACAAAAAGACATGAACATAATAAAATTATGAAAATATGGTTTATTAAGTGACAGATAAAACATCTTATAAAATAAAGAAGATTATTTCATACTGAAAGATAGACTCATCTCTCAACTTTTGTGTTTCTTAAATGATCAAAATATATGTTTGAAATTCAACTTAAAAGCATTAATATAACATTATCCAATTTCTATTAGTATGCCAAATATCAAAATGCTTCAGAACAGAATAGAACTATTTGGAAAGAGAATGTAATGAATGTATTTATTTTTTTAAAAATAAGTTATATAATTATAAACAGAATTGCTTCAGTTGTATACTTTTAGCAGCATTTTTTAATTATTAGTCTCATTTACCTTTAAGGCATTCCACATGTCTTCAGTTTGCTGTTTGGCTACTACATCTCCAGAGTAGTCAAGGCAGTTCCCATTCCACATCCCAATACCCCTTAAACCATGATCCCTTACAAATTCTGCCTTTAAAGAAATGCTCTTTGGGTTGTCGTACCACACCTGGTGAAAATAGCCATCAGCACCCTATATAAACATAGAAACATAAAATATAAAAAAAAGTCACAGAAATAAAACCAAATGCTGTTTCTTAAATCCAAAAATAGAAGGCACCACTGTTAGGGGCTCTGCTATTTTGTGGTTCTATCATTTGCCATACCATTGTCAATGGGCAGTCATTCAAACTTATACAGGCCACCAATAACCCCTAAGTTATTACATATGATCTACAAGTTTATTAATCAGGTTGTCCTCTACATTTTTTCTTCCTTTTCCTTGTTCCCCTCACTGGAGCACTGGGGCTCCTTTTCCAGTTTGTACAACTCCAACCAGACTTTCTTAGCTCCTTCTAGTACCAGCCATGCTTCTCAGAGCTTCTAAGGCTGTTGATTCAAATATGCATGGCAGAGGAAGAATGAAAGTAAAGAAGGAGAAAGAGAATACAGCAGACCAAGAAAGAATGGTTTTGTTTGGGAAAATGAGACCATTAGTTATTTATTTGTTTGTTTGTTTTTTAGAGGGGGTGTGTGCTGGGTATCTCGTAAAATGTCTTCAAAAACAATTTTTAAAAAAAGTGTTCCCAAAATGTTTTTGAAATCTGCAGTTATAAATTATCAAGTCATCTACAGTTGGAGGACAATATACACTTGGCTGTGAGAAGTTCTGATATGGTTAAAAAAAGAAATCGCATCACTTCATCTTACTTTGGATTCTTATTTATCTTCAATTATTTCATACTTTATAGTAAGGATTTAAAACTCTAAAAGATAATAAAATCTTATATGTATATGCTTTAAATATAAATATTTGTTATAGAGTTATTGTATTTATTAATATTTATTAATGTGTTAATAGAAAAGAAATTTTATTCAGATCTATGAATATTTGTGTATATAAACCATAATTATTCAAATATACTTAGCTATAAATATATTTTCATGTATTAGATCATAAATCAATATGTAGAATTTATAGCTAAAAGGGAAAGGTTTGATTTTGTAGGTTAAGGAACAAAACTCTGCTTTGTCTTCCTTTGAACCTGACTAGGATTCAATATGAAACTATGAAGCTATGTGACACTGTGAAGCAAAAGCTCAGTAAGGGATCAAAAGGTTAAAAAACAAACCAACTACTTACAAATGAGGAATTTAATGGAAACAGTGCTTTCAAAAGACATCCACCCTTACATCAATTTAAAAAGCCTAGCAACTGCTGCTAAGATCTCTTACATTTTTGATCATCATTTAAAATGACAAATATCATATAATTTAGCAATTTTTTATTATTTCAAATAACTTCAGTTATTAAGCAGTAAACTGAATATCCTCTTTTGCCTAGAGTTCAATTCTAGTATATGTAAAGAAGATGGACATTGTATTTCAAATACTAAAATAACTGATATAAATATCTAGTAAATTCTATACATATACATAGTAAATATACACAATATAAAGATATACACAGTAAAATGGTCTTACCTTGTAGTTATAATAAGGGGCCTGCTGTTGGCTATTCCATTGGCTTCCAGAAATGGAACTATTCACTTGATGCATGATGGTTTTATAGGTTACCTGGCGGCCTGCAGCATCACTACATGGTGCCCCATGGAAAGGCACTTTGGGAAGTGTACAGACATGATCCTGTTGATGAGCAAGAGCTTAAGTGTTAATTGTTCTGAGCTAAGAAATTCCCAACAATGGGGCATCATCTCTGAAGTCAGGAGGACCTGAGTTCAAATCTAGTCTCAGATACTTAACACTTCCTAGCTGTGTGACTCTGGGCAAGTCACTTAACCCCAATTGCCTCAACCAAAAAAAAAAAAAAAAAAAAAAAAAAAAAGGAAAAGAAAAAGAAAGAAAAAAGAAAAAAAGAAAAAAAAAATTCCCAGCAAGATAAGCCTGGAAGTCTGATTAATATTGAGGCTAAGGGTAGATGTAATTGTGAATTTAAGCTTCCCCCCACAAATGAAAATGAATAGATTCCATATGCCCATTTCACTTATACAGAAATTACTTAAATCTACCTCTTTTGCAGCTTTCCTCTGCTAGGAATTTTCTCCCTTGAGGACCAAGCAAAACCAAGTCTCTTCCACATGACAGCTCTTCACAGAACTAAAAACAATTTATATGTCCCTTCTGAATCTTCTCTGAATCAAACAACTCCAGTTCCTTCAACCCCAATGCTCATATCAAGTGAACTTATTTTTTGCTTTTTTTTTTTATTTCAATATTTGCTTAGCACATTGCCTGATATATGATGGATGCTCAATAAATATTTTTGCTTTTTTTTTTTATTCCACTATTTGCTTAGCACATTGCTGATATATGATGGATGCTCAATAAATATTTAGTGATTGACTAATTGATTATTTCTTAGTTAGTTACCCTCCAAGTTGGATGCCCTCCAGCCATATCCTCCCTAAACTTCCCAGCATCAAGAACTGAACAAATTATCTTAGATGTGGTTTGAACAGGGAAGGCAGGGTACAATGGGACCAATATCATCTTATTCCTGAGATCTGTCTCCCTTAATGTACTATATGATCAACTGGTTTTATTTGGCTGTCATATCATTGACTCTTGTTGCACTTGAAGTCCATCCTAACTCTATCAGATCAGCTATCTAAACATGTCTCCAACCTTCTCCTCAGCTGATTTTTAAAAAATCTATGATGCCATGATCTGTCCCCTAGAAACCCAAGATATTGAGTTTAAAAACTATGTTTGGAAAAATCATTGAATTTGATTTACCTTTTGTGAAAGAAAATATACAGAAAAGGAAGCCAGTATGAATAGAAAGGAGAATGACCTCGAATTGCTATGAAATGAATTGCTCTTACCTCGGATAAATTCAGACAACGATAATCATAGCCATACCAGGGAACACCCATTACAAGTTTCTTAGGGTCAATGTTCATCTTGAGATAGCTTTCATATCCTAATTAAAAAAGAAATAATAAAACCCATGCTATCTTGACATAATGAGTTCTCCAAAAGCTGAAAGCCTAAGAATATCAAAAGAGTTACTGTATATGCAAATTAATGATATTGTATTTGTCTAAAATGTAGTTCCATAATAATGACCAATTCCTTCTTGTGTCTTTTTTTGAAAAAAATTCTTTGTATATAGAAAAAAATTCAAAAAATGAGATTAAATTTCATTAGCTTATTCAAAAAACTACAGAATATTGACTTTAATAAACTAAAATAGTCATATTCTAGGAAGAATAAAAAAATTACAAGAAAGCACACAAACACTGTCTACCAACTTGTAAGATAGAACCCTCTTGTAGTCTTCATTCTCAAGTATCACATAAGGTTAGTAAGTTAAATCTCTGAGAAATGATAATCTCATTGTGAATCTAGGTATCATCCAATTAATAAATTGTGTGTGTGTGTGTGTGTGTGCATGTGTGTGTGCGCACAAGCATGCATGCATGAGCAGCTGAAGTATCCAGCACCTGATTTACAATGGAAGGAAGGGGAAAACCTCAGAATTTCAACCAGAAGGCCTGGGTTTGCTTTTTGTACAATTTTACCTAAGTCCTTCCGGCCATCTTGGTCTCAATTTCATCAGCTGTAAATAGGGGACCAGTTTTGGGGTTTTCATTGGGCTGTCTTTATGATACATGAAGTTGCATCTGTTCCAGGCACCCAGGATAACTGTCCCCTAAACAAGCCCTTTATTCTATGGACTTTGGTTCAGTGTGTTGCTTAAGCCTGGCATATTCTCCCTCCATCTTTTTACCTATTGACTTCTGATCCATAAATACCTCCTCCATAGAGTCTTATTCAAGTTCCTTTTTAGGTCTTAAAATTAAGAGACATAATACTGTCCCTATTTTCTTACTTTGTTCAAACTCCCAACAGTTTATATAGATGACTGAAATGGACTTTATATTTAGAAAACCAAAACCTAATACAGGATTTCACATTCACTAACAAGTCAACTCACAGAACAGCTCCCCTCAAAAAACAAGCAAATATCAATTCTAAATGTAATCCTGTTCATATGTGTGGG
The DNA here is from genome assembly GCF_048593235.1 of Sminthopsis crassicaudata. Classification (NCBI taxonomy): domain Eukaryota; kingdom Metazoa; phylum Chordata; class Mammalia; order Dasyuromorphia; family Dasyuridae; genus Sminthopsis; species Sminthopsis crassicaudata. Next base: position 40,448,985 of record NC_133620.1, on the reverse strand, counting down.
TGATACTTTTTTGAAATTAGACCATTATTTGATTATTTGCTAGGCTGAATACCATGTGTACCACCAATACAATATGACTTTTCTAACTTTCAATTTTAAGCCAATTCAGTTTCTATTCAACAAGTATTTCCCATGCTACCAAAAGATAACAAGACCTATGCTGTAAGGAAGAGGAAGAAGAAGACATAGTCCCTTCCCTTGTGAAGGTATCCCTAAGACTGACATAATCTCATTTTAAGGGCAAATGGAGCAGTGTCTATTTAGATTAATATGGTAGTTCCCATATGTGAGTTTCAAAATCCAAGTGTCAAAAAGAATTTTTAACAAATTTTGTAGCAACAAACAGCCTACTTGTTTTGAGAAATCATTATCATGAAAAGGAAATATATCTGAATCAGAAAATCCTAAAGATCCCTTAGCATTTGAAATCCAGGGAATAATGTTGTTAGCAATTTTTGCTAGCTCCTTACCCATTAAGGTCTGGTTATAGGGAGCATTGGCTGCTGCAATACACTCTGTCCATATCTGACTTTGTTCATCATAAGACATCACAAAGAGGAAATCACAGGAATCTGCAATTCCTTTGTAATCATAGCATCTCTTGTCTATGCACTTTGGAGACCAGGCAACATCAAAAGTGACCTATAAGGAAGAAAAACGACGTCAGCCTAGAAAAGAATAGATTCCGCATAGTCCCTTGTCCAGCCAAGACAATGGCCAAGACAAGAAGAACAATTTACAATGTTCATTTCGGGTTACAAACTAGACTGTTTATAAGAACTTAAAAAGCAGTGTTTTTAAAATACATTTGTCTTCCTCATAAGACCATAAGAGGTCACTTTCAGGGAATCTCTTTTCCTGGTTTAATCTAAGTGCTATTCAGATCTTGGTTTGTGCCTTTATCCACTTTGGTCAATTCCATTTTATTCAACATTTATTGAGCAGCAACTATGTACCTTAATCAATTGAACCCATTCTTTAAGCTTCAACTTAAGTCCAAGGCTGCAACACTCTGAACACAGAGAATATTCCCTAGTAAAGACAAAATCAAATAGTCCCTGCCCTTCAAGATGACATTGTTTGGAGACACCAGGACCTTTGTAATCTTCGTCTGCTTCTGGGCTTAAAATCTCTTCCCATTCCATAGTATCCTACATAGTCACAGAACAACATTCCTAAAATACTGCTTTCTAAGAAGTTACCCACGCAATTTAAAAATCTTCAGGGCTGTAAATTCTCCATAATCTGACCTAATATCCTACTCTTAACCTCACACTCCCTAAATATGAACCCACCATGCAAGCCAATGGCAGCAATTGGCCCACTGTTTTAGCGTATTTCTACCTCCAGGCCTTTGTTCACATGTCTCAGTGATGCAGTGGCTAGAGGCCTGGGCTTAGAGTCAGGAAGACTAGCTACAGAGCTACTGGCTCTGGCTCTGCTTTAATTTGTTCACCTGTAAAATGGGGATGATAACAACAATACCTCCCAGGTTTATCATGACAAAATATTTGTGAAGTTTCCAGCAAACTTAAAGCACTACAGAAATGTTAGCTATTTTTATGGCTGCTATGTTGCTCACCACTTAAAACTTCTCCTACTCAGTTATTCAAATCCATATTTTTCTTCAAGGTTCAACTTGAATCTGAGACTAAGGCATCCTGGGCATAGAAAGGACTCCTTACTCTGCTATTCAGGACTTATGCATGCACCATTTTTCTAACTGGCATTGTTGGTTAAATTTTAAAATGTGTGCTCAGGAGAAAGAAGCAGCTCTGTAAAGTCCCTAGCATGCCTTGCCCATGATAGGGGAATTACTATGCGTGATGAGAGTGCAACTGAGTTCGGAGCTTTTGGCAGTGAGGGAGGAGACCCCTAACACAATAATACTCTGCCACACAGTGCCATCCCAGCTACAGAGCGAGGGAATGTCCTCAGTGGGAACTAAGTAAGAAATTGTTGGATTTCAAAAATTAAAACAAGATTTGTGTTTACCTGTGATCCCTCAATTTCCTGATGGAAGGCTTCTGTGGTTTCTTTAACTAAAGCTGTCAAGGCATAGTATTCAGGAGATGACTCTTCAACATCTTGTTCTATGTCTATATTAATTCCATCCATGTGTTGTTTTTTGGCCAATTTGAGCTGTTCCTCTATCCAAGCTTTTCTGAAAATAGGCTCAATGATATTCTTTAAAGGAACATCTCCTATTGAAGAAATACATATTTATCCCAAAAAAGTTCTACTCTTTAATGACATCTATTTTGCAATCCCCCAAATCTTATGAGATCAAAGTCCTTAAAGGGTACCACATAATATTCTGGAATTGTTATTCCCTTTGAGAGTTTTCCACATGGAGAAATGATGTACCAAGAGAACAGAGCCTATACATCATATTAATTTACAAAATAATCCATTCAGACACTAAATACAATTTAAAAACAGAGAAACTGTGGGCTAAGAGCGTAGACAAAGGTTGTTCTAGTAATTAGATACAGTCACAGTGCTCAGGATCATATAATGAGTTACACAACCCTTTAAAAGGATTCACATTTATGAAATGAATCAGACAGTATCCTAGGAGAATTTTTATAATTATTTGAAACACGAGATGGTAAGAATAAAAGAAAGAAAACCAAGAAATGAGACAGAACTATAAAGACATTAGAAGAAAAAAATTTTAAATTACACAAAGGTCAAAAGAGTTTGTGATTTGTGAAGCTTGTCTATGAAGTCCCTGTAGGATTAGTCACTAACCTTTTAGCACTACTCTGGATCCTTTTGAATGGGCAAAACACAAAAGTTCAGGATCATACTTTCCAAAAGTTGCTACTGTTGTGATCTGAGACCAGTCATAAGACTTCCAAGCTTTTCCTCCAACATCAAACACAAAAACCTAGCAAGATCAACAATAAAAGACAAGATTAAAGTATTTAAAGAGGGAAGATTTTTGGAAGCCACCCATTTCAACTCATCCCGAAAAAGTTCCCATAGTTGTGACATACTCAAAAATTTATTATTCTAACCTTAGCTCTAAGACCTCCAAGGAGGTGAACCCACCACCTCCCATCATACCTCATCCCACCTGTGGACAATTTTGATCACTGGAAATCAAGCCTGACAGCAAGTCCTAATCAGCCTCTTTGCAATGTCTACATGTTACTTCTAATTTTGCTCTCTCTGGCCAAAAAAGAATATGTCTCATTTCTTTCCCACATGAGATATGTTCTTGTTATTCAGTGATTTCAATCATATCTGTCTCTTCCATGATCTCATTTGGAGTTTTCTTGGTAAAGATACTCAACTGGTTTGCCATTTCTTAGCTCATTTTAAAATCTAAACATGTAATTTTACAGATAAGGAACTGTAGAATTCAGGATTAAGTAAATTGCCTAGGTTCATCCAGCCAGTAAATGTCTAAAGTTGGATTTGAACTTATAAAGATGAATCTACTTGACTATCTCCACTTTGCTATCTAGATTTATTGGTCCTTTCTGAAAACAAAAGATGAACAATTATAACAATGTGCCTGACACATACTAGTTTTATTGAATTGAATAACAGACAGCCATCTAAATACTATTTTCATGCCACTTTCCATTGTCACCTCCCATTTCCAAAGAGTCTTCTTTTCTCTGGGCTAAATATTTCCAATCCTTTCTATCAAGCCTCATGGTCCTCTACTATCTTGGTTGCTCTTCTCTATTTGATCCAGTTTATCAGAGTCCTTTAAAAACTGTGCTTCAAAAAACAATCAATTTATCATTTAAATTTAGAAAAGTTTTATTCAAATTTAAACAGAATTTTTCAAATAGTGCTTCAGCAAGGTAGAATCCAGAGGATTTATCATCTCTTTATTCTGGCATGTTATACCTCTCTCAATGCAGCCCATAATTGAATTTTATTTTATTTTTTTTTTTGGCTGCTACATCTTATGGATGACTGACATTGGGCTTTTAGTCTACTCAACCCCTGGATATTTTTTAGTTGGTTTACCTAATGACATTTTTGCCATCCTTTACAAAAGTTTAAAAGATCAAATTTACAAACTTTACCTCTATCCTTGTCAGATTTAATCTGATTCTAGGGTTTAATGAATTAAGGGTTCTAGTTTGTCAAGATCTTTTTGGATTCTGTCATCTGATGTTGGCTGTTTCTGCCATGTATGTGTCTTCTACTAAGTCAATGAATATGCCATCTTAATCTATGACTGATAAAAATCCTTACCCAATACAGGAAGACACAAGTCTAAAGGACACTATATGGAAGACCTGTCATTTCATACTGGCCCTTTAATGACTATTCTCTGAGCGGAAATCATCACCTAATTCATATCCTTCCATGTATTCCATTAGAATTGTATGACATACTTTAACCTCAATTTCTTTGATAAAATCTAGGTAAATTATACCTGTGGCATCCCTCCTTCACTATCCTATTCTTCTAATTTAATAAACCTATCAAAAAAGGGAATAAAGATTAGTCTCATGCAGCCATGAGAACTCTTGTTAATTTTTCAGACATTCAATAACCATCTTTTTCATGAGAATATTCCCAGGAATTGAACTCAAACTTACCATAGCAAGCTACAGAGTGTGTTTCCTTTCTTTTTTTTCTTTTTTGAAAATTAGGAGAACAGTTGCAGACTTAATATAATTTGGACTTAAATGCAACTATAATGGCCCAAGCAGGGAATGCACTTAAGAGGTTAAATTTATACCTCTAGGATCTAAGATTTCCCTGGTGTAAGTACTCCCCCCACTGGTCACAATCTTTCACTGACTTAATGGAAGATTTTTGAGGATGCTGGGCTGTGAAAATTCATTGCTATGTGGTCAGTCAGGTGATCAGCCTTTCCATATTCAGCTAGCCAGATCTCTGGATTATAAAGGTCCCTTCTCTAAAAGTGTATACTCCAATTAATATCATATTGCTTGCCTTCTCAACAAGTGGGGGGAGGGGAAGGGAATTTGAAACTCAAAATTTTAAAAATATTACAATTAATTGAATATATGTAATATGTGTGTATGTATGTATGTATGTGTATTTACCTTGAAGACAAAATCACTTAACCCCAATTGCCTCAGCCATTAAAAAAAAAAGAAAAAGCACATCATATGACCTGAAAAGGAGGTGGGGGTCAGTCCTACAGAGAAGATAAAGGGGAATTTAATGGCCAGTACTTAGGAGAGGAATGAAGGTGTTGTGGCCTTAACCTGATATCAGAACAAGATAAGACTCGTAATTTACAATATAAAACTTTTTAAAATGAACTGATTTTGATTTTAACCTGGAAGGAGAAGGGATGTCACGAAAGAGAAAGGACCTAACCTAATTCTGCTACTAAAGGCTTCAAATTAAGAACCTAATAAGAGGAAAGAGTAATTTACCATAAACATAAATTTCATTTATTTTAATTATTCTTTTTCAGGAAGCCTGCAACTGTGGCTTAAACTAATGAAATGTGCTTTTGGGTCAGTGGCCTTTTAGTCTCCTGGAAAAGTTACCCAGAAGGAGTTGATATCTGGGAAATTGACGATATAGATCAACATCACTTAGTATTTAATAAAGCTGTGCTTCCCAGACTACAGTGTTTCCAGTAATAGTTAAACATTCACCAACTCTTGTCTCTTAAGCAAGTTATAAAAATTTTGTTTACAGGTGATTTTAATGCCCATTGACAGAATCAATGTTGGATAATGTCACATTAGATTACACCCATAGTCCGTCTCTACCCCAGCCTGTCCTTCAGATTTGGCCTTTCGACCTCACTGAGGGAATAAATTCCTGCTACAAGCCAAGGGTGTTTTAGGGAAAGAAGCATCTTGGGATGGTAAATTTCGGATCGGGAGCGGTTCTTGGGGTTCCCTACACTAACGGCCTCATTTTATAGAGGAGGAAGCTGGAGGGGCCCGCAGCGGTCTAGTTTCTAGCCCAAGGTCTGGCACTCAGGCCTTGTTCTTTACATTGTCCACCAAGAGTCTAACCAAGTTGGGTGGGTGTCCCTAGTGCCAAGCCTACTCGGGAATCAAATTGTAGGGTCCAAAGGCTCCGTTTTACGCTGGGAGCAGGAGGGCGAAATTGGGGCAGCAGAGGATAAATGGGGAGGGGGCACAGGGGGCCAGGAGCCTTTCAACAGATCTCTGCTGCAGACCTGGTCCGGGTAACCCAGTTAGCAGCCTCTTGTCAGACCCGAGACACAAACCAGCCCGGTGATGTCATCCAAAAGACTTTACCACCCCCTCCCTTCCCCCCACCGTGTCACGGGGGTGGGGGAGGGGCTGACACAAACACCCCTTCGGTCCTAGCATAAGCGTGACTGTCAGGCGGGGGGGGGGGGGGGGAGGGGGGGACTACAAAAGGAGTCACAAGCTTGGGGTTCAAATTCAGAGTGGGGCAGGGGAGATAGACCCCAAGGAAGGCCTTTTTATCTCTCAGGGGTTCAGGTCCCTCGTAGGTAAAATACTCCGGGAGGCTGGGCTAGATGACGCCACCTGCACCTCTAGAGCCCTTTCCTCCTCTAGGACCCGGACTTTAATAGTAACATGAAAGGTCCCTTTCTGCTCTACCTCAGACCCCCTCCCCGTGACTCAGTGTCCTTGTCTGTAGAAAGAAAAGGTCTAGATTAAGATTCACTGTGCCTCAGTTTCCCGCTTCGGTTCAAAGGCAGAGCTCCTGCGGTCTCAGTTCTCTATCAAATGAAGGGTGGGAGGGGGTGGCTTCTGGGGTCCCTCCCAGATTGGGTGACACGAGAGAGCAGCTCCCTCATCTCCGCCCCCCCCGCCCCCCAGCGTCAGTCTCCCACCCAGGAGGGCACGTGACCCCGCGGCTCTTCCCTCCCCCCCGCGGGGCACGTGACCCCGCGGCTGACCTCGAAGTCGCGGCGGCCGCGCACGGGGCGACAGAGCGTGGGGTCTTCGCACGGGCACGGCTCGGCCGGAGCGGCGGGGGAGGGGGAGGCGGCGAGGCTGGGGCGCGGCCAGCTCAGCAGCAGCGCCCAGGCCGAGGCCAGGGCCAGGCCCCACAGCGCGGGGAGTCGGGCCTGCGGCCGCAGCCTTCTCTCGCGGGACATCTTCCTCCTCGTCCTCCTCTAGACCCCCAGAAGCGCCGGAGCCTTCCCCGGGAGCGGGCGGGACGGTCACGAGGGCCGCGGCCACGCCCCCAGAGCCCAGCGCCAGCTCGGGGAGCCCCGGCCACGCCTCGGCCGCCCTTTAGCCTCCCCTCCCTTCCTGGGCGTGAGAAGTGGGGGAGAGCGCACCCCAGCCCCGCTCCGCACTCCCTCCCTCCCTCCGGAGAAGGCCCTCCCTCTGGGTCTCGTGTTCCTCCAGCTCTGCGTTAGAGAGGAAGCTTCCTGAGGGCAGGCCCTGGCTGCTGCCTCTAGTTTCCTCAGCCCTTAGTAATCAATGTTGACTGGCACACTTGAGCGCTTAATGTTTACTGATTGAGCCTGGCACACAGTAAGCGCTTAATGTTTACTGATTGAGCCTGGCACACAGTAAGCGCTTAATGTTTACTGATTGAGCCTGGCACACAGTAAGCGCTTAATGTTTACTAATTGATTGGACAGAAATCCTCTTGTGGCTAGCCCGTCGTTAACCAGTGTTTATAAAGGGCTTTAAAGTTTGCAGAGTGCTTTGGCTGTATTAGTAATAATAGGAAATAATTATGATGAGCCGGGGCTCTTCACAGTTATCTCTTTTGCTCCTCACAATAGGCAGGGAGTTGGGGCTATTGTTATCCCTATTTTATTTGTTTTCTATAGACAGATTCATCCTGTCCCCATTTGGGGATTTTTTTGGGCATAGATACTAGAGTCCTTGGCTATTTCCTTCGGCCCATTTTACAGAGGAGGAAACTGAGGCAGACGGGAAAGTGACTTGCCCAGAGTCGCATAACTATTAAGCATCCGAGGCCCATATAAAGTATCTAAAAGCACCTCCTTCTAGAAAAATGTTCACCTGTGACTTTTAGAGATGGGGCAGTGTGACTGCTCTAACCATTGTTTATATCAGCCTGGTCAGGTGTGTCTGGAAAAACTGGAAGAGCAGCAAATGTGGGAGCCAGTAGGAGGAGAGTATGCACAGCATGGGGGCTCCAGTTCTCAACCCAAGGTCCTCCTACCCCCTTAATTCCCGCCCCACTAACTCCCTCCCAATCCAAAATTCTCTTCCAGAAAAGTCAAGTTTTTCATGGTCTTCCCCCCCCCCCCTTTAAGTAAGAAGCTGTGGGACTTAAATTAAAGCTAAACTATCTACATATAACTTGGTCTTGTCTAAAAAATACTCGTGGCCTTTGTAATTTCTTCCTACCTGGAAAGCCACCTTTCTCTCCTTTGCCTCATTCAATCCTTACTTTGAAAGTCCCCACCCACACATCTAATCCAGTCCTTCCTTCTCCATTCACACTGAAGCCCCCTTTTATTGAACTCATTTTTAAGGTTGGCTTGGACTTCACCATTTAGCTCTTGAGTGTTTACTCACTGGGATTTCACTGCTAATCCCTAAACACCTAGATATTTAGAGCTGGAGGCACCTCAGAGATCATCCAGTGAAACTTCCCTATTTTATAGATGAGGAAAACAGTCCCATAAAAGTTAAATGACTCACTGAAATACATACACATAATAAGTAGCCCTTTTGCTATTTGTTTCCTTTCTCTTTTGCACTCTTTTCCTCAACACTACTGGAATGTTTATTTTCCCCCTATCTCCTACCTTGATACTTTTACTTTCACTGTGTTTTCTCTTTATCTTCCCACCTGATGACTCCACTTCCCAGAATCCCAGAAGCAGAGATTCTTAACATTTGTTTATTTATTTTTCATGATGGACCCTTTGGGCAACCTTGGGAAAGCCAATGGACCCTTTTTAAAAAAAATTTTGGGGTATTTATAGCTATATCTATCAATATGAAGGAAATGCTAGATTTTACAAGTTAGTAAAAATAAGTAGGTTTTTTTTTTTTAATCTAATCTGAAATCTTTCCACAAATCTCTTCAGGATTCATGGACTCCATGTTAAGAACTCCTGACCTAGATCCTTCTGAAGCTCAGCAAAAGTGCCATTTTCTTCTATGTTGTTGCTATTTTTAGTCATGTCCAACTCATGACCCCATTTAGGGTGTTTTTGGCAGACATACTGGAAGGGTTTGCCATTTCCTTCTTTAGTTCGTTTTACACTTTAGGAAGCTAAGGTAAACAGGGTTAAGTGACTGCACCAAATACTTGAGGCTGCATTTCAATTTATGAAGAGAGTCTTTCTTACTCCAGGCCCAGCACTCAATCCTCCCCACCACCTGGCTGTCCTTATCTCTTTCTATAGACTTTCCTAATTGCCTTGTTAATATATCCCAACATCCAATAAGGTTTAATGACTTAAAACTGCACTAAGACTAATTGCTTTAAGCTATTAAGCCTTAAAATGTAAACCAAGAGTTTTGGGACATTCTACATCTATTTTCTTATGCATGTGTGATAAGCTCATTAACAGTGGAGCTACTCTCACTTTTTGTATTTGCATCTCCCTGTCTGGCCTATAAGTAATAAATGTTTGTTGATGCTTTGATGGGACAATGATCACAGATGATTGAAGGAAGGCACAAGGTCCTTAAGAACAAGCAGGAAAATGACTAATAGAAGAAAAAAAAAAGTGATAGACAAGATAAGTAGGGAGATTAAAAAAGAGAAAATCGGGTTGCTCTGGGAAAGTTCAAGTCACCAGGTACAGGAGAGCTACCTGAAAGAATTGGAAATGTAATTGTTGGGTTCCTGTCCATAATATGGGGAGTTTGGGTTCGGTAATTCATACTTGCTATTAGGAGGCTGAGGCTGCTGAATCTGAGCTCTGGAGTTCTGAACAGCAGGAGGGCCAAAATGGAACAGGTGTGTTTGCGATAAGTCCATCACTAATATGGTAAGCCCCTTGAGAGTGCAGAACCAATAGGTTATCTAAGGAGGAATAGACCTGTCCTGATCAGAAACAGCATCTTGTCAAAGCTTCTCTGTGGATCAGGAGCTGCAAATGGCCACAACACTACTAGCCTGAGTGAGACTGGGAGACATGGCAAGAAGGAAGAGAGGAAGGGAGAAAAGGGGAAAACAAAGGAGGAAGGAAATGAAGAAAGAGAAGGGGGAAATGGAGGAAGGAAGAAATGAGGGAGAAAGGGAGGAAAAAGGGAAGAAAAAAAGAAAGAAGGAAGGGAGAAGGAAGGAAAGGAAGAGAGGGAAGGGGAAAAGAATGGAGGAAGTAAGGGAAAGAAGAAAATAAGAGAGGGAAAAAGGAAAAGAGGGAAGGAGAAAGGGGGAAGAAAGAAAGAAAGGAAAGAAGGAAGAGGGAGGAAGAGAGGGAGAGGGAAAAGAATTGAAGATAGGGAAGGAAGGAAAGAGAAAGGAGGAAGGGAGCAAGGTGAGAGGGGGGAATATAGACTAGAAAATAGTCCAGGAACTACAGAATTGGAGAACATATGTTTTGATTTTCAGAAAAGAAAAGAGGGTGGCTGTTGTAAATGATAAGCCAGTAAGCCTGACTTAAATCCCTGGCAAAATGTTGGAATGCATTATTAAAAAGATGGTTAGTGACCATCTAGAAAAGGAAGCAGTTATCACCAAGAAACAGCATGGCTTCATCAAAAACAGGTTGCACCAGATTAACCTTGTTTTCTCTTTTAAAAGGATTATTAAACCTATTGATCCAGAAATTCTTTAGATATATTTTTCTCATTTTTAGTAGAACATTTGGCAAAGATTCTTATGCTGTTGGTGGAGAAGATAGGAAGATATGGTCCAGGTGATAGGAGAATTAGATGGATCCATTACTGAATGAATCAACAAACTAGATTTTATATCAGCCAAGCAGCTTTCTACAGTAAAGAACTCTGGGAATCTGTGTGTGGTCTGATGCTGTTTAACATTTTTTATTAATGACTTAGATAAATGTATAATTATTAATCATAATTCACATTTATATAATTCTGGCAGAGAGTCTAGAGATAGCTGCTTGTGAGACTTACAGAAGCTCATGGTATCCATTTCTTCCTATTCTGTACCCAGTCATTGAGTTATGTGCTCATTCATTGCTCAGGTTGCTTGTCTTCTTAGTAGGGAAGTTAGGTTCCCCATACTTCATTCCAATGTCACCTCAGATTGTGGAAAGTTTAATGGAATGAAGTATTGAGAGCCTAAGTCCCCTGCTGAAAAGCCAGGCAACTTCAAGAGCAACACACACACACACACACATACACACACACACGTTAAATATGTGTATATGGATATAGAGGTGGAATTGTGAATTACATGGATTTCCCCAAGTAATAGGGACTAATAGGTAAGGTTTAAAAAATGGTACCAATTGTACAAAATCAGTTATGGAACAGTCAAGTTTATTTATCCCAAAAATGGAATGCTTAAGTAACAAAGATCATAGATTTATTACAACAGAATCTAGTCACTTATATTGGTATGATCAGTTTGGAGGATAATACCTAAGTGTTTTCAGTTGCTCAATTAGCCATCTTACATTACATTTCACTTCATTACCCACATTGTCATGTCAAACAGCTAAATGTGATCTAAAGAGGATCATGTTTTCTGGGGGCACCTTCCTAATGCCCAAGTTTTTCTTGTCTCAAGCCCAATACCTGCAACCTCTTGCAACCAAAGGCCTTTGTAAAGAGTCTGGCTAGTTGTGCCCTGGGCCAGGATTCAGCCATTATACCAGGATATTGCTTCTTCACCTTCCCAATACAAATTGACTCAAATCTTATCTTTTTTGGAAGCTGTTTCCAGACCTGCTCTTTTTACTCTAATAATTTACTCTAATAATCTAGTGATGGATCATGGAGCCCAAATCAGACAGAGGATGTTGGTATATTCCCATTTCCATGTAGTCCTTTGGGGATAGGCCAAAAATATTTGTTCTTTCTCTAAAGCATGTAAGGGGAGGATTCTTGTGCTTGACCAAAATGTCCCAATGGTCCCTTACTACCTACACAGTACTGTAACATTTGAAAAAGACTGTGTAAGCATGCATGTATGTATACACATAGCACATGTATGCATCTATTTATGTTGCATATATATGTATATATAATCCCTAAGGATCTTCTCAATAACCCTGTGAAACAATATTATTCCCATTTTTTGTATGAAGAAACAGGCTGACAGAGATGGTGCCTTGCCAAGTTAATAAGTTTAAAGGCAAAGTTTGAAACCAGGGCTTCCTTACTCCAAATCCACTGTTCTCTCCATTATCCCACACGTCTCCTATGCTTATCAAATTTGAAGATAGCCCCAATCAGGGAGTGGAAATTGATATATTAAAAGATGTTCAGTGTTCAAAAAAAAATTGACAGAGTAGGACCACAACGATTAAAATGAAATTTAATAGTACTGGGCTTAAACTTGGGTTAAAAAATATTAACTTCAGACGTGCCAAATTAAGAAAGTTTGGGTAGATCTTAGTTCATCTGAATTTTTTTAGTAGGTTGAAAACTCAATATGAATCAACATTATAATAAGGCAGTTCAAAACAAAAGCTATTAGAAACTTGAGCTTCAATAGGAGAGGCATAGGATCAAGAATCAAGGAGGCAGTCATCCTCTTGGACCCTGCTATGGTCAGACTGAAAACAATTCTGGGTAGATGCCCCATTTTAGGAAGGCCATTAATAGACTAGACAGTATCCAAAAAAAAGGCCAACAAAATTTGGAGAGTCTCAAGATTCTGCCATGTGAGAATAGACTGAAGCAGCTAGGAATGATTGGGGAAGAGATGATCACTATATTCAATTTTGAAGGGCTGTGAACTGGAAGATTTCAAAGTAGTTTTCTTAGGCCTGAGGGCAGAACAAGGAGCAAATTGTTCAGGTTTCAAGGAAGCAAATCTGGACTTGATGCAAAGAAAAACTTACTAGAAATTAGAGGTTTCCGAAGGTAAAATAGGGTCACTAAGCAGGCTATGCCTTGTGAGAGCCTCAAGCAAATACTGGAGAATTTATCATTTCTAGAAGGAATAAGCACATACTATATATCAGTGCCACAAATATTATCTCATTTCTACCTGCCATATCCTTTCTTAGGGGCAGCTAGGGGGTACCATGATGCACAGAGAACTGGCCTGGAATGAAGAAGATTCATCTTCCTGAGTTCAAATCCTTCCTCCAACATTTACTAGCTGTGTGATCCTGGGCAAATCATTTACACCCCCCCATTTGCCTCAGTTTTCTCATCTGTAAAATGAGCTGGAGAAAGAAATACTAAACCATTGCAGCATCTTTACTAAGGAAAATTCCCCAAAGTCACAAAACGTTGGATGTGACCAAAATGGCTGAACAATAACAAGAAGCATCTCCATAGTCCTAAAGACTATACCTTTCAATATAACTGAAGGTGGCATTATCTTTTTTTGATTGTCATATCTTATGATTCATTCATATTGAGCCTGCAGTCCACTAAAACCCCCAGATCTTTTCAGATGAACTGTGTCCATTTAGTTATGCTTCTTCCTGGTCTTTCAACTTCAGATCTCCTACCATATTGTGTTGCCACTCTTTTCTCCTTCCAAATTTGTTCTTCCTTCAGATTTCGTTATTTTAGACTATTTCCTATGTTCACACTCTGAATGTGTTTTTAATTATTATTTTCCCATATCTCTCACCTTTTGTGAATTAGTTGTGAACTCCATTCAATTCTATCTCCAAAACTTTTCTTATTTGTCCCTTATTCCCTATTCCTGTTGTTAATATCCTCAACCAGGCCTTTGAGACCACCTATATGGCTTTCCTGCCTTCACTCTATCCTTACTCTACTCCATCTTTCATACTACCAGAGTAATTTTGTTGTTTCCTTGTGTCAGTCATGTCTGACTCTTTGTGACCCTATTTAGGATTTTTTTGACAAAGACACTGGAGTGATTTGCCATTTCCTTCTCCAATTTATTTTATAGATGAGGAACTGAGGCACACAGGGTTAAGCGATTTACCCAGGGTCAAGAAGCTAGTAAGTATCTGAGATCAGATTGATGACTCTTTCTGACTTAAGGCCCAGCGCTCTATCCACTATATCAACTCACTGCCCAATTAGAATCCTATCACCTCTTTGCTCAAAGTGTTGATCTGATACCTACTGATTAAATGTAAAAAACTTTTGCCTGACATTCATTAGATTATAAATATAGAGCTGGCAAGCTTTAAAAGCCAACTAAACAAGCCCTTTCATTTTACAGATGAGAAAACTCAAGCCCAGTACCCTAGATCTAATAGGTAGTAAATATCTGGGGTGAGATTCAAACCCAGATCCTTTCATTCCAGAGAAGTCCTGTCCCATTTCCTAACTTCTAGCATTTTCATTTATTTATTCCCTCTGATACATGCTCCAAATGACTCTCTGCTCTGGGGATAAGTCCTGTGCTCTCCTTCCTTTATGTCTCTTCTCCCATTATTTACACTGGCTAATGTGCATCCTTTGTACTACTCATCCTTTGTAAACCAATGCAGATTCCCCTTCCTCCAGGAAACCATTCCTGAGTTCTCTCTTCCACCACCACCCAATCAGTATCAACCATTCTCCTTGGATTTCACATCACACTTTGTTTTTTAATTCTCTAATACATTTATGTAACTATTGAATGCTGGAGCTCTCTGTTTATGCTCTACTTGCTTTCTATAATGTAAACTCCATTTAGACACCAGATATTTTAAATGCATTACATTTCATCTGTTAGATCTAGCCTCTCCAGCTGAAAAGGAAGAATTGCATTCATTCATAGATATTAAGCCCTAATCAAATTCTGTTTATTTTACTTTTAGAAACATTTAGAAAGTACATCAATGAATTAGGAACACACTTAATTCCCATACTTAAAAAAATAACCTTTGCTCAACATTGGCTAAGCTCTTAAAGAGTACACTTTATGTATACTTACCAGCTGCTAAACAATAGAAGCCTACAGAGACCCTGGCACTTTTCATGGCCAACCACCCCCGCTGCTGTGCCCAAACAAGCTAAATTGACTAGCAAGTTGCAGCTTTCTTTTCATAATTAATAATTTTCTCAATTTTTATGACTTTTCAAAATAAAAATCATAATGATTACTGTACTTTGTGTACTTTCTTTCTCTAAATATATTACACTTGTTTCTCCTTTATTCTTGTTGGATTTTGAAGTATCCAAATGGAAGCCTTTGGATAAACATGATGAGATTCAATTCTTGAACTACTCTTACAGTACACAAAGGCTAATGTGCTAAAAAGCAAGGGCCTAACGGGCTAATTTGCTTCCCTGAGCTATTCACTTTTCTCCACTGAATGAGTAGGTTGATCAAAATTGGTTTGGCTGAGAGAAAAGTGATGTGTATTGGCCATGGATCAGTACTACAACTAGCAAAGGGACTTTGTTTTGCACAGGTCTTCCTGTTATTCATAAAAGCATGGAATCACAGAATTTCAGAATTGAAAGAAAATTTACCAGTAAAGATACTAATACTGGTCCTATCTCCCTTAATGGGTCATTCCAAGAAAAGTAAAATCATGAACATGAAAATACTACAGAGTAAATTAAATGAAAAACTAATTCAACCCCATATCCAAAGGAGATCCCCACTAAATCACAACCAGAAATGGTCATCCAGGCATTCCTTAAAGACCCTCAAGACAGTAGGTGGGTGGAGTGTATTGAATGTAGAATAGAATCAGGAAGACCTGCATTCAAAAGTTACCTCAGATACTAATATATGATTGGGCAAGTCACTTAATGTCTGACCAATGAGAAGATTGGATTCAGTGGCCTTTAAGTTCCCTTTCTATCTCTATATCTATAATTCTCTAACCTCTCAAGGCAGGTGATTCTATTTTGGAGCGCCATTGTTTTTTGGCAAATTTTCTTTTGTATTAGACAACCAACATAAAAATTCTCAAATGCAAAGAAAAACAGAAAAAGGGAATCATCTATGAAACCCTGTTAAGTTTTTTTTTCCTCAAATCATTTTTGTTTTTTTGCAATTTTCACTCATTATTTCTAGTCCTTTCCTTTGAAAAGTCCTTTTTTTGTTTGAAAAGAAAATAGCAAGAACAACTTAGCCTTTTGGGTACTTGAAGAAAGTTAACTACATGTTCTTATATGTTTTATTCCCTCCTTCCCCTTTGGTCTTTTCTTTTCCCATATCTATCAGACACTCCATAAGGCAGGGAGTCAAAATCCATCACTATTCTAATTGCCTTTCCTGTTTTTTAAAGTCTGTCCTAAAATGTAGTACTTTGAACTAAACCAATATTCCAGAGGCAGCATGGATGACTGGTCAAGAGACTAGCCATTGGTCCTGGCTCAACCATTTACTAGCAATATGATCTTGGAGAAGTCACTTATGGCTTGCTGAACTTGAAGTTCCATATCTGTAAAGTGAGGTCATTCCAAAAAAAAATAAAATCATGAACATGAAAATACTACATAAAATTAAATAGAAAACAAATTCAACCCATACCCTAATATATCACAACCAAAAGTGGTTATCCAGGCAAGTCTGTTTTCCACACAGACTTGTTGTAAGTAGTATATGAAACTGTGAATTTGAAAATACATTTTAAGTGCTTTATATGCTTAAGATATTAAAATTAACTTGTTGCATTTTAAGATGTACAGTTTTTAGGAGTTTGTATTTTTGTTGAATCCAAAACTTATACTTACTATCTTTGGAATCATAAGAAAATCATAAATTCCCTGAGGCTCAGTTTCCTTATCTGTAAAATAAGGAAATTGACCTTCAAAGTGTCTTCTAGCTCAATGTGTGACCCTCTGAATACACAAAGGCATTCAAGAAATACTCACTGATTGAGCAATATATTTATAATCAGAAGACTTATGGAGCTTTGATTCCTTACCTATAAAATGTGAGTTCTTCCACTGCTTACTTTATAGGATTGTAGTTAGTCAATAAACATTTATTAAGTGTTCTCTGTGTTCTAGGCATTGTTCTAAGTACTGGGGACACAAAGAAAAGCAAAAGCATGATTCCTGACCCCAATGAGGAGGCATCTAATTTAATAGATTAGAATCATTTTCTAATAGAGGAGACATTATATAAATTATATGCAGACTATATGAAAGGTCATCTTCAGAATGAAGGCACTAGCAATGGGAGGGACCCAAATGAGATTATATAAACATGGGTCATTTTTATGGATTTCTTGGGAATAATTTATAGGGTGAAGTGGGGAGAGACCAAAGACCAAATATGTTTGTATTTTAAAAATATGCATTAGCTTTTGGATAGGACTGTATCCCTTCTATGCAACTAAAAATAGAAACCCCATATAATTTAGACTTAGAAAGCCTGCCTTTGAGTTCAAGTTTAGCAAGGTTAGAAGTAATTTTTTAAAGTTGCTTACCTGGAAAAAATTAACGTTTTACATTCTTTGTTTGACTCAAATCAAATTCATTAAATAATTCCCTCTTTTAATCAGTATTTCTGGGTTGAAGAAACCTTGAAAACTACAATTTCAACTAGCACTCCAGTGGTTGGTTATTAATGATTAAGTTTTAGATCATGGTCTCTGGATAAAGCAAGAGGTTTTATTCGTAGGTGAGTTTTGTTTTATTTGGACCAGAGCTGACATTTTCTTGTAATGGAGAATTCAGTTTTAGTACTGAGCCGGCTTAGTAACAATAGCTAGAATTTATAGAGTGCTTAAAGCACAT
The DNA here is from genome assembly GCF_048593235.1 of Sminthopsis crassicaudata. Lineage (NCBI taxonomy): Eukaryota > Metazoa > Chordata > Mammalia > Dasyuromorphia > Dasyuridae > Sminthopsis > Sminthopsis crassicaudata. The sequence goes on along the minus strand of NC_133620.1, from coordinate 40,431,304 downwards.
TGGATGTCATCTCATTTGGTCTTTACAAGAACTCTTTAAGGAAGGTGCTGAGGAGAAAGATGACTTGCTATATTAAGTGTTGAGGCAAGATTCATTTTCAGATTTTCTGGACTCCAGGTCCAGCATTCTATCCACTGTACCACAATATTCACAAGAGCCAGAACTTCTATGGGACTTTTTTGCAAAACAGTTTATAAATATTATCTCTTTTGATCCTCACAACAACCCTGGGAAACAGGTGCTATTATTACCTTTATTTTACAGATGAGGAAACTGTCACAGACAAAAGCTAAATGATTTGCCTGAGGTCATATACCAACAGCTCTTTGGGAAGAAAATCTTATATATATATATACATATATATATATGTTTATAGAGAGAGAAAGAATGAGATAGAGAGAGAAGAATGAAAAAGCCAAAAAAAAGTTAATTGAATAGTATATTACACTAATAAGAAAAACAGTATGGAGAAGAAAGGAACAAACAGATAAAAATAGATAAATGAATGAATGAATGAATAAATGTGATTTTACAAAATGGCAGATCACTCTAATATCTTTGCCAAAAAAATTCCAAATCAGCTCAGAAAAAGTTGGAAACAACTGAAGTGACTGAACAGCAACAATAATATGATTTTATGATAAATAAAATTCTCTTAGTGCTATTAGCATTAAGATGTTTTTGTTATTCTCAATCTGTGGTGTCTTTGATTTAAAAATAAATGTTGGTATTAATAATTTGTAATGGCTAATAGTCTCTAATTGTGTTATTTATTTTTTATGTAATCATTTTCAATTTTGGGGGGGTTTGGGAGTTTTCTTGACAAAGGTACTTTAAGGGTTTGCCATTTTCTTCTCCAGTTCGTTTTATAGATGAAGAAATAGACAAACAGTAAAGTCATTTGCCCAGGGTCACACAGCTATTAAGTGTCTGAGACTGGATTTCTGCTCATATCATCTTGACTATAGGTCCAGTGCTCTTTCCACTGTGCCAATTGTCCCTGATAATATTAGAGTCATTTACATTTTTCAAAATTATATCAGTTATCCTCAAATTGACATTATTTCATTTGGAAGGGACCTCAACAAGTATCTAGTCTAACTCTTCTTCATTTCACTACAGCATTTATTATAAATGGCTATCTACTCTTTGCTTGAAAGACCTTCAGTAGGCAGGAAGGTGCAGGAATAGAGAGAAATTGAACATGGAATCAGGAAAATATGAATTCAGATACTTTGTCAGGTGCTTATGAATTTATCTGATCCTGTATGACCTCAGATAAGTCACTTATTTTTGCTCAACCTTAACTATCTTTTTCTGTCAAATGAAGGAAATGTGCTAAATAGTTTCTGAAATCCTTTCTAGATCTATGTCTTCTCAAGTTATCCTTTCAATATAATCTTGAAAAATAAGCATGAAAGATATTTAGCCCCATTTTACGGATGAAGAAAATTGAAATTGAGAGTGGGTAAGTGATTTCTCCATGTTTCTGTGGCTGATAAGTGATGGTGCTAGGACCAAAACCTGGAGTTTCTAATTTATTGTTCCTTCCATGGTGCCATGCTCCCACTCCCTTTCATCCTTGAAAAATTCATAGTATATTCACTTCTAGACAATAAACAAATTTAGGACAGTGATAGATGCTGCTACTCACAGATAAATTCTCTTTCATATTTCACCTGTTAAACGGGGACAAGAATAGTCCTTATCTTCCAGGGTCATTGTGATGATCAAATAAGATAATATTTGAAAAGTGCTTTTCAAATCTTAAGGCATCATAAAAAAAAAAAAAACAAAAATACTATTATTATCATTACTTCATATATACATGCATATATATAAACTTATATATAATACATATGGAATTTATCATAAATATCTGAACACATTTTAAATTATATACAATATTTCAGCTTAGAATCTTGGAATATGAGATATATTCAAAGAGATTAAGTCTATACCTCCCACACACATTTTCTTTGAAAAAGGATATTGGTTCTTTTCTCTTTTCAGTGTTACCATGGTTATAGTTCTTAATATCTTAGTGGCTACTTCTTTTTCATTGGTAAATCTTTTATGTACTTCACCAAGGCTTTTGGGCCCCTCCATCCTTCTGTATTTACAAAGTTTTCATTTTTCATGTATTTGGTGCAATTTTAAAAATATATCTGTAATTTTCATTAAAAGTTATGTTTTTAATTTTTTTCCCTCTATTTCTGTAAAGTTTCAGCTGGTGCCATGGGAAAACTGCCCATCAACCCAGCCCCAGGAATCAAGGGAGTTCACACCATTGGGTGAACTGAGGCTGAAAGCCTTGTGGGGGAACAGTGATGAAACATTTCCAGCTTAGCAAAATTCCCCTAGAATACCCTGCATTGAAATATATGCATTGTGTTTCATTGGACCTTGGTCCTCTTTCTTCCCACATTACTTTCCTTAGTTTTTTTTTTTCTTTTGAAAACTCTTTAAAGCCTTCGTAGCAAAAGACTATATTTTTAAAGTGTTAACCAAGAAAAAATTCAGAAGTTTATGAGACATGATTTGCAACTGGATTTATTACAAGAGAAATGAACTGCTATGTGGAACTCCTATTCTAAGTATCAAGAAATTCACAATCCAGACAGAAGTTTTCATATTTATGATGAATACCTGCTTCTTAACAGCAGTAGAGGGTAATCCCTCTAAAATGGGAGTGGTATGGAAGGGAGAAAGGGAACAGTAAAAGTGAGGAAAGGATTAATTTCCTAAATGGGAGGTGAAAAGCAAAAGAAAGAGGGGAAACATGAGTACGTAGGATGGCAAAAAAGCATTCTTTCCCCTTAGAAACTGCTAGATTTTGAAGAGGTGCTGTTCTGCTTATCTATAAGGGTCCCAGATATAAAAACAGTTTCTCAGTCTGGTGCAGACTGACTAATGCCTCTCTCATAGATGACTTGATCCTCAAGGACTCAAAGAAGTCCAGCTAGAGTGTGCAAATATTAAATTATATCAGCTCAAGACAAGTTCATCCTTGAGTTATTCAGAGCCTCCTGCAAACACTGGGTGCAGTATGGCAATTGAAGAAAACAAATTAAATTGGTTTCAGGGCAACATTTCCCTCCTTGTGATCAAGATGGATCTCTGGACCTGCTAATGGCCATACCTGGTAAAACATTATCTTGGCCTCTGGTTTTCCCCAGGTCCAATATGGGGTGCTAAGAAAACAATAAGAAACCTGGTGACTGGGGGTAGGAGAGTGTGGGAAGGTGCCCGAACTCAACCATTGATACCAAAAGGTAGAATGAGAACAAGCTTTCTATATATGATAGGAAGCTTGCCTAGCCTTTAAGTCATTCAACTTCCCAAAACACAAGGTCTTTTCTTGTCCCCTCTGTTCTCAAATTACCTTATTTTAATGTATCTGTAATTTCCATTAAAAGTTATGTTTTCCATGTTTTCCTTTTTTCTGTAAAGTTTCCAGCTGATGCCACAGGAAAACTGCCCATCAACCCAGCCCCAGGAATCAAGGGAGTTCACACCATTGTGTGAACTGAGGCTGAAAGCCTTGAGGGGGAACAGTGATGAAACATTTCCAGTTAGGCAAAATTCCCCTAGAATACCCTGCATTGGCATGCATTGTGCTTCATTGGACCTTCTCCTCTTTCTTGATGAGGAAAGCAATCACATTTTAGAACGAAAAAAAATGCAAATATGATGAGACTTGATATCTAACCTCTGTTGTTCTCCTAGTGTACTGTTCTCCTAGTATACCTGGGGATCAGGAGGTAGAGATACCAGTCTTATCCATAATTGTTATTAGATCATTGAAATAGAATTTCCTAAGTACTTACTATGGCCTAGTAAAAGGGAAAAAATATGGCTTTTACTTTCAAATAGGAAAGCATCATGAAAAGATCTAATTATGTATATATTACACATATATCTACACACACACGTGTGTGTGTGTGTGTGTGTGTGTGTGTGTGTGTGTACAGGGGAAAGAGAAAGAAAGAGGGAGAAAGAGAAAAAGAGATGAGGGAAGAGAAAAAGGAGAGAAGACAGAGACAGAGACAGAGAATATATGTGTAAGTGATGGAAGATAATCTCAAGAGGAAAGGAGCTAGCAGCTTGGGATGTTGGGAGAGTAGGCTTGGAGGTGAGTCTTTAAGGAAGCCAGAAGGTAGAGGTGAAGAGTGAGCACTCTAGGTGTGGAGGAGATCCTTGAAAAGGTGTAGAATCCTGAGATGGAAAAAAAAAAAGCTAAAATGTCAGTATCACCAAATCATCAATTATGGAGAAGGGGATAAAATACTTACATTTTAAGCTGGAAAAGTAGAAAGAATAATGTTGTGAAAGGCTTTAAATGTTTGAGAGGATTTTAGCCTGGAAAAATAGGGATCCACTGAAATTTATTGAGTAGGAGAGTAATGTGGTCAGATCTGCAGTTCACAGCAGTAGCAGAGAATGGATTAGAATGGGGATACTCTAGTCAGGGAAACTAAGAAAAAGTTTATTGCAATAATAATATAGATAGGAGGTGATAAGGGTTGTGTTGGAATGGAAACTGTGAGAACAAGTGCAGAAAGCAATATGGGACATAGACAAGAGATGTTGTCAAGGAAGAAATAAAAAGACTATCTAATTAATTGGATTTGTGGGGTGAAAGAGAATGAAGGGATGGATGACTGGGAGGACAGGGGTACCTTCAACAGAAATAGGGAAGTCAGGGAGATGGGATAATTTGTGGGGAAAGGTGATAAATTCAATTTTGAGCAAACTGAATTAAAGATGTCTACAATATTGATTTTGAGATGTCCCTTGAGATTCTTCCATCCAGCAAAATATATCAAGTCTCATCATGTTTGCATTTTTTCTTTCTAAAATGGGATCACTTTCCTCATCAAATAAATTGTTTTGTTTTAAAAACTTAGAAATAGAGACAATTGGAAGTAAAAGGAACCTCAGAGATAATTCTGTCCAAAGTCTTCATTTTTCAAATGAAGAAAGTGAGGAGCCAAGAGACTAAGTGTCTTGCCCAGGGCCACACTAAAAGCTAGTGGTACCCAAGAGCTCTTAATGGAGTGCACAATATGGAAAGTGTATTAGAAGCTACATTACCCATCCAAACCAGACTGATAGGAGAGTTTTTCCAGCTGAGTTTCTAACCCATTAATCTTCACTCTAAGGCATTCTCCTTTAGGATACATGTCAATGTCACTTGAACAAGAAAAAAATTGAAACTTATTCAATGAAAACTCTGGTTGAATAATCTACTAGAGTCTAAAACTAAATAGCTTTTTCTGGAATAAGATGAAAAATTAAATTGCTGAATTAGGATCTCATGTAAGTTATACCTATATATAACAGTTTACATGGGACATAAGCATCCGGAAAAATGATTTTAGTTGCCACAATGGCCCCAATTAGTATATAAAAATCATCTTTCTTCATTGGATATAGAACAGAAGTATCTTCCCAACCTATTTCTGTTTATTTCATACCACCTAACTTTCAGATATCATGTACTCAGACTGAATTCACATCATTGGTTTTAAGGATTATAAATTCTTATCATTTTCCCTAAATCATCTGGTTTTCTGAACCTAGGCTCATTGAGATTCACATCCCTCAGTGTTACTTAGTGACGGCTAAGTTTGACATTGATGATTTTTTGGTTGGCAGACCTTCAGCCTTCTTTATCATCACCAGGAGCCTCAGATCTTGGCTGCTGTCCTAGGCTAGGATATGGTAGCAATTTGCAAACATCTCCTAGTTATACTTAATCCTGTTGAACATTTTAATGTTCAGTCAAAGAGTGAGCTGAGAAACTTTACAAAGTATGTATAAGAAAGTCTCCTACTTTATGTGTATATGTGTTTGTGAGAGGAATATTGGAGGTAGGTGGGAAGATCAAAGTTAACCATTCACTTTCTAAGTACTAAGTATATTTGACCGAAATCACTCTTTGGATCCCAGTTTAAAAGCTGAACAGGTCCTTCGAGAGTACATTGTCCAGTCCTTTACAGATAAGGAAATTCATTCGTAGAATGCTTAAATAAATTGATCAAGGTTGTACATGTAGTAAAAGGCAGAACCAATGTTAGAATGCAGGTATTATCACTCCAAATCCTCTTCAATATACCAGGTAAAAAGAAAACACTAAGTCTAGAAGATGAGTTGTGCAAAATTGAACCTACTATTCAAGAAAATTCAATTCACCCTATTAGTACCTATTATATCCAAGGCTCTGTCCTAAGCTTTGGAAATAGATGGGTAGACATATGGTATATCTCCTCTTCGCTTAATGGACAATTCAGTAATATAATTAAAAGACTTTTCAATAACTCAAAGACCATATATGGAAAAAGATGCTCTTCTGGAGGGAGGGGAAAAAAGAGAGTAGGAGAGTAAATGTTCTGTATGAGTCAATTCCACAAGATCTTTCACACATTATATACTCATATTTATTTTTTATTAATTCACAATATTGTTAAAAGGATGTTAATTCCATGGATTTTAGGGAATGATTCAGAACTCAAATTCTTAAGGATAGTTATCATTATCTTTAAGGTAGTCAAGAAAAGCCATTTGTTTTTCTGCAAAGAAATTCTGTGAAGTTGATTGGACCATGGATCACACCAGATATTCCTATGTAGGAAGGGAAGCTGGACGCCAAATGGCTTGCTGATAAACAATGAACTGATAAGGCTTTATGCTTATTCATAACTTACAGTAGGCTTCACAAGGAAGAAGTTTGGAATTATTGTCAGAACATTTGGGGCTTGTTGCCTTTTTTTGTGCTTTCACACAAAATCACACCCTGATGAAAGGTCAAAATCAGGGTTAACACTGGAGGTGATTACCAGCCTAGAGTGGACCACAGTTTCATGTGAGATGCATGGGGTAAGTGAGGAAGTATTGTCCTTTCTATATTAACCTGTTGTTTACTACTTTTTCTTGAACATTTTACTTCTTAGCAGCAGCAGCAGCTATGTGCTACATTGGATAGAGCAAGTAGCTTAGAGTCAAGAAAATCTGAGTTCCAATCTGGTGTTACTCACTAATTGTGGGGAGTAAAAAGGAGCTATGTTCAATCCTTGCTTCTGTTGCTGACTATCTGTGTGTTCTGAAATTTTTAATTTTCTCTATGTTGCAGCTTCTTTGTCTGCAAAATGATGGGCTTGGACCAGATAGATCCTGAAGTCTCTTTAAGTTCTAGATCATGTTTTTTGTGAAGTAGTATTAAACTAGAACTGGACCACATCCTCTCCTTCCAAATCTTTCTGTTTCAAGCTTATACCTACCTGTATTTCCAAGACTGTTGCATCAATCACTATCCCTGTAGGACATGTACTTAAAATACCTCAACTCATGAGCATCATATTTTTGGCTGTCTGCTTCTAGAAGGTGCTCCCATCACTCCTCCCTGTTTCTCTTATATCCTTTTCCTTTCCTATACATTGCATATATTTACCAAAGTCTTTACTCCGCAGTTGTTGTGCCTTTCCTAAACACGCCCTTGTGTTTTTTATATCTTAGCTTTTAGTCAAGCCCAAGAATGAACCAAATGATGAGCCCCGACTTCTCTAGTCCTTAGTGTCCTGAAAGCAGGGATCCTGTTCAGAATTAAAAAAAAAAAAAAAAAAAAAAAGACCAGATATTTCCATCAGGAAACTTGGCCATAAGGTCCAAGGTTCTTGCAAAAGTTGCTGCCTGTTGAGGAAGCTTTGCCTCAGGAGGCAATAAAAGTTGCCTGTTGAGAAGGATTTTTCCATTTCTTTTTAGAGAATCTTCACATATATACAACCCTTGAAGCATATCCATAAAACTCAGAATCAAGAAGAAATTATTTTGTCAATTTTCCAGGGAAGCAGCTCAGTTAAATTCTACTTATGATGGAAATGTTCAGATAGTGAAATAGAGACTCTTTTTACTACCTGTACCAGGACTTAGAATTGCATAGCACAAGATAAGCTATAGCTCCAATGGCTCAATGATTGCTTTGGAGGAGGAGGGGAGAGGAGAATGTTCTGGAAGGAATTCTTTCTCAAGTACATAGCTCAGGCTGGATGACCTCTGAGGACCTTCCCAGCTCTCAGCTTTTGAGATGAAGCTGATTTGAGTGTTGAGTGGGAGTGGAACATTTTATCTTTCGTTAAGTTGCTTGTTAACTACAGAGTTGATTAGTCCTAATGCTGCATGAATCATCCTGTTGAAATATATGGCCTATTAGACCAAAATGGTTTAATGACTCCTTCCTTTTTCCTTCCTTTTGGCCTGTCTGAATTTTCACTATTTTTCAAGATCTAATTCAGATCCTACCTTCACTGTGAATACTTTCAAAACACTTCAATCCGTGTCCATCCCATCTCTGAGCAACAGTAACACTTAACCTAGCCCCTCCTATCTTCCCAATCTTGGATCACCTTACTCCCCAACAAGCAGTCTTGGATCCACCACACTGGCTTCTTTCCTGGCTGTTCCATGAACATTCCCCCATCTCAGCTCAGGGCATTTTCTCGGGCTGTTCACCATACCTGGAATGTTCACTCTCCCTTCTCATTACTGACTTTCCAAGCTTCTTTTAAGACCCAACTCAAAACCTATTTTTTACTGGAAGCCTTTCCCAAACACTCAACTCAATTTTTTTCCCTCTGCTAATTATTTCCTATTCATCCTATACATTGCTTGCTTTGTATATATTTGTTTCCATGGTGTCTATTGCTTTAGATTGTAAGTTCCTTGAGGGTAGGGACTATCATTTGTTTTGGTTTTTTTGTATCTCCAGTGCTTAGCACAGAGCTTGGGACATAGTAGGTGCATAATATATGTTTATTGATTATTTGATTGATGTAGATCCTTGTGTTGTTTTCTAAATGGTTTCATTGATGTGAGTCTTATCTCCCAAATTATATTGTAAACTGCTGAAGGGAAGAACCACATCTATTTTTTATTCTCCAGTTGCCTTGCACATAGTAGGTACTCAAAAAACATTTTTTCAGTCCATTAGTTTTTTTTTAGATTATAAGGGAAGATGTTCTAGATCGGTGTTGTCAAGTTCAAACAGAACCAGGGAGGCCAGTAAGCCATAGATAAGGATATATGTATGGACTGCATACTGATCCAGTTTCAAAATGTAATGTTATCTTCATTTTATGTGATTTTATTTATTCTGCTAAATATTTTCTAATTACATTTTAATTTGGTTCCCTTGCGCTCAGGAATATCATGGGCCAATGTGTGTTGACCCCCTCTGTTCTAGGTAATCTTGTTCTGTAGCAAACAAAAATTGTCTTAAAAATTGAGCCTTAAAGTGCTTAATGTTTTAAAGTTCAGCCAAAGATAATTAAAAAAAAAAAAAAAGAACTCTGAGGTAGGAGATATGAGAATCCAGCTCCTTGCTTTCCCTGAACATGTGTTCTAGAGATGCAAGCCTACCCCTGTGAGTAGGTAGATATTGTTTAATTCTTTGCATTCACATCCCTACAACCTACTAAAAGTCTCTAGCATATTGTACTTACTGCTATTGTTCTTCAGTTGGTTCAATCCAACCCCATTTTGGGTTTTCTTGGTAAAGATATTGGAGTGGTTTGACATTTCCTTCTTTAGCTCATTTTACAGAAGAGAAAACTGAGGCAAAAAGTTAAATGACTTAGCCAGAGTCACACAACTATTGCATGTCTGATTATCATGACAGATTTGAACTCAAGAAGATGACTCTTCTTTGATTCCAAGTCCAGAGCTCTATCTACTGTGCCATCTAGCACCATCTCGTTTATTGTACACAGCTAATAAATACTTGTTAATTACATGATCTTGAGAAAATCATTTGATTTCTCTAGAATACTATTTCTTCATTTGTGAAATAGTAGCCGTGGGTCAGATGATTTCTAAGATCCCTACCAGCTCTAAAGTTCTATGATTTGAATTGATAGTATCCACACAAAGAACACTATATTTCCCATTTCCTATTTCCTTTTCTGTTTCTATTTTCATTGTCATGTTCATTTCCTCCCATCTCCTTTTCCACCAGTGACCCCTCAAGCTTGGAATATACCGTCTCTTTATCTTTATCTTTTGGATTCCCTAGCTTTCTTTAGGATTGAACTGGTATTATCTTCTACATGAAGTCTTTCCTGATTATCTCTCTCTTCCCATCCCCAATCCACCAGTATACTTCTTTTCATAATCACCATGTATGAATAAATACTGTCTCCTTCAATAGAATGTAAACTCTTTGAGTGAAGAGACTATTTTGCTTTTACCTTTGTTATCACCAGTGCATAACACATGGCAGATAATTAATAAATATTTTAAGTGACTGATTGATATGAAATCTTTCACTACCTTGCCACTGTTTTGAATTTGAAAAAGACTTGGATCACTAATTTCATGTACACTGTTAAATGATTAGAAATGTGACTAGTGACCAATATAGCTTTCTCATTTCTATTACCACCCTGACCCTACATTGGAAAAAAAAAAAAAAAAAAGAGGCTACTTCAAGATCTGAAAATCTATCCAACAGTAACCCTGTTACAATCAAGCTCTCACCTTGGCCAAGTGAAAATTTATTATTAAGATGTTAGTGGGAATATTCCATTTGCTGGAGTTCAAGATGATCAAAGGCTTGCACTCTGGGTTTGAACACTTGAATATCTGTGTAATTCACCAACTGGTAACCAGTCTTGTCACTTTTGTCATTTCTTAAGGCCCCATGACAGCAACCAACACCAGAGCTTCACTATCTTCCAGAAATTAAGCTGAAGAATAAGAGAAAACAACAACAAACATCTAGGGCCATAGTTTCCAAAGTTTTTGAGTTTGACTTTTTTAAGATAAGGCAAATTTTTTTATATTTATAACATATATATTTATATTTTTATATTTATAATATATAAAAAATTTTAAGATAAGGCAAAAAAGGCAAATTTTATGAACTCTCCTTCATTGCCACTACATACATAAGACAGGGCAACCAACATCTATTGTGGAGTCAGTGATGCTTTTAAATCATCTAGAAGGAGAGGTCTAGCACAGATTTTTATTGTAAAGGCTCAGGTTTGTTAGGCTTTTCAGGCCAACAGGTAAAATTGAGGATATTATGTAGGTACTTGTATAATAAGCAAGAAAACAAATTTCCATAACTTTTTGATTGATGAAATTCAAAATATAGTAATAATAATTTATTATTTTGGGGGTAATACTAATAATTAGACAAATGGAATTCTTTTTTTGGTGATAACAATTTTCCTATTTCTTATTTGGGATTCAAAGTTGACATTTTCATTCCTTTTTTTTTTTCCTGAGGCTATTGGAGTTAAGTCACATCTAGGAAGTGTTAGGTGTCTGAGGTCACATTTGAACTCAGGTCCTCCTGACTTCAAGGCTGGTACTCTATCCACTGAGCCACCTAACTGCCCCATCATTCATCAAAATTGATTGCAAATGTTATTCATTTTTTAACACTAATTTGTAAGGACATTTTGTGTATTTCATCTTTGAAAATTTTCACAAAGGGATGGCCAAATATTGGTATCAGTCCAGAAGCATATGATTTTAATTAAGTATATTCATTGCTTGAAAGGCATATATATATATATGTATATATAAAACATCATACATACATATATTTATATATTGTAACTTATATAAAATATATGTATATATTATACAGGCACACATAAAAGATAATATATTTTATATTATTTTATTATATTAATATCCACATATATTATGTTTATTATATAATATAAAGATGTCATATTTATATTATATTATATGAAGTATATAACTATATTCTTCTCTTGATATTTACTTTTCAGCAAGTCATTGCATCACAGATTAATCATTTCCTGAGTATTCAATTAAATTACTTTTGAAATAGAGAAATTTTTTTTGGAAATTGCATTATTGTCTGAAAAATACTTTTGGAACTGTAGTTTGAGTGTGGAAATTATATCAACTGCAAATGTGTGAGGGAATAGAGATCTTGCTTCTTATTTTAACTTTTGTCAGCATGGAAAATGTTTTAAGCATCTTGATATTACTTGTGATACAAATCATGTAAGTTGTCATCAACTTGGCTTTATCTTGATATATTTTGCACATAAATGCTTTTTTGTATTGTAGTTTTATGTTGAATTCATTAAGAAATGATATTAAATCATATTTCTTGCCTTTTCAATGGGTGGGACTGGAAAGAGAGAATTTGGAACTTGAAGTTTTTTTTTAATGTGTTTAAAATAATAATTAAACAAAAAGAAAAACATTATCAAGTCTAGAGAGGAAAAAAGCCATTTCCAAATGTACCCATTTAGGGTGCAATAAGAGTAGTCAGGATTTAGAAAACTCCTCTTGCTTACAGAGAGGTTTGAAATTTTTTTCTTTTCAGAAAAAGTTCAAAATCAACTCTGAACTCAAGAAATGTAATAAGACTTTCTTTCCTTCAATTTTCTTGTTTTGACATGATGAGGATGGACTGGTAGTTATGCATGGGACTCAAAAGTGTCAAAATAACTGCTAAATAGAAGGGGGGCAGTCATGCGGGTCCCTCCATCTCTCAACTTTGCCATTGTAGTATGAGAGCTGCCATAGACAATATACAAAAGAAAGAGATGGGTTCCAATAAAACATTACTTTGAAATGTAAAAAATTATTTTTAGTGGATGGCTTATATGTGACTTTCCCACTTCCACCCTCAATCAATGCAGAAAGGATTCTGAGTTTAGATTCAAGAATCTTAGGGTTCAAATCCCACTTCTAGTCAAGACTACCTGTGTCATCTTGTCTCAGTCATTCTGTGCCTAAGTTTCTTCATCTGAAAAAGAAAGGGGTTTGGACTCAATGACTTTTAAACTTCCTTGCAACTCTACAGAAGCTAGGTGGTAAAGGAGATAGTGTTTGATGTGGAAACAAGAAAGAACTGAGCTTGAATTCTACCTTGGACACTTCTCAGAACCTCTCTCAGCCTCTGTTTCCTCATCTGTAAAAATTAGGATGATAATAATAGCTCCTATCTCACAGAGATGCTGTAAGGATCTAATGAGACAACATGGATAAAGCACTTTGCAGTTACCTTTAAGTACTATCTGAACACTACCTATTGTCTTTGATCCCATGAATGTGCATGTTATTAATTATAATTGCATTTCCCATATATTGGGAAAACCATATTCAAGATGTGTGGGGTAGATTTTCAGTTTCCAGAAGGTGTGTTGGCTTATTTATTGCCCTGAGTCACACTATCCATTTTGTCAGAGCTAAATAAAGATTGAGATCTCAAAGCTTAATGCTTCTAAGGTTTCACAGACCCCTGGCCATGAATCCATAGCTCCTCCTTGTGTTGGGAACCACTTATTTCTCACAGGATTCAAAGCAGTAAGTCAAATGGCAAGGTCAACAGCATTTAGCCACAAAAATAGATTCAGTGGAGTGCCTTCAAAATAAATTTTACATACATACATATATATATATATATATATACACATATATATATATACACACAACTTTACAATATGTATGCATACATACATTTACATACAGGTACACACATATAGGTATACATACATATACATATATATGTAATGTACACACACATATTCTATTATCTGGGCACCCATTTAGAATGTTTCCAAAGAACTGTAGACAAACTTTGTTAAAATTAGGAATCTATTTAAATGTTTTTAATCTTTTCTAAACTTTTGGAAATGTTAGGTCAAGAGAAAGAGACAGACAGACAGATAGACAGAGACAGACAGAGAGGCAGAGAAACAGAGACAGAAATAGAGAAAGAGACAGAAACAGAAAGAAACAGGGAGTGGGACAGAGATTGGTTGAAGTAGTCACTAGGCATGAAAGACATCAATAAGATGGGGGTATTCTTTAGAATTATGGAAACAAGCTCAGTCTATGCTTGCCTTTATTATAGTAATTTATTCAGATCCATAGATAGAAAAATACAGAAGAAGACAGTTTGAGCCCCAAATCTGGAAATGTGTGGAGTCAGCATAATGTCAAAACTTAGTTTTCTGTGTACTTCTTCAATACATTTAGCCCCTGCTGGGCATTAGGTATTTGGGGAATACAAAAACAAAAGTAAAACTAGTCTTGCCTTCAAGGAACTTATGGACTTAACTACAAAGATAAATAGATACTAAGTACACACAACATACTACAAAGGAATTAGAAGACAGTGAAAACTGACAATGTCAGTGATGACGGAAAGATGTAGGAGGTGGCAGCTGATATTTTAGAGATTGTTTAGAGCTGATTGTTAAATTTTCACTGTATTTATACTTCAGAAATCATCTAATGCTATAAATTGAGGCTTGGTTTATTTATTTTTATTGTCCAGACTTTCAAAAATGATAGAGACAATATTAATAATGTTAATAATTAATTAATAATTAAAATGTACAAGGCATATATGCTCCCTCCTCTGGAGAGTTTGTTGTTAAACATTTACCAGCACACTCCTGCTTCTAGGCATGGGAGACAGCCCGAGCAAAAGCCCATAGGTAAGTAAATGTAATATTGCTTTTGGGGAACAGTTGCTTACTAGTTTGATTGTAGTGAAAAATGTGTGAGAGGGAAGAATATGGAATGATTGGAAAGTTGGTCGGGATCCACACTGGGCAGCATCTTAAATGCCAGATTGAAGATTTGTATTTTATTTTAAAGGCAACAAGGGAGCCATGAATTATTTTGAGCAGGGATAGGTATAATAGTTAAATCTGCCTTTTCAGAACTATCTTTTTCCTGTAGTCTGCCTTTACATATCCCCACCAGGCAATCAAAATTAAGTGACTTGCCCAGGGTCACAGAGCTAGTAAATGTCAATTATCTGACACTTTGAATACAGATCCTTCTGACTTCAGAGTTTGCACATTATCCCCTGTGCCACCTAGTTGCCCCTCCCCTTACAACTTCATAAAATATATGTTATTGTCTGGAAATGCTAGAAATGAATAATACAAAGCCGTATTCTTCCTGAATTCAAATCTCACCTCAGACATTAGATATGTGACTCTGGACAAATCACTTAACCCTCAGTTTCCTCGTCTATAAAAATGAGCCGGAAAAGAAATGGAAAAATAGCAGTTATCTTCACCAAGAAACCCTAAATGGAGGGTCACAAAGAGTTAGACACGATTGAAAAGGGACCAAATACATGTTCAAATCACCTGGGGCACCTGCTTCATGGAGCTTTTGCAAAGATCAAATGAGATAATTTTGATAAAGTCTTTTTTGCAATCTAGTAGTTTTCAATATGTCACTACTCCCATCCTTATTTCTGGAAAACTTTTAGGATTTGAAGTTAGCTTTTTAAATATAAACTTACAATAATATTTGGCTTATCTTTTTAGATATAATTCTTTATGGAATTACTTATGTAATAATTGAGTTTTTAATATACAGATAATGAAATATTTTACCAAAGCTAACTACATTTTATCATCTTATTACATTGAATTATTCTATATTCCATACTGGTTTGATGTGAAAGTCAGGCTTATATTATAACATCATTTATATAATATGTATTTAAGTATTTATGTTTATGTAAAATATTTATATAAATATTGTGTATTAAATTTGTATATTTATATTAACTATAATTTGATTTTATATAAAATGGTGTTTATTCTATGTAATACTGTGTCTCTCTCTCTTTGTATCTACATCTATATGTATGCCCCATTTTACAGATGAGGAGACAGAGTACTTTTGTTTGAGTTTTGTGCCCACTGTAGTCCCTATGCCAAGGAAGTTTGACCTCAGGAAATAGCTAGTCATAGTTATGTCTCTCTCTTCCTTATATTGTTTGCTAATTAAATGAGTGCCATAAGTCAACCTGGGCTGAATAAAGGTCTAACATAAATTGTTTTATTCATGCATTCCTTCAATTTACTTTGGGAGGGGGGCCTCTTTTCTCTCAAGGATTCCCATTAGACACAAAATTTTACGTTATTGTTGACTTTTTTAAATATTTTTTTTTATCTTGCCATACTTGCATTTGAAAATGCAACACTCAGATCAAGGATTCCATTACCAAACGCTAAAGAATATGGAGACAGGAATTAAAGAATTCCCAAGTGCCTCTTTCTACATGAGGCCTTGTTTGATCCTCCTCATGTTAATGCCCTTTCTTCTTGACACTTTTTTGTACTCCACTTGTTAGGTAGATTATAGCTGGGTTTTCTTTCATGTATGAATGGCCCCAGAGACCCTTTCTATCTTTCAAATTTTGTGATTTGTTGATTTTGCTCATATTTATTTTGTTTTTGTTTTTGTTTTTGTTTTTTTTTTCTGCTCTGTGGATGCATCTCTTTTCTCAGTCCTATGTAAACTCTTCAAGGGAAAGGACTGATTCATTTCTCCCTCTGTAGTCTTAACTCCTAGCAAGACGTTTGATATACAGTAAATAATAAGTCTTAGTTAAATGGAATTGAGCTGTTTTCCATGTTTACTCAAGACCAAAAAAAGAGAAAATTAATTTTAATTACAGATTGAATAAATATGAGGAAGAATTTACTGACAAGGTCGTTAAAACTTGCAAGGGATCACAAAGATAGTTTATAGGATCATTCTCCTTGAAAGTATTTTTCAGATGGTTAAATCATTATTTAACAACAAAGTTTCAAGGGCAGCCCTTTCAGAAACAGGGAGTTGCACTGAAAATACAAATAAACAAACCTACTCAAAGTCCTTTCCAAACCAGAGAGATTCTGATTCTATGAAAACGTGAATTCTCTCAAATGAAACTATGCATAAAAACCATACTTTAGGCAACTTCCTGAAGGCAGAGGATACTTTCAGATTTGAAGGTGGTTTTCTTTCTTTCTTTCTTTCTAGTTGATTGTCAGAAAGGTTTAAGGCAAGGCTTCCTAATTTAACTGACTACTAATTTGGAAGATAGGAATGTTGATCAGTGTGGCTAGCATTGAGTGTCAACACACAAAAACTGGATAAAAAAATTGAGCATACATAATACTTTTTTATTATAGATTTTTATTTACCAGATATATGCATGGGTAATTTTACAGCATTGAGAACTGCCAAACCTTTTGTTCCAGTTTTTCCCCTTCTTCCCCCATCCCCTCCCCCAGATGGCAGGTTGACCAATACATGTTAAATATGTTAAAGTATAAATTAAATACAATATACATAATACTTTTAACATATATGTCATCTTATTGATGCCGTTGTTTCCTTCATTGATGCAGGGAGCAACTCATTCACACTTTCTCATCTTACAAGATTCCTAATTATATTTCAAATAAACTTCTACAAGAGATCTACTCAATGGATTGGAGATATTCCTCTAAAATATGGGACTTTAACCTCTCTAGCCTTAATGCCCCCCTTTAGCAGTATACTGAAGCAAAAAAAAAAGTTCTTAAATGAAACAAATAAAATAAATATAATTACAAAGAAAATCATTTATATTGAAATATATTTAACATATTTTTTGAAAATCAAGTTCTTGGTCTCCATGACCTGCTCCATGACTTTTTACATTTCATGAGTACTAATATTACACTTAGGTTATTCATCTTTTATTCTCTTCTTTCACTACATGACAAACCCATCATCTCCTTTTCTTCATAATACCCCTTATGTAATTTCTTCCCTAGAGATCATGGGTAGATTAAGATAAGTTCTTATAGGAGCCCCATTGAGAACCTGGGTTCTCAAAGACTCTAAGAAGAATGTAAACTCAGGCAAATTCTGCCATATTGAAAAGACTTCAGATGTGATTCCAGTAAATCTGAGGATCAATTACTTAGCTAAGCACAAAGATACTCATCACCAGTAGGGAGCCCACCCCCCCCTGATTCTTTGGCCATGGGAATTCCTTTTCCTAAAAGTATGGTAGCATGTAAAAAGAATATAACATTATACATCTGAATTGTATATTTGTACTCTGCCCATATTAACAAGAGATTTTGTACAACTTTCCTATCATTCTTAGATTTCCTTTATACAACTTTGTTTACTCAATTGTTATAATTCCTGTATCATTAAATAATGAAGTTAAATCCAATCCATTCACTTGAGCACTTGAATTATTATTCTCATTGCTACTTTGATACAATATATCTATATAACTATAAATTTTGATTTATAGATCTATATGGGATAGCTAGATTGCATAGTAGATAGAGTATTGGCCCTGGAGTCAAGAGGACCCAAGTTCAAACCTGGTCTCACATACTTAATAATCACTAGGTTTGTGACCCTGGGCAAGTCACTTAACCCCAACTGCCTTGCTAATAATATATAGATCTATAGATCTAAATATTAGGGAATGAGAAGGTCACTAGTCTTTGAGTCATACTTGAAGTACTATTCTAAATTTGAATCATAGTTCTAGCTTTTACTAGCTGTATACTCTTGGACAAGTCTCAATTTGTTCTTCCATAAAATGGCAATAATCACAATTGTACTACCCACTTCAGGAAGAAAACACTTTGCTACTCCTAAAGTGCTATATAAATGTCATCTATTATACATCTGATTCATCACCATTTGACAAGCTAAGCATTTAGATCCCTACAAATAGTGGTCATGCAGAAAAACACATTATCTCCTATCTGCAGCTTTTTGCTAGTCTGGTCCTCCCATTTCAAATTACTCTGGTAATGTAGGAAGACAGGAAAGTATGTACATTGATTACCTATAATATAAAAATCTTTGATGTGCATAGTATTTTGATAATGGTTAGTGTTCCTATTTGCCAAGTGTTTTACATTACCACACTGAACAAGATCACAGAACTGAAAGCACTGAAAATAATGTATTTTGTTCTTCATAACAATTTGATGAGATGGGCAATGGAAGGACCACTATTTTCATTTTTACCAAAAAGGAACCTGATGATGAAAGGGGTTAAGAGACTTGTTCAAAGTGGCAAAAACAGTAAATGGCCAGAGTGGGACTTAAAATCAAGAGATCCTCAATGTTCACTCACAGACACACATACCCATATGTAGAACATTCTGTTCCTTTTCATTTTGTTGGAAAGGATATGGAGCATGCAATTTCATAAAAGAAAAATGAACTAGCCAGCTCTCCTTACCTTGGATCAAAGTTAACATCAATTTCAAATACAAAATCAAAGAGCTATAACAGTCCAAAATTCCTAATCATAGGAAGGGGCATTTTTATATGAACTGCTTGAAAAGGGGGAAAAATTGAGAATAATAATCAAAGAATTCAAATCAAAGTGTATTTGTCTCACTATTTGCTAATGCATGGATCATGTCAACTGAGTAAAATCTGTTGCCTACAATAAATCCAAGAACAAATATATTCAAATTCCCCTGTAAAATTAGACAGAGGCCAAAAGCCTGGCTATTGATGATAGTTAATTAGACATAATGGAGAGAATGCCTGACCTGGAATCATCTTCCTGAGTTCAAATATGGCCTCAGATACTTGCTAGTTGTGTGATCCTGAGTAAGTCACTTAATCCTGTTTGATTCAGATTCTTTATCCATAAAAATGAACTGCAGAAGAAAATGGAAAACCATTCTAGTATCTTTGCCAAGAAAACCCCAAATGGGTTTTAATGAGTAAGACACAAAGTGTCTCAGTGACAACAGTAACCAATGGCTTTGAGGTGCCATTTTATAGGGAAGAGATCACTGTCTTGATGGCCTTCCCATGGGTTCCTAGACATTAATATACTAGATAATGCCATTTATAGTTATTTCTGGATAAGGAAATAGAGAAAAGTAGGGACAATTATTTGGTACCTTCAGAAATCCTCCTATCAATTCCTCAGTTCCTTAATGACATTTAGGAAGAATGGCTCTTGGATTAAAATTTTGAAATCCAGTGAAATCAAAGGTTTTCAAGTAGGTAATTCTGTCTATCCAACAGAGAGGGAGAAGGAAAAATATATTTCATTGAGCTTTGAATGCAAAATATTATACATTTGAATTATATTTGGACTCTGTCCATAGTAGTAGGGGGGTTTGAATGCAATTTTCCTATTATTCTTGGATTTGCTTTATATAACAGCTTTTACTCAATTGGTATACTTCATGCATCATTTAATGATGAGGCTAAATCCAATCCATTCAGTTGAGCCTTTGGATTATTATCTTCATTGGTACTATGATATAACATATCTATAAATCTAGATATGTCTAATTCTAGATTTATAGATGTATAGATATACTATTTCAAAATACATGTTTTTATATACATTCACACAATACATCCACACACATATATGTATGTATACATACACACAGAAATAAATATCTATACCTATAGTCACATCTATATTTCTAGTTATATACCAGATCTGGCCATCCTGGAAAACAATCTATGTTAGAAAATTGAATATTTTTCTATAAAGTGTTTCAAATGTCTATATGTGTCCATATACTTCCTATCTCCCAGTGAAATATTATAAACACATTCAAAGATGTACTGTTTTCACAAGCTCCTTTATCTTTCCTTTCATGGAAAAGTCAGTAAGTGTGTTGATCTGTTTCCAGAGGATATCTGGTAAACCTTAAGCTTGGATACTGGCCTGTCCAAAATTAACCAAATGATTCATAGCAAAGTCAGCACAAACAAAAATAGTCTCTAAGAACACATCAGATAGACACTTTGGCACTCCACTGCATCTATGATCTCATCAATGTGGGTATGCCATCCAGTTGTATAGATGGTGAACTTTGTTTTTTACCTACCCATCCTATGCAACATATTCTCCCATGAATCTTTCATGAGGAGTTTACCCAATGCAGATAGCAAGAGCACAGTAATAACAGGTTAATTCTGTTAACTCAGCTAAGACAACTAGTCAATTAAATGAATTTTTCACTTTTTAAAAGCTGCTTGTGGCAATCTATCGATATAACATTCCTCTGGTCTCATCTCTCCTGGGGTTCCAGGACTGCCCAAATGACATTTTCTCACCATTTAAAAGTGATAAACTCTACTTTAATGAAGAAATAGATGGGACAGTAGAGAAGATTCATTTTTACCATTACTTTACTTAAAGCAAAAATTATTAACCCGTTTTTGTAAAGAATCTCTAAGGAATTTTATGAACCCTTTCTCAGAATAATATTTTAATACATAAAATATAAAATATTGGGATTACAAAAGAAAACATTGTTATTGAAATAGTTATTTAATTGTTTTTTTAAACCAAATTCATAAATCCCAAGTGAAGATCCCCTGATTTGAAGTAATAAAGCTGATAGATCATAAAGAGAAAGGCAGAAAAAGCAACAGCCCTACAGAGAATACTACTGTGTTTCATGTTAATGTGCTTGGAGATTGGTTGGATAAGTGAGCCATTTTAGATACTATTTCAAAATCTCTGTAGATTTTTTGAAACATTAAAATCAATCCCTTTTTCTTGTATATGGCAACATACAAAACAGCATCAAGGAATGGACATGAAAACTAAAGATTCATATGGGGAATACCAGAAAGTAGTATTTTTCATGCTCAAAAATCAGAGATCTGTTCAAGTAAAGAAATAGTTTCTGCCAATGGTCCTTTGAGATGGAAACTGATGAATATATTAATGTACTATTGGTGGGGATGTGAATTGATTCAGTCTTCCTAGAAAGCAATTTAAGATTATACCTGAAAAGTCACTAAACTGCACATAGCCATCAATATCACTAGTAGGCCTTGACCCAAGGGTGTACTAAAGTTGACTTGAATCATGTGTGAGAACTGATTGTTGAATTTTCACTGTGAACATTCACAGCTTGGAAATCAACAAAAGCTACAGATCAGGGCTTGATTTATTGTTTTGCTGGTTGCCTATACTTAAGAAAAAGACCAAGAAAATGTTAATGAACATTCAACTTAAAAGTATATCCTGCATATATATTTTCCCCAAAGAGTTGGTCATTATTTACCAGCACACTAATGCTTCTACCCCTAACCCCCAAAAAGATCAAAGAAAGAAAAAAAGGACCCATATGCACAAAAATAATCTATAATATTGCCCATCAGTTAGAGAATGGCCAGACAAATTACAGTGCATAAATGTATTGGAATATTCTTGTGCTATAAAAAATGATGAAAGGAAGAAAGACTTCAATGTAACAAGGACAGACTTGTTTAAACTATTAAAGGGAACAGAACAAGGAGAAGAATTCATGCAACAACAATGTAAACAGTATCAATTCAATAGCAACAATTCATACAAAAGTTACAATGCAAAGATAAACACTTTTGAAAGACTCCAGAACTCTGAATGAATTGTGCTTCTGAATTGATACTGTTTATTTTGTGTGATCATGCACATTTTAGTTATATTCTGTTTTCAATTTTTGAGAAGCAGAGAGATATAAGGGAAAGGAAAAATATGTTAATTGAAAATAAATTAAAAATATTAAAAGAGATGATGAAAGATGGAGGAATGAAACTCAGTGACAGCAGGCCCACAGCAAGAGGAATGTAGACTGGAAAGGGATTCAAAGAAAAATCTGCTCTTTTTATCATTGGTTTAATTACCTCAAAAAATCAGCAAAAACAGGACCATAATGATGTAAACATCATGTTGGCATTGTTCCGATTCCAGAGGCCCAAGTAAGCATCTTAAATAGAAAGACAATATAGTTTTGCTTGTTGCTCATTAGGATTGAACTGGAAACTCCCTGAATAGAATACTGCAATAGGTGATACATTTTAGGTAGAGGCAGTCATGGTGTCTGAAGAAGAATGGGTCATAGAAGCAAAGATTAAGAGTTGGAAGGACCTAAAAGGCCATCTGACCTTATCTCCTTCATTTTACAAATAAGAAAAATGAGGACAGAAAGACTCACCCAAATCACACAAGGTGTAAGTGACAGAATCAGGATTTGATTTCAGATTTGATGTGAATATTTTTTCCAATCAACCCAAGGAAGAGTTAAGTATTCTCTGAAGCACCAAAAAACAAAAACAAAAACAAAAACAAAACAAACAAACAAAAACAAAAAAACAAAACAAAACAAAAAAAAACAGATTTTATCTAGATCCATTTCACTATTAGAAAAGAGAGAGGGTTACATAAACTGTCACCTCTGCTACCCCCTGACAATTTCCCAGAGATCCCCTCCACTTTATGTTTTGATGTTCAGCTGGATTGCTGCTCCAAAGGAGGTAGTGTAGTCTTGTTTAATGAGTGGTAGAGTATCTGGCTTCAAATCCCAGCTTCTCCACTTAAAATCTGGGTGAACCTCTGAACATCGGTTTCCTCATCTATAAAATGTGCAGAGAACTCTAAGTTCCTATCTCTAAATCTTTGGTCATATTGATGAGAACTAGATAAGGAGTATCTAAATGAAATTAGGTTTAATTGACGTCTAGTGGCAGGTTCGGGGTACAGGGAGTCAAATAGAGCTCCCCTGGAACCCCTTTGGATTCGGCACAAAGATACAGAGTTAAATGAAGTCTAGTAGTGGCGCAAGAGTCCTCTGTAAAGGAATTTACAGAATCAAAAACCTAGATTGATTAAAGAGGTTTATTGTAGGGTTTGGAAGTAAAGTTTAGTTAGTAAAGTTGAAGGTAGAGATAAAAGGGCACTGGAACCATAGGTCCAGTGGCCAGAAATCCTTGATATGACCGGCATAAGGATGCCATGTTTGGGATTTCTGCAAAGAGTGGACTCCAGTTTGACCCTTTTTATAATCAGAAGGGCCTAGTGGGTGGAGTCCCAGGTTGACTTCTGGTTTGAGTTCCAGTCAGGATTAGAATTTGCCAGGTAGGGGTTGGGAAACCTGAGCAGATCATTAGAATGGGAGCTGGGACAGCCCAAGTTGGCTCAGATCCTATGGGAGCTGGGAGAGCCCAGATATCTTCCATCGGAATTCAAAAGAATGCTTTTGACCAGGATTTATGAATCAAAGGTCCTAGCTTCTTCAGCCATGGGGGGTTGGGAATAAGAAAGGAATCTTAAAGGGACCATAACCCCCATCAATATAGTCTTTCATGTTTTCAGTAATAGTTAGTGCCCACCATCATTAAAGTACTGGATTATGTTATATATGTCTATGTTTTCTCCCTTAATAGAGTATTAGCTCTTTGATAAATGGGATTGTTTTTGTGTTTATCTTTTTATAGTAAGAGCTTACTAAATACTTGTTGATTGACTTATGTTCCTATGATTTTGGTGTGGATATTCCCTTCACTGTTGTATATTACAATCTCTATACATGTTGGTTGATGGTCATCAAATTACCATGGCCACAAAAGATCTTTAACCTCCTCATACATAATTTTCTGGGAATGAGCCTCTTTTCCATTTATCTAGATTGATTTTTGAACAACAGACATTTGTTTGCCAATGTTTGTCAATGGACTTTCATAAGCAATCTTTCTAAGATGGATAGAACTTGTCAAAACTTGAGGTCTATTGCTTTAGTTTGTGAAAGTCAAAGTGCAGTAAGTTTGGTGATCAAGAGAGGATTTGTATGTAGCGGGTGGTACTTAAACTGAGTCTTGAAGGAAAGAAGATGAGGCATTAGTGTAATCACTGCTCTGTGGATCAGAGAATGAGGATCCATGTTTCAAAAAATAAAATAAATTTTGTCAAAATATGTTTTACTGGCTCATTTTTATTCATCTGTGTACTTTTAAAAATGAATAACCTTGTTATAATGGTAGCTCAGCCAGGTTGAGTTAAAAAGGCAACTATACATGCAGAAATACTAAATGAGGTGATAAGCAGTGGTTACTTGGGTTTTTCAAGAATAATTAGGCTCCCAGTTCATGATATTGAGAATGCCAATGCCTAGGGAATGAGAAAAAGGGGAAAGAAATGGTTTAGACCTCATTTCATTGAGAATAACTGTGTGGCAATGGGAAAGCCAAAATTTTTTTTTACTAAAAATAAGTTTCTTCATTTATAAAAATAATAATGGTTATGATAAGTATAATGAGATACCTCAGTAGAGTACTTTGAGAAAAATATAACTCTTTAAAAACCCTAAAAATTATAACTGATTATAATTGATACTTCAATTGAAAAAAACAAGGAAATGGGCTAGTTTGTCCACAGACACAATTCTAAGGTGTTGTCTTATGTTTTCTGCTACTTTAACTTATATCAAACCTATATGGATATGACACTGGAATATTCTTTTGCCACTATACTTACATTGTCCAGGTGTAAAATCTTGCTTTTGGACAAGAGTTTCATGGGAGCTTACTAGAAACTCACCTGGAAGCTGGTTTCCTTCAGCATGGTATTTGCTTTCACTCTGACCCAAGGAAACCCCAAAGAGCATCAAAATGGACCACCCAAACCAAAATTCTCACATTGAGATCAATTGCATGTGCCATGTAAATTGGAAGCACAGTTTCCTACATTTGGAATGCAAGGAAGACATATACAGTACTATAAATTGTTTTCCCATTGTATGCTTCCTCTTCCTCTAGATACCCACACATGATTTTTATTCACATTAAAAGTTTTAAGAATTGTAGTCTACATTGCTTAATATTATTATCAATGGTATTATATACATTGTTTGAGAAAGAAACAGAGTTCTAGACATTTTTCTTTTAAATCCTTTGCAAAGTATTGGGTCAAACTGCTCAACTTGAAATAGTTTCTATATTGGTCCAATATCTTTTACCTGTGAAAATGGATGAGGCTATATAACACAGATTCAGCTGAAGAGATGGTCATGAATTGTGGGATTGATTTATTTTATAATATCAGTTCATGACATATAGCCTCTATGAAGCCCTTAATTACCAATGGGAAATTCTTTATTTTCACCAGGTTCCTAAGTTTACTCTAAAAGCTAGCTTTCATGGCCACTAATGAGAAGAAGGTAGATGGTATAAAGGACAAATTATGGGACTTGGAATCTATACAAGCCTCTTAACTTCTCTTAGACTTAGTTTCCTCTTCTTGAAATTTACTTCGTAGGTTTATTCAATGAGATAATATGTGTAAAATGCTCCAAGTGCCATTATTAGATAATGCTAACTTCATAATTAAGGAAAACCAGGTCACCTTTCTCTTTATTTCACATGGAATCTCATGGTATGTGTTTTTCTTGGATTACAAGCACACTGGTTTATCTCCTAATTAAAAAAAAAAAAAAGAACCAGCAATTGGCCATGGAATTCCATTTTGTCTTGTTCACTATCTTTCCCAATCAAAGTATTCAAAGATCAATTCAGACTTTTGAAGGGTCTTTGGAGCCTATTTTCCAACTTAAAAACATAATAGTTTCTGAATTATAAAGCCTGAATTATAACTGGAAGATCAGAAGCACCAAATTAAAATGTTAGCAGGAGCTCTGAATGGGTTTAAAGCTTTCTGGCTGGCTGACATTAGCAATGACCTTCAGGCTGTGGGCATGACCCCATCTGCTAAAAGCCATGGTAACAAAGTCATAGAAAACCTGCAAATGAAGCTCAATTTTGGTCTTAACATTTTAAGTTCTTTATGCAGAGCATGTATGTCACTCCAGGGTGTACACTCAAAATGCCAACAAGCAATAATGAGAACCGAGTTGCTGCCTATTGTTCCAAAGAGAACATGACAGGTTTCTTCTTAACCTCTCATTTGCACTCCACTAAATATGTCAATCAGCTGCGTCTTCTCAGCCCACATCAGTCAATCCCATGAGGGAGAAAGAAATCAAACCAGTTGTTTGAAACCAAAATGAAACCAGACAAAACAACTGGTGGAGTAACTGAATCTTTCACTTTTCAATGATTTTCAGACACTTTAGGTAAGACTCAGTCATCATCTTGGAAGGGCGTCATTTAATTCTAGGTCTCTTCAACTGGCTTGGATTTGACAAAACATTTTTCATGGTGTTTTAACTGTCATCTCAATTTGTTAGCAGATAATACTAAGGTATGCTATTAGCCTTTTTAAAGTGAAAAGTTGATGAGAAAATAAAAAAAATTAGTTATCAGGGATCTATCAGTGGGGGGGTCTGAAACATCAAAATAATAATTTCAATCTGAATTCACATTCTAGGTAGCAGTTATGAAGTTTTTATATAGGCATCAGTATTTCATCTATATGTAGATTATGCCATCATATTTAGATATGTATGTATCTATGAGAGGTATAGGTCACATTCTTAGATTAGTTGCAATGAAAGTGCCTACTACAGCGATAGAGGGGAATTTCCTCCTGAAATTCTATGTATTTTATAGATAGTAGATAAATGGACAAAATGATAGATGATACATAGATAGATAGATAGATAGATAGATAGATAGATAGATAGATAGATAGATGGATAGATGGATGGATGGATAGATGAATGGTTGGTAAAAAGATAAAATAATAGATACATAGAATGATTGAACAGAATGATAGAATAATAGATTAGATATATAAATGGACAGACAGAAAGATAAATATAGATACACACACACTCATACACATTTTACTATACAGGTCCAGTTCCTATTTATTGAGTTACAAGAGATGTGGTTTGGACTGGATCAATGATTTCGTCTGTATAGGGAATTACACTGGAGGAAAGTGTTTGCTTTGCATCTTGGAGACAAAGAGGTATGTTGACCACCACAAGTTTATATGATCTGCCTAGAGTCAGCCAGCCAGTAAATGTCAAAGGTAGGACTTGGGTCAGGGTCTTTTTACTAGAAGTCTGGCTTGCTAACAGTGTTTCCATGCTGTTTCTGATATAGATGTATGTAGACACAAAAATGTCATTGATAACCATAAAAGTACATTCAGAGCAATCATAAAAAGAAATCAGTATTAGAAAGTGCGTGAAAAATCATATCACATTCTATTTGATTTTCTCAGGACTCTTTCCGTGGGAGAGCATTCCAAAGCTACAAGAATGACTGAGTCTAAAGAGGTAGCAATTAGGGTTACAACATTGGGTTATGGTTACAACTAAACATCACTGGAAAGATAAATAGCTTTGAAAGCTATAAGAATTCTGACAAAACAATGACCACCCATGATTCCAGAGGACCTAAAATAAAAAAGCATAATATCTACTTCCTGACTGAGAAGTGATAGACACAGTGTACATATCAAAAGGTAGATATTTTTTGAATATGGTAGAAAGGAAAATTTATTTTTCATGACCATATTTACTTGTTACAAGGAATTTGCTTGTCTTTTTATTTCCCAATAAGGTAGAAAATAGAAAGGGGAGAAAATAGATTTCTGTTCATTAAGAAAATGAAATTAATTTTAAAATCTGAAGACTATAAAGAATTATTGGACATTTCCTTTTTCTTGTGGATTCTCTGCAAGGCTAGTCTACAAAGAACAAAGTTTTGGCTCTGTGTTTAAAATTGTTCTTTTTCTAAAGAATCATAACCATTTTCCAAAGAATAAAATGAAATACAAACTAAAAGTCACTCAATCACTTGGAGGACAGGGGTAAAAGAGAATGAAGAAAGAAGCAGGCCAGCATTTACACACTGAGGAAATATAAAACAGAAAAATAAGTTTTATGAAAAGTGATGAATACAAGTTTGGTGGCTGAAGAAACAGGGTCAGAATTCCAGAATCTGGAGGCAATCTTAAAGCTTCCTTAAAATAAGAGTAAAGGATGGATTTTCCTTTCTCCTGAATAAATTCACACCAAAAAGGATGGGGAGAATCAGGATGGTTCACAAAGGTAGGATGGGGAAATGGAAAGAATCCTGGACTTGGATGTGCTATATGCTTAGGCAGTTAGTGAATATGGAATTGAATTGAAGCAGAGGATATAGGTTTTCCTCTTGGTCTTTTATCTAACATGGTAGATTGGCTCTGAACCTAAAATCAGGAAATAGAGGAGTTCAAATCTGGATTTAGATCCTTACTAGCTATGTGATCTAGGGCAAATCACTTTTTGTCTCAGTTTCCACATCTGTAAAATGGGGATAATAATAGAATTTACCTTCCAGGCTTGTTGGAAGGATCAGGTAAGATAATATTTGTAAAGCTCTTTGCAAATCTTAAAGTTCTATTTAAATGCTAACAACTATTATTACCTGGGAGACTGTCTACGTTTTAGCTCCTTCAATGAGGTGTTTAGATGAAATTATCTCTAAAGTCTTTTTCAGTTATAAGAAAAAGATATTCATATCTGTAATGCAGATGCTAACTTTAGTTCTTGAAAAATTCTGAGTGGTCTGATTTGACAAGGCAAAAGAAAGTTCTTGCTCTTAAGAAGTTTACAATCTAATGTGAAAAGCAACATGCAAACAAATAAATGCAAATTAAATTATATGTACAACAAATAGGAGATAATTAATTAGGAGAAAGTACTAGAATTATAGGAGGGTATAGAAAGTGGGATTTTAATTGGGACTTAAAGGAAATTAGGAAGCCAGGAGATAGAGAAGAGAGAGAATATTTCAGGCATGGTAGACAGCCAGAGAAAATGCTCAAAGACAAGAGATGGGAGTATCTTGATGGTGGTATTACTGGATCAAAGAGTATATGTTGGGGGGTAAAGTGTAAAAGGACTGAAAAGGTAGAAGGGGGCCAGATCATAAAGAGCTTTAAATGTCAGAGTATTTTTATTTCCTCCTTAAGGCTATCTGGAACCATGGGAGTTTATGGGGGAGTTAGGAGTTTGGAAGGTTAATGACACAATTGAATTTGTATTTTAGGAAAATCACTTTAGTGACTGAATGGAGAATGATTTAGAGTAGGAAGAGACTTGAGAAATGCAGACCCACCAGAAGGTTCCAAGTAGGGAGTTATAAGGGACTGTACCAGAAGGGGGTGAATTGAAGAGATGCTGCAAAGGTGAAATCAATAGATATGGAGTTGAAAAGAGAGTGAAGAGTCCAGAATGACCATTGAACAAGCCTTCATTCGATACCAAATGCTCTGAAGACTTTTCTGGATACCAGACCCTGGTGCTTCCCTTATTATAGTTCCCACCCTATTTCTGATCCCAACAGATCCCAGTGGGTCACAGCCTGTTGATTACTCTATAGTGGAGGGTGGGGACAGGAGATTCCCCCTTGACTATAGTATCCCAAGGCTAATCCCTTTATATGTCTAAGTAGACACTTAGTTGTGAGAGGGAACATTTCTCCTCTTTATAGACTTTGGTAATTATTTGATATCTCTTCTCTTTTGATCCCAAATCTTTTTTCAAGATAATCTCAAAATTAATTCAATTGACTATAATTGATTTGGTGAATGAGTTCAATAGTTTTTACATAGTTAGTATTTAATTAAGTGAAGTTAATTTTTTTTAAAGTTATCCAATTAGTGATTCAATCTGAGATGCAGTGTGATATGATGGACATAGAGCTGGCTTTGGAACCAGGAAGAACTGGGGCTAGATCCTGTGACTAACAAATACTGGCTATGTGACCCTGGCAAATTATTTAATCACTCAGTGCTCCCAAGCAACTCTCCAAGACCCAAGGTAGCTGATTTTCCTTTCTAAAGGGGATTTTCTCAACTAGAAACTATCAATACGATTAAATCACATCCCTCTCACTACTTATCTATCTTTATTCAATCCTTTACACCAAACTCAATTTGCCTCTTGACAGCATCTTCCCATTGCCCTTAGACATGGGTGAGGAGCTAATAAGGATCAATGATCACTTTTTGTTTTCATAAAAGACCAACTTAGTGCCTAAATCTGATCCTGAAACTGAACTTTTATTTCCCTCCAACTTTTGACCTTGGTTGGTTAGGATGGTCCAGTTAGGATTTACTTCTATTGTAGTGGATCCTCTGGTACTTTAAGGGTATAGTTTGGGTTCTGTTTTGGGACCCACTGAAAAATCATCCCTTTAAAGGCAAACCCATAAGTCTTTTTTCAGTTGAACCCTGATTGTGGTAGAGAAGACAAAGACTGATTATCACTGGCCTCAAGGTCTTTAGGCTAACCCTCCCAAAGTGCATATGACCAAAACAATGACTGGTCCATAGAAAATGGGAAGGTTATTAACCCACAGGATTCTTAGGACCCCAGTTGAAAAGAAATCGAAATCATGAGTGAGGAATTACTGTCAAGTTGGAAAATATATAAATTTGGGTATTTCTTTTTGAAATCCAATTCCATGTTGAAAAGAAGGGAAATAGGGAGCAAGGTAGTAGGGAGATTCTCCCATTATGTCTTTCCATTACAGGGACAAAAAAAAAAATGGATTAATTAGGAACTGAATTTTTTTTTCTTTTACTTGCTTAACCTGAAGTCAACAGGAGCTCAGCAGGTATCACAAAGTTATAGAAAACAATCTGGTCCTAAACATCATAAAATTACTACATAAATTTGATCCTGGGCCTTTTTTCCCCAAGGGATAATTCAATTTGTTTTGATGCTTTCAACCTGGCATCACATAATTATAAAACATAAATAACACCTGGACTTTTAAGCAAAGGGGATTGAATAATCAATTAAATTAGTTTTTAATTTAAAAGATTAATTAAAAAAATTTAATTGAGTTTTTAATATGTGAAAAGCAGTTATTCCACATTCATTATATCAATTAATAGCACTTTATTAATTAAATTAATTTTGACTTGCTATTAGAGAACTGTGTCTAATATGGAAAACAATGTATTACTTTGATAATGGTGTAGTTCTAATTGGCATGTGGACGTAGGGGAAGGGGTCAAGAACGGCCAGTCCCAAACTTACAAATTGATGCATTCAATAATAATAGCTCACACTAATACAGTTTTTAAGGTTGATATAGTACTTTACACACTCTGACTCATTATCCTCACAGCAACCAACTCATTATCCTCACAGCAACCCTGGGAGGTAGATACTATTATTACCCTCACTTTACAAATAAAGAAACTGAGGCTGACAAAGGTTAAAGTGATTTGTTGGATGTAGCATAGTTAGTGAAGTGCCCAAACTCCCTATGTCTGAGTGAGAAAAGTGGAAAGTCTAGGTGGGCAGTGGAAGCATTAAACAAGAAGTTCTTCCTCTCCCCTGTTATATGCTGTGCACATGTTATATGTTCAGAGCTATGAGCTAAATACAGAGCCTTAGTGCTTACCTGTCCTTTCCAACTTCCATGAGCCAAGGACCAGAGTGTAAGCACATGTTATTCCCCAATTTACTCAGGCCACATAATCTGTCAGGAATTGTTGGTTCTCCTAGAACCCTTCAGACCGGGTGATGAAGCATTATTAGAGAAAGGAGCTAGAAAACATCAAACCTTCTTGGCCTAAAGTGATTTTCTGTTGAATCAATGTGACTTTTCCCCAGAGTCTAAATTGGTATCAACTGGATCTAGTGCGAAGGCTCCAGATATAGATTAATAGATTACTTAACCTTTACATTATTTTTATTTATTTGGTTTCTATTTGTGATTTCATCAAGGTGGAGAGACTCCCAGTAGAAAAGTTCCCTCCACTAATGCAGGATGCTAATTTATCTGTAAGAGAGAGTCTTTGGAGTTACTTGGGGCAATAAGGAAGTTTTATAGTCAGCATGGGAATGAAACAGAACTTGATCCCAAGGCCAGCTCTCTCCATCATGCCATACTCCCTTCTCTCTCTCTCTCTCTCTCTCTCTCTCTCTCTCTCTCTCTCTCTCTCTCTCTCTCTCTCTCTCTCCATATATATACACATACCTACATATATATATATAAATGTAGGTATGTATATATGCATATATATGTATATATGTATATACATAAAATTTAAAGAATTTGATTATATATTATATAATATAATTACTACCACCACCACTATTGGCTCATATCTATACAGTTAGATGGTACAATGGATAGAACATTAGACCTGAGTCAGGAAGACTCATCTTCCTGAGTTCAAATCTGATCTTAGATCTTTACTAGTTGTGACCCTGGCCCTGTCATTTAAGTCTGCTTACATCAGTTTTCTTTATTTGTAAAATGCTCTGGAGGAGGAAATGACAAATAACTTGGATATCTTTGCTAAGAAAACTCTAAATGGGATTACAAAGAATCAGATGTGACTGAAAGACCCAACAACAACATATAATGCATTAACAGAAAAAGTGACTTGAATTAGCTCAAAAGATCTAGATTTGAGTCTTGGCTCAGAATTATATTAACTATATGTCAATTCATGTCCCTAAACCTTAGTTTCCATATCCATGAAATGTAAGAAACAGCAGAGTACTAGTGAAAAATAGTGCTTAGTAAACCTTAAAGCATTATATAAACATGAATCTTTAAGAGTAACTCTCTAAAACTACTCTCCTAACTCCTACTTTCATTAGCAGATTACTATTTCTTCTCTCAGGATTCTTGGGGTAAACCTGAGGGGCTGTAGTCTTTAGGGCTTTAGCTTCCAACCACCCACTGGTATATTCCCTATTAATAATCAATTATCACCAGTGACTCTTTTAGTTTTTAGAAGAGGCATTTACTGTAAGGAAGAAAGCAATTATCACAGACTTCTCCTTCCCCCAAACTTGAGTACTTTCTCTTTGTCCACAGAATGTGTTTGAGGAGAGTAAGCTTAAATTGAGAGTATAATGGGTGGCCAATGGATGCGTCCTAAATCTTGGCTCTTGAAGTCTTTTTTCTTCCTCCTTATATAACTCCTATTCTGGTAGTTCATCCAGGCTCTGTGGAATTGATACAGCACTTCTTCCTACCACGAGGAGGTACATTTCCTGTAGCGGCTATTATCCTTTGAGAAATGTCTTTCCCATTCATCTTTAGCAACTTCTACCATTATCAACTGCACACCACACACATTCGCACACACACACACACACACACACACACACACACACACACTTATATATTATAGCCTATTTTAGACTTCTGAACCAGTCCCTCAGTTGTAAATGACCCAAAACAAGCTCTCTAAATTTCCACATGGTCACTTGGGTTGAAATCAGGGAGGAAATGTTCCTGTATGATTCATAGACCGGTCTACCTCTATAACATATAATTTAGTAGATGAAGTAGATAAAATAGGTGCTGAAACTAGAATCAGGAGACTCAGGTTCACATCCTACCTCAGATATGTAATAATTTTGTACCTATAGGCCTCTCTGAAACTCAATTTCTTTATCTTCGATACAATACAGTGCTGGACATGGAGTCAGGAAGACCTTCACATCTGGTCTCATGACTAGATATGTGACTGTGGGTAAATTATTTAACTTGTTTCCTCACCTGTATAATGGAGATAAAGATAGTACCTGCTTCCCAAGGTTGTTTTGAGAGTCAAATGAGATAATATTTGTAAAGCACTTTAAAATGCTCCAGAAATGTGTGATTATTTATGGAGAGGAACTCACAACTCACTTGGCTTATAGCCAAGATCTACTCTTGTGTGGAGGAGCCATTCACACTTTCAATGTTATTGAATTGCCTTGATTGTCCTGGTGATTTCTACTCCCACCAAATCTTCTTTTCATTGGTTTCTGCTGGGCTCTTTTTTTTTTTTATTTTATTTAGAATTTTTTCCCCACAGTATATATGCATGAGTAATTTTTTAAATAATATTATCCCTTGTATTCATTTTTCCAAATTATCCCCCCCTCCCTCCACTCCCTCCCCCCTGATGACAGGCAATCCCATACATTTTACATATGTTACAATATAATCCAGATACAATATATGTGTGTAATCTGCTGGGCTTTTTTTTGACAGGAAAAGAAGTATTATCTATTATAAGCTCTGTGATCTTGGGAGAGACATTGTCTCTCTGAGCCTCAGTTTCCCCATTTGCAAAATAGAGATAATAACATTTGCCCAATCCCTAGGGATTTTGGGAGAGCTAAATGGATTAATTTCCTATAAATTGGCTTGAAAACCTGAAGTACTCTAAAAGCCAATAGTCATGGAAGCAACATGGTATAGTGATGAAAATACTAAGCTTGGAACTGGGAGAATTGTTGGAATTTGTTGGAGTTTCAGTTCTGATACTGTCTGTATGAATTTGAACTTTTTGAATTTCAGTTTTATCAATTATAGAAAAAGGAAGATTAATATAATACTTATATAGCTTACATATCATCTATCTTCTTAAATCTTAGGACATCCTTAGCAAGGATTGCTTTATTCTTTGTCTATATGAAGGATTTTCTATTTTCCCATTATATCAAGAACTCCCCAAGAGGACATGAGTTTAAATTGCAACATGGGAGATTTAGGTCAGATATGAGGAAGAATTTGCTTATACAGCTGACAAAAATGGTATAGGTTGCTGAGGACTCCTTTCTGAGAAGCAGTTAAAAAGTAGGTTAGATTTTTATCTTATTTGTGTTCCTTAAAGCAGGAAGATAGGCTGGATGACCTCTCAAAAACCCTTCAATGGAAGATTTTATGATGCCAGGAGGTTATCACACACAATTCTTGGTTATTTGTAATCTGAAAGGATTTAAAGAGCAGGGATAATTTTAAAAATTTAAAAGAACATTAATTTTATTTTTGTCCTTCATCTTTACCCATCACATAACAGAAAAGATAAATGAATTCTACCTGTGATTTCTCCTTTAACCTATCCCAGTTTCAGTGAATATGCTTTAAAAAGTGAAATGATACAAAACTCAACTGTACATATCCTAAATCAGAGATCAAGCTAATGACATGGATTCTCTTGTTCTCTCCTATCTCATCCTATCCTACTTCTAGTTATGTTTACCTACCACTTCCATTTCCCATTTATTATCCCATTAATGACTTTATGTATGCTGAAATGCAATCTACCAACTGAGTTGAGGTCCCATTATTACAAAATAGTTCCTGGGATACGAAACCAACCCATAAAAGGCAACGTATATCTTGAAATTTTGAGAATTGACAATTTCAAGTGGATAATTTTGTCTTTTGGAAATATAGAATCCCAGAATCATAAAACTGAGAAGGATTTAGAGGTAATCCCAATACCCATCTGAAGCAGAACCCCTGACAAATGGTTATCCAATCTTTTTTTCCAAAAGCTTCAAAGATGGGAAAATCATTACCTCCTAAGGCAGCCAATTCTATTTATAAATGACTTGAAATGATAAAAAAAAAAAAGTCGTTCCTTATATATAAAAGTTTACCCCAGTCTACCTACAACTTACACCTCATTGGTCCAATTCTGTCCTCAGAGACTGAGAAAAAAAATTAATCCTTCTTTCATGGGACAGCCCTTGTATTTGAAAAGAAAATAATCTCACAGTAGGAGGATTATAAAGTGGAGCCGTGGATAAAAGAGCTGACTCTGGAATCAGGAGGATCTACATCCAAATGACCTCAAGACATTGATTAGCTGTGTGACCCTGGGCAAGTCACTTTACCCAGTTTGTCTCAGTTCTTCATCTATAAAATGAACTGGAGAAGGAAATGGTAAACCACTCCAATATCTTTGCCAAGAAAACCCCAAATGGAGTCATCAAAGTTGGACATAACTGAAACAACTCAATAACATTGACCCACTAATCTGATTAGAAGAAATACATGTTTGAGTGTTAGCCAAAAGAAAAATGCTAGAGCTAGAGCTGAAAGAACTCTTAGAAGGCATGTAGTTATTGAACAATCTTTTACAAATCAGGAAACTGAGTCTCAAAGAGCTCAAGTTGCCCAAAATCCCACAGGTAATCAATGAAGACCAATCCAGGTCCTCAACTTCATATGTAAAATGCCTTCTACTATATCTCACTATCTTCTCTTTTTCTTGTAGCATGTATTCATGCTTCTGAAAAACTGGAAACAACCTAAAAATTCAACAGTTGGGGCCCTCTGGCTGTGACAGACTGTGGTATATCAATTAAGTGGAATGTTAGATGTAATTAAGAATGAAAAATATAAGAAATATTATACGAAATAATGCCAAGTACAGAAAGTAGGGTGAGTTGAATATACATATTGATTGCTTAAAAGGAAAAAAGTATACACAAACACAGAGGGGCATAGACAACAAAAAAAAAAAGAGTAAGGAGGAATGATGAATAATTTAGAGCTAGTGAGCTCTCATTTGGAGTTTTTGGGGTTTTTTTTGAGATTATTTTTAAAGTGTTAATGGGTGTTGTATTTTAATATGGTTTCTATAATATAGAATTGTTTCAAGTCAAATCTACAATTTAAAAATATTTGAATGTAAGTTATATATTTTGTAAGTCTTCATTTTCAGCTAGCGTCTAGTATATGAATTGTTCATTGTTCTTTATATTTGTTCAGAGTTCCCCACAAGTTTTTCATGAACCATATTGCCTATTTCTTCTAAGATCCTGGAAGATGACTTACCAGAGTCAGATCAGTTGAATTCAACTGATCAAAACTGGTTTCAATTCTCTGTGATCATGTTTCTTCAGTCTATTTCAGTCTGAAGAGCATTCTTCCCTGTAGAAAAACAACAGAAAAGAAATCAAATAGAAGTTGAGTAGTTTTACCTTCTTTCTATTATCATTAAATGTTCTTTCTTTTGCTTCCATCAAGGGATACAAGATTTTGTCAGAGTGGGGAATTTCTGTATGAGAATTACCTCTACCAATGTAGATCACTACTTGTGTAGTACTTAGCTAATGGGTCTTAGATATGAGGCATATGTGGATTGAGTGACTGCTGTTGATAAGTCATGTCCAGCTCTTTATGACCTCTTTTTGGTGTCTTCTTGGCAGGCATATTGGAGGAGTTTGCCATTTCCTTCTCCTGCTCATTTTAGAGATGAAAAACTGAAGCAAACATAGTTAAGTGACTTGCCCAGTTAATAAATGTTTGAATCAAGATTTAAACTCAGGTCTTCCTACCTTCAGATCTAACACTCTATCCACTATGCCCAATGATGTATCTAGAGGCATCTAAGTGGTACAGTAGGTAGAGAAATTCAATTTGAAGTCAAGAAAACATTGTTCAAATCATACCTCAAACACTTAACAGTGTGACCCTAGTTAAATCACTTAGTATCTGTCTGCCTCAGGTTCCTCATTCACAAAATGAGGATAATAATATCCTTATCACAATGATTATAATATAATTATAACATTGGAATAATCTAACAAAATATAATTATAACAAGACAGAATTATGATATAATAATAATTATATTATTATGTCATATAACCTCCCAAGGTTGTTGTGAAGATCAAAAGAAATAATATTTATAAAGTGATTTATTTATAAATCCTAGAGCACTATAGAAAGGCCAGCTATTTTTACTCAGCTCAAATCAGTTGTGGGGTTTGAACTGAGGTCTTCTGGGATCTAAACTCAGAATTCTATGTACTTGATAGAGGGATCAAGTTTGGCCCCCAACATAGCTTCAAAATCCCTTTATTGAAAATCTTAGCTCACTTTGGACTTTAGCTTTCCAATCTCATAGGAATAACATAAGAAATAGCTTAATAATTCTATTTAAAGTGAAAATCTGTCCTATATGTATATATAATTTAATATGTTTGTAATAAAATATTTACATATTTTAATGAAGTAGTAGCATGAAATTAGTTATGCTTAGGAAGTTCAAAGTTTAGGGGATAGTCTAAGTAATGTAGGGTCTTTTTTGGGGGGGGTGGGGAAACCTGGTGAAAGTTTTTTTTTATTATTATTTCTAAGACATAAAAAAACTTCCAAATATTTTCCACATATTCATAAAGCCTTGCAGATCATACCTCTGGCAATGAATCTCCTTTAATATATTTGGATGATTGAAATCAAGAGCTCAAAATCGTAGAAAACAAAGGATTTAAAAGATTGAGACGACAAGAATTGAACAATTGTGGGGGCAGCTAAGTGATGCAGTGGATAGAGAACCAACCCTGAAGTCAGGAGGACCTGAGTTCAAATCTGGCCTCAGACACTTAACACTGCCTAGCTGTGTGACCCTGGACCAGTCACTTAACTCCAATTGCCTCAGGAAAAAAAAAATTGAACCATTGTTATGGGCCAAACACTGTGTTTATAATATAATTAGAAAGGTAGATACCCATAAGACAGTATAATAGAGAGGGTCAAGTCTTCAGGGAGGGGTCAAATCCTGACTAGGAATGAAGACACAACAACTTTGGCAAATGATGGCTGATTAAAATGACAATCAATGACAGCCTTGATCTAAAGCAGGGGAAATATTTGTAGCAGCTCTTTTTTTGGTAACAAAAAATTGGAAAATGAGTAGATGCCCATCAACTGGGGAATGGCTGAAAAAGCTGTGGTATACAAAGATAATAGAATATTATTGTTCTATAAAAAATGATGAACAAGCTGATTTTAGAAAAGTCTGGAAAGATTTATATGAACTGATGCTGAGTGAAACAAGCAGAACCAGGAATACATTGTACACAGAAATAGCAAGATTGTGCAATGATCAAATATTTGATTTTTCTCTGTGGTTCGGTGACCCAAGACAATCCTAATAGCCTTAGGATAAAAAAAATGTCATCTGCATCCAGAAAAAGAACTGTGGAGTTTGAATGTAAATCAACACATACTATGTTCACTTCTTTTTTTCTATTTTTTTCCTCTCCTGTGGTTTATTGGAGGATTGTTGGAAACTGCCCCAACAAAAGAAAAGCTTTTGTTCTGATTTTTCTCTCCCAACATGATTCATAAAAAATGTGCATTTAAAAAGTTAAATGTGCATGTATTACCAGAAAAAATAATAATAAAGAGGGAAAACAAAAGACAACCTAAATCAATGACTGACAGCACTGACCTGGGAATAATAGTGGGCAAGAATGTGTGGCAAGGGAAGGCTGTTGATGTTGTTTGTCCTTCATTTTTAAGATGACCGTGACATCAGGAAGGAGATGTCACCTGCGAGTGAATTGGAGAGTGAGTGAGAGAGGGAGGGCTTTTTGCAGTCACCAGCCTCACCTTCTCCTCTAGACCAGGCAAGAATACAAGTTAAAAAAAAAATCTAAAATAGCTACTATCAGCCTGAAGAACCATAAGTTTAGGACTAGAAAGAACCTTAGAGGGTCTGTATTCCAATTATCTTATTTCATGGATGAAGAACTTACAGATTAAATGATTTCCCCAGGTTCACATAGCTATTAAGCTTCCAAGCTCAATCTCAAACTCAGGTCTTATTTCAATGCTGGCATTTTCTTTTCTTAGGTAGAACAAAGTTTAAAATGAAAGAACTTAGTTCACTGTCCAGGTCTCCCGACTACTGGCCCCCAAACCACTACACTATTCCCCAATTTTTGAGAAGAGGTGTCTGTTACCTTATCTTCTGGCTTTATAGAGCTTTTTAATGTCATTATCTCATTATTATTCACTTGGTGAACTGGGCAGGTAGATTCCCATTTTATAGATGAGCAAATTAAAGTTTAGAATGGCTAAATAATAGCAAAGATAATGTAATCTTTCTTTGATGATAGTGTAGATATAGCAATTATTACACAATTTATTCAATCTCTGTTGTCCTGGAGACATATCCCAGTTATACTTTCCTGGGGAAAAGAATAAAGAAGTTACCTGCTATGTGTTGTAGAAAAAGAAGTCATGAATTGCTTCTTGTATATCAGCTAAGAAAAGATCTTACCTTATAGATGTAATTTCAAAAAGGCATAAAATGTTAGATCTGACAGAATCCTAGAAATCATTTAATCTTTTACCTTACTTTCACAAGAAGAGAAACTGAGATCTAGAGAGATTAGAATACTCATTGGTGACAGAGCCTGGCCCCAAACTTGGGTCTTTATGTATCTCACTTGAATTCTCTCTCTCATTAGGGTGTGTTAGTTAAAGGACAATCTGGTTCTGAGCTATAAATTAAGAGGAAATGAAAGTTATGGAATAAAGCAAAATTTATCTTAGGCACAAATAAAGCAAAAGTCCCCTGAGGAATGAGTTCAGGTCCCAGTCCAATGCCTTTGATTTACAAATGAGGAAAATGAGCTCCGGAAAGATTTACCCAGTAGCACACAGCAGAGACAGGGTTTGACCCCAGCTCCTCTGGCTTTAGAACGAGCATACTTTTTATTGTTCCACACCGTTTTGTAATACCTATTCATGCAGTCTCAACAATTATATGCCCCCCAGCTCCCAAAATTCTGATTATTGGGGACATGGCCAACCAACTGGTAATGT
This sequence comes from Sminthopsis crassicaudata, assembly GCF_048593235.1. Classification (NCBI taxonomy): domain Eukaryota; kingdom Metazoa; phylum Chordata; class Mammalia; order Dasyuromorphia; family Dasyuridae; genus Sminthopsis; species Sminthopsis crassicaudata. Next base: position 40,390,390 of record NC_133620.1, on the reverse strand, counting down.
GCTATAATAATAAAGACCACCTCAGTACATACTGGGCTACTTTAAAATTTCCCTCGAGCAAGGTGGAAAAGTACTGACAAGACTGAATATTTTCTAGTGATTAATTCTCCTAGGCTGGAGGATTAGCTCTAGGTCTATGGACCCAGGGCTTGGGGCTTTATCACTGTTTCAAGATGAAATCCTTCCTAGTTTGTTTGGCACAAAGTCCAGTTAAGAAAGTCAGAAGCTCAAGATACCTGACTTTTTAGTTCTGCCAGGAAGGAAGGGAAGAAGCTGAAAGAAGGAAATCATTTTCTTTTGAATATTTCTAGTAGTTTTACCTTTTTCAAGGTTTTTTTTTTCCTTCCTTCTTCCTTCCTTTTCCTTCCTTCCTTCCTTCCCTCCCTCCTTCTTTCCTTCCTTCCTCCCTCCCTTCCTTCCTTCCTTCCTTTCTTCCTTCCTTCCTTCCTTCCTTCCTTCCTTCCTTCCTTCCTTCCTTCCTTCCTTCCTTCCTTCCTTCCTTCCTTCCTTCCTTCCTTCCTTCCTTCCTTCTTTCCTTCCTTCCTTCTTTCCTTCCTTCCTTCCTTTCTTCTTTCCTTCCTTCCTTCTCTCCCTCCCTCTCTTTTTCCCCTCCTTCCTCTCTCCACAAAGGATATCATACTCTTATCTAACAAGAAAAATCAGATCAGGAAGGAAAAAGAAAACAAAATGCAAGCAAACAATAGAGAGTGAGAATACTATGTCATGAACTTAGTTCCCACAGTCCTCTCTCTGGATGTACTCAAAAGCATTTTTTCCTCTTTTTTTCACCCCTGAACCCTCCCAGGATATCTTGGAGTTTACTGACTAGATTTCTCTCTTAAGGACCAGACCTTAAATCAAAATCAATCCTATTTCTCATAAAGGTATCAGAGAGCAGACACATCTCTACAGTTTCATTAATGTCTTATAATTATAATCAGAGTCTTCTGTGACTACATCAACTGAATTAAGGGGAATCACATACCCCTCCCTTCTATATCCATGTGCATATTTTCCCTTCTCCATTAGAACATAAACTCTTATGGACAGGAATTGTTTCATTTTTGTCTTTATATCTCCAGCACATAACCTAATGTCTGGACCTAAAGGGTGATTAAAAATACAGGATGCATTTCTTATGATCTATCTATCTATCTATCTATCTATCTATCTATCTATCTATCTATCATCTATCTATCTATCTATCAATCTATCTATCTATCATCTATCATGTGTGCGCATTCATATATGTGTGTATATATGTTTGTGAATTTACATCCATCCTTGACTTATACTTTTATCTTTGGGGGTAAGGCTGACATAATTCCCTTTCTAGAAGGAAATAGACAACCACAAGAGTAACAAGATAGAAAAACAAAACAAAACAAAAACATTCCAAGTGGACAAATCCACAAAGAAAGACTGAAGAAGTGATGTTGGAAGAATTAGCACAACTTAGAAGGGATATACAACTAAGCCAATTTTTTGTTGAAAAATTTCAGCAACTGAAACTATTTGTAGTCATATGAAAGAGTGTTCCAAATCACTATTGATCAGAGAAATGCAAATTAAGACAACTCTGAGATACCACTAGACACCTAAGGATACAGGAAAAGAAAATGATGAATGTTGAAGTGGATGTGAGAAAACTGGGACACTGATACATTGTTGGTGGAACTCTGAATGGATCCAACCATTCTGGAGAGTAATTTGGAATTATGCTCAAAAATTATCAAACTGTGCATACTCTTTGATCCAGCAACGTTTCTACTGGGATTATATCCCAAAGAGATCATAAAAAAGGAAAAGGGACCCACATGTGCAAAAATGTTTGTGGTAGCTCTTTGTGTAGTGGCTACAAACTGGAAACTGAATGGATGCCCATCAGTTGGAGAATGGCTGAATACATTATGGTATATGAATGTTATGGAATATTATTGTTCTGTAAGAAATGATTTTAGGATGATTTCAGAGAGGTCTGGAGAGACTGACATGATCTGATGCTGAGTGAAATGAGCAGATCCAGGAGATCATTATACATGACAACAACAAGATTATATGATGATAAATTCTGATGGATGTGGCTTTCTTCAACAAAGAGATAATTCAAACCAGTTCCACCTATTCGGTGATGAAGAGAGCCAAAGAGAGGACTGTGGAAACTGAGTGTGGTTTATGACATAGAACTCTCACTCTTTCTGTTGTTAGCTTGAATTTTGTTTTCTTTTTCAGTTTTTTTTCCTTTCTGATCTGATTTTTCTTGTGCAGCAAGATAATTGTATAAATATGTATACATATATTGGATTTAACATGTATTTTAACATATTTAATATGTATTGGACTACCTGCCATTTAGGGGAGGAGGTTGGGGGGAAGGAGAGAAAAATTTGGAGCAGAAGATTTTGCAAGGGTCAATATTGAAAAATTACTTATGCATATGTTTTGTAAATAAAAAGCTTTAATAAAAAAGTAAATTTTAGCAGCTCCTCAATCCAATCCAGTTTCAGTACTGAACAAGAGACAGATTAACTTGAAGCTCTCAGCTTTTTCTGACATGGAGTTAAGCCAGAAAGACACACACACACACACACACACACACACACACAATGAGAGAGAGAGAGAGAGAGAGAGAGAGAGAGAGAGAGAGAGAGAGAGAGAGAGAGAGAAGCAAATAAATTTAACCTTCAAGTTGGAAGAATATAATAATAAAAAGGGGAAAATTAACTTCATTTTCACAGGTTGTAAAAAAAAAAAAAGATGGATAATAACTACTTTATAGCAAAAGGATTATCATGTAATGAGGGATCTCTAGATTTGAGAGATAGAAGGGACAGATCTAAGAGAGCCATCCCAACTAATTCATGAAGAAATGATTGAGAAAGCAATGTTTAAGAACATACTAGAGAATCGGAAACTGTGCTAAATCTGGGGATATAAATAGAAAAGGAAAGCTATCCCTGCCTTCAAGGGGCTTACCTTCTAATGGGGACACCACCACATAAAGGGGAATGGTGATTAGGAAAGGATATTTAGGTCATTATTTTATAGATAAGGAAATAGAAATGTTGATACTTGCCCAGATTCATGCTGCTTGAGTTAATAGACTTAAGATTGCAATCCAGATAATGCAATGCAGTAGGAAGAAAGCTAAATTTGGAGTCACACAATCAAAAACTATTTATTAAAGTGTCTACTATGGAAGATGGCAGCTAGGTGGTGCAATGAGTAGAAAGCTGGACTTAGGTTCAAGAAGATTTGAGTTCAAATTTGACCTCAGATACTTAGTAGGCTAGTAAGTCACTTAGCTCTATTTGCCTCAGTTTCCTTATCTCTAAAATGATCTGCAGAAAGAAATGGTAAAACCCTCCACTATCTTTGCCAAGAAAACACCCAAAAAATTGAAAAATGACTCAATTATTTGTATTTGTATCCACATTTTACTAGGCATTATGGAGACAAATACAAATAAAACAACCCCTGCTCACAAGGATCCAATGACTAAATTTCAAATCCAGGTTCTCCCATTTACTACCTTGTATGATTTTGGGTAAGTCAGTTTCTGAGCCTCAGTTTCCTTATTTATAAATAGGCAGGAAAAAAGATTAGATGAGCTTTGAGTTCTCTTCTAAATTTTTGCTCTTTTATGAACTCTAATTTAGTGCTCTTTTCACTGCAGAAAAGAAATCCCCCAAAGAGTAAACGTAAAAGTGTACTTTAATTTTTAATCCCAAAATCGAATAGATACCTAAGGGACATTCTAATAATGCTTCCAGACATGAAAGCAAGATTCAAAGGCAATACTTAAAGAAGCAAAACAAATTAGATTTTTACAATGAAGATTACAGCCTTTCCAGTTTCCTCATTTATAAAATGGCAATAAAAATAGGACCTACCTCATGAGGTTGCAATAAGGATCAAATGAAATCAAGTGTCAAGAGTGTTGTAAACCTTAATGTGCTCTATGTTGTGAAGTCATTTCAGTCGTGTCGGACTCTTTGTGACCCTATTTGGGGTTTTCTTGGCAGAAATGCTGGAATGGTTTGCCATTTCCTTCTCCATCTCATTTTTACAGATGAGGGAAACCGAGACAAACAGGGTTATGACTTGCCCAAAGTCACATAGTAATAAGTATCTGAAGCTAGATTTGAACTCTGACCCTACGGCCAGAACTCTAGCTGCTGCATCAACTAGCTAAATAGATGGTTAGCTATTATTATCACCTATTCATGATATTTGCCACATGTACAGCTCACGTCCTTTTCAAGTTCATATTTTTGAGAATTCTTTTTCCTAAGCTGTCATTGGTTATATTTTGTACCAGCATATATTTGTTTCTTTGTTTGTTTGTTTTTTGGGGGGGTCTGCCTAAATTTTGAATCTTTTGAGATCCCAGAGTTCTAAATTTGTTTCGGTAACATTGCTCTCTCTTTATTTTTTTCAATTTCTTATTCTGTTTGTTTGTTTTATTTGTTTTTTGTGTGTTTTTTTTAAAAATTAAAGCCTTTTTATTTTCAAAATATATATGGATAATTTTCAGCATTCACCCTTACAAAATCTTGCATTATAATTTTTCCTACCCTTCCCTTCACTCCCTCCCCAGATGGAAAATGATCCAATATATGTTAAACATGTGCAATTCTTCTATCCATATTTCCATAAACATCATGTTGCACAAGAAAAATCAGATTGAAAAGGAAAAAAATGAGAAGGAAAACAAAATGAAAATAACAATAAAAAGAGTGAAAATCCTATGTTGTGGTCCACATTCAGTTCCCATTGTCCTCTCTTGGGATGCACTTATTCTGTTTTGTTAAATAATCATCCATCCATCCATCACAATTCAGTTCCAAGGTACCGCAGAAGTATTATACACAATGCTTTTGTTCAAGTAGCTAGGTGGCATAATGGATAGAGTGTTCAACCTAGAATCAGGAAGATGCTAATTGAAATCCACCTTAGACAACACCTATGTGATTCTGGGCAACTCCTTTAACCTCTGTTTCCCTAAATTTCCTCAACTGAAAATGGGGATAATAATCACACCGGGCTTGCAGTTTTATTATAGTATCAAATGATCACTTAACCTTTTGCCTCAGGAAAAAAAAAAAAAGAATCAAATGAAATAATATCGTAAAGTGTTTGGCACTGTTCCTGGTATATAGTGGGTGCTCTTCTCCCCCTTCCCCTTCAAGTACTTTGTGGTCTAGTTAATCTCTAATCTAGTTAATTTGTGTTGATCTCCCAACATGACATCCCATCCCCTGTTTCTGATTCTTTGCATGTTTAGAATGTCTCCTAAAATCCTTATTTCTTGCAAAAATAACAAAACCTACGTGAGGTATTTTCTAATCCCCCCAAAGCCTTCATCCCACTCCTGCAAATGAATTTTCATTTGTTTTCTGCATATTTTGCATCTATTTATATGTATATATGTTGTTCCCCCTATAGAACATCACTTTCCTGAAGTCAATATTTCATTCTTGATTTTGCATCCAAGCATCTAGTACGATGCCTGGTGCTTAATTGATTGAGTGATCCACCATTTAGACTCTCTGAAGCTCTATTGTAGATTTCTTTTCTCTATGCTCTTTTCCTTAGTGTTCTCTATTTTCCCATGGATGTGGCTGTTATCTCTATGCTTAAAGTCTGTATATCCTGATCTAATCTTTCTGCTATTCCACATCTCTAACTGAATGTTCAACAACTTCTTCTGTGTTTCCTATTGACACCTCAAATTCAGTAGTTTAAAGCCGAATTTATCATCATTTCCTTTAAATCTGCCTCTTTCCCCAACTACCTTATTTCTGTTAATGGCACTCCCATTTTCTCAGACATAACTTCACAAATCATTCTCGACTCTTCCTTCTTTTTCATCCTCCCCAACAATCGTCAAGGTCTGTTAACCCTACTTCCATAACATGTCATCCATTCCTTTTTCTCTCTTCAGAAGGCCATCAGCTTAATCTTTTTAGGTTTACTAAGTGATTTCTTATTTTTAAAAAATCCTATAAGGTAGATAATATAATCCCCATTTATGGACCTTTAATTACAACATGGCTAAGTGATTTGTTCAGGGCCACATAGATAAGAGCTTTCGTGACTGGATTCAAGATCAGATCTAGTTTTTGACTTTTACATCCCTCATTTTTTCCATATTATCACAGTATGTCTCTACTTGGCATGGGCCAGAATATAGGTAGGGTTATTGAGAGAGAAAAAAATACTCAGACTTACATAGATAGTATGTTTGCTTGATGCCATGTGCAAGCAGCCATAATAGCTGTGGGTCAGGAGTGGGAAGAATTCCCCTCCCCCCACTTATAAGAAGTCTAAAAGAGTAGTCCAAGAAGTCCTTTTAAAGAGAGAGGGAAATATAGAGAAAAGGGGAGATAATGAGGAAGAGGAAGAAGGAGAGAAAGAGGAAGATGGAAAAGGAGAAGGAAATATAGAGGAAGAGGGAGATGATGATGAAGAGGGAAAGGAAGAGGAAGATGAAAAGGGAGAGAGAAATATAGAGGAAAGGGGAAATGATGGTGAAGAGGGAGAGGGAAAGAAAGAGGAAGATGGAAAGGGAGAGAGAAATATAGAGGGAAGGAAATGATGAGGAAGGGGAGAGGAAGAGAAAGGAAGATGGAAAGGGAGAGGGAAATATAGAGGGAGAGGAAGGAAAGGAAGGAGGAACATTCCAAAACAAAATATCCCTCTATTATATAATCAATAAGCCTACCTATTGCCAATGAGTATCTATGCTGTGAAATGGTCTCTGACCTCACAGAGCTTACCTTCTCTTGGGGGAATATAACATGTGCACATATACTATAGGGACATACAACATACACACAAAAGATAGTGCATCTAGATGCCATCCAAATTAATCAAGAACATGCTATAAAGATTTAAGCAAGAATTGATTTCTGCCGATACCTGGTGTTCAGTATAACCTTGATCATTCCTAAGGAAAATTCCATTTGATGTCTTAAAACTTGAAACAGATGCTAATGGATACTGTCTTTGTTAAAGGCACTTGGATACAAGTATCATTGATGCTAGACTTTGTCTATGTTTTCAAAGGCATTTATATTTCAAGAAAAATATTGACATAAATTTGGCACTGGACAATGAGCAACTGATGGTAACTTTAGTGGGTTGACAAATGCAAATACAGATAAACCGTCTCCATTTGTGACTCCTAAGAAACTTAGTTCAGTTTGCAAGCTATCTACACACACTTTAATCTCCCGGGCAGCCAGAGAGCACGAGGCCCATCTACAAAGGATTATGCTTTGTATTCAGCCCAGACTTACAATTTACTCAAGACCGGATTATATTTTAATTTAATCATTTTCCTGGAGTTTGATTCTATCTGCAGAGATGGGAACAATAACGCATTCAGAGCATGTCTGGATTTCCAGCAAACATTTTCAAAATGTAAAGGATGATAAGGGAATGGGTTAGAGGCTTAACAATTCAATTTTGCTACCTGGAACCAAAAAAGCCACTTTCATCAACTTTTGCTGGCTCTTCCCCCCATCCCCTACCAACTCTATATCCGGGTCCTTCAAGAAAGTGCTAAAAAGTCATTTAAGGCCACCATTAGAAGGTAGGATGTAGGTGTTCTTCCTTCCTCTCTTTAAAAACTAAAGCCATGTCTGGTGCCTCATCCTGACTACCCTTTCTTCTTCCTTTCCCCCCTTTTCCTATCTAGTGGGGCATAGTGATGCTAGAGAAATTTCCCCTAAGTCATAGAGCTTTAGGCAGAGCCCCCTTGATTAAGTCACCAAGAAGGAAAATTTCCTCCAATTCCATTCCATTCTACAAGCACTAACTTTGTGCCAGGCACTTTGCTGGGCACTGGCATGGGTTGAAATGGGGAAAGAAGCTGAGAAATCAAAAATAAACAACTACAGGTTTCAGTTAATGGTTAAAACAACCATTGCATTCTGTTGGGTGTGGGGAAAATAAATACACAAATAAGTATTTACAAAACATTGATAGAGAAAATATGGTGTAATCTTTAAGATGGTAAGAGTATGGGTTGTTGCAAGAAAGCAAACAGAAATTAAGTAATTTTTTCCAACATGACATAGCTGGTAAAGATCTAAGACTAGATTTAGATTTATTCTTCCAGAGTCAGGTCTAGCTAGTTGCCCCAGAACTAGATGTAGCAAGGACTTTAGAGACTATCTAGTCCAACCCTTTCATTTTGCAATTGAGGAAATTATTCTAATAACTGGGATAATTGTCTAGAAGGTGAGCTCTGCTTTGAAAATGCTCCTCCTACTTAAAGGAAAGGTAGGACATTATTCCAAATACTGGACAGAGACAGTATAAAGATATTAAGGAGAGGAGATGGACTACATAGTGGATGAGTAACAGACCTGGAGAGTAGACAGATGATGAATTAGGAGCCACAGGAAGAGAGATGAGGTGCAGACCAAGCAGAGGCCAATAAAAAAGAGGATTCTATACCTAGACTGGCCTTCACCAAGGCTGTCAACCCTGGAAGCATCTGAGAGTGCCAGCTCCAGGGAGAGACAGAACCCATGCTTTTACTACCAGAATTACAAGTCTGGAAGTGGTTGGGATGGCAGAAAGAGCACTGAATTGGAGCCAGGTTTGAATCCCAGCCCTGTAATTTACTGTTCTTGTATGACCCTACAAAAGTCATGTTCTCTCCTGGGCTTCAGCTGTCTCTTCTGAAATATGAGGAGGTTGGACAAGAAGATCTCTAAGGAAATTCAAGGCAATTCACTTCTGTATTAATGTACATCTCGGCTCTAAATCTGTGAGCCTAAGATTTGTCAGGAGTATGCCGAAAGGACAGAGATATTTGCAACAGAGTTTTCATAAAAACCAGACAAGATTGAATATACTATTAGCCAAATACTTTTCTGTTGAACTGAATTCAAATGCAAATGGTTAAGTAAAACTCAGCAAATGTCTCTTTGTGGAAGTATTTGCAAAATGTGATGGCATTTTATCTGCCAGAGACGTACTGTGATCAACTGAATTTGAGAAATACTTTAACTCTCATCCACATGGAAAACTATTAAACCCTCACAGACAGTTCATTAATGATGCTTTGGAGGATGCGTGAAAAATTCTTTAAAAGAAGAAAGCACCAGATGTGATGGAGAATTTGACAAAAAAGTCCCAGTGACTGCCCCATAAGTTACTTGTTGAAATGGGCAGCTTTCAATGGCATTCTAGCAGATGGGAACCCTCCTATCTGATGAACAGAGGCATGCATTGGTCTTACTCAAACTTGACAATGGCCCAACAAAAACAAGATCTTATAGACCTAAATGTCTCTTTAAGGAAGAGATGAAATTGCTGATCATCAAATTAGCAATAATAGATGACTTTTTTCTAGTCCTTTAAGGTTAATGAAGCACTTTGCATACATTATCTGATTTCACAGAATCACTGAATCTCAGAGTTAGAAGGGACTTGAGAAGCCAATTAGTTCAATCTGTACCTGAACTAGAATGTCCTTTACAATAAACCTGATAAATGATCATTGAGCTTACACTTTAGGATCATTAATGAGCAAGAGTAACTTCACGAGGCCGCTCAATCTATGTTGGAATATCGCTGTTTGTTTGCAAAATGTTACCTACCTTTCAGTCATGTCCAACTCTTCATGACCTCAACTGGGATTTTCTAGGTAAAGACGTTGGAATGGTTTGCCATTTTCTTTTCCAGCTCACCTGGAAGATGAGGAAATTGAAGCAAATAGGGTTAAGTGACTTGCCTAGATTGTCTGAGGCTGCATTTGAACTCATGAAGATGAGTCTTCCTGATTCCAAGTCTAGTGCTCTACCCACTGCACCACCTAGCTAACACCCTTATATCAAGACAACATTGGCTCCAGATTTCAATCCATTTTTCCTACTTTCATTCTCTTTGGCCAAGCAGAACAAAGCCAGGAAATCCTTATCTGAATAAAAAATTAGGACATGCTTTATAGTTTGCAAAGTGTTTTTAAGAATACATTGTCTGGGTCCTTACAACAATCCTGTAGAGAGGGAATGACAGATATCATTATCCTTATTCTAAAGATGAGACAGCCAAAATTCAAAAGGACCAACACTGGAGATGGGATTTGAACACAGGCCCTTTGATTCCAGAGTTAGGCCTTTCATTATGTAGCATTGCCTCCCTACTAACAGATAGCAATGGATGGATCCATCAACATGCAATTGTTAACACTGTGCTAAGCACTAAAAACACAGATAAGAAACAAAAAGAGATTTTTCTTTATTTTACAGATGAGGAAACAGAGGCACACCAAGGTAGGTTAAGAGACTTGTCCAAAGTTACACTATAAACTTCAGAGTTGGGGCTTGGACCCAGTTTTAAGCTAAAAAAGAAAGTGAGTTTTGTTCATTTATTTCTTTGTCTCTTGGCTCCCTATTCAGCATTAGTGTGAGCTTGGGCTAGTTTCTCAACCTGTCTCAATCTGTTTTTTTATCTATAAAATGGGAATAATAATCTTTGTACAACCCACTTCATTAGGTTAAAGTGAAAAAAGTGCTTTACAGACCTTAAAATTCTGTAGAAATCTGAGCTATTATTACATGAGGACTGCACCATCTTTTTTTTGTATATACTTTGGCGTTTTTCAAATTGAGTCCTACCTCTCCAACTTTGTCCCAGTGGAAAAGGAAGTACGGATCACTGAAAGACCCAAGGAAGAGGCATAATTGTCTACCCATTGCTTAGACAGACATTCTATTATGTTCTAAATACTTGAAGGGAATCTTGTGAATTCTTTGATTATTCTGAAATGGCTGTGGAGCCAACAATTTCAAAATTAAGAAAACACAGCCTCTCATAGGAACCTGTTATCTTTTCTATTTTTGACATCTTCTTTGGAGCTGAGGAAAATGAACACATCAACTTCCCCATACACAGTCTCTGTGAACTGAAAAAGGAGGGGTAGTTGCCCTAACATTTCTTTTTCTAAAAGTTCTTGGCAGGATTAAGATGAGAAAAGGTTCTCTAGGAACTGACATCATCGTACTTCTGGATGATACTCAGACAATAGCAGTGGTAAGTCTAGGAATGGGGACAAAAACTCAGAAGACTTTACTTACCATGCCATATGTCACTGACACAGGCAGAACCAATCCCTCCTGGAGTAGGATTGGAATGGCTACTAAGAACTCAATTGCCACTAGATATGACTGCAAGTTCCAATTAGGATAGCTAAAAGAAGTCTTCCATACTGATTCAGACATCTATAGATAGTCCTGTTCTCTATAGAGTGAGTCAAAACAAGATAAAGCAATACAGTGCACTGGAATTTGGACTCCAAAGATCTGAGTTCAGATCTCACCTCTGCTTGCCATTTCTGTGACTCACCTCCACTGCACACATATGTGTGAGAAGCTCCTAGGTTCTATTCTTTCGCAATTTGCTCCTTAACAAAAGAGCAGGCTCAGTCTATAGATATCCATAGCTGCCTTCCCTGGGTTTCTATCTAAGGGTATAAATGACTGTAATAGAAGTCATAAATCTCTCGTCGCTTGTTCCTGTCCCATTAAGATTTGAATCTCTTTCCCAATTTCCTGTGAATGGAAAGGAAAGTGGCTTATCTATATTTTTTTCCACTTTTTACTACAGTGAAAACAAAATGAGTACTGTCAGTTTTAAAATTCCCTGTACTGCTGCTACTAGTGAGGTATGTAATCTCACTGTCTCCATCCATGCTTCAGTGTCTAGTGTTCCTAAATGTAGCCAAAGACTACAGGATTTTGGTATCAAAGAGTATAACTGGATCTATCATCAGTTATCAAGCATTTATTTACTGTTTGCTAGGTACCATGCATTGGGCTAAATAAATGCTAGAGATATAATAATAGCTTCCAAATACTATGGTCTCTGTCCAAAGGGCCTTATATTCTAGTTATAGAGGCAACCTATTAATTACTGGGTACATATGAGATCTAGACAGTGAATGGAAAAGTGTCAGCAGGGATGATACTCGCAGCTGGGGCAACTGGGAAAAGCCTTTAGCACATGGGATTTGAGCTGAATCTTAGAGGCAACTAAGAAACCTATGTGGGAGAAGTAAAAAGAAGGGCATTTTTTGCTGGCTTTATGGGCTCCTTACTACCGTAAATGGCAGCAAGTAAGACCTGGCTAGATAATTATCAGAGAGCGCTCACCAGATAGCCAATGGCTACTTTTTGACCATTGTCTTCTCCTGGAGGTCTCCAATGTGTTTTTCAGCGTTCCCCCATGGCTTCTTTCCTTGTTGCAGTGGAGAAGGTGCTGGGGTCAAATTGAAAGACTGGCCATTCCTTAGGGCCCTATTTTAATTTCATGCCCTGATTTAAGACTACTTATATCTCTGCCACATTCTCCATATTTTCTGTAAAGCACAGAGACTTTTATTTGAGAATATCCCAATGCAAAATTGGCACATCTCAGGTAAATACTTTTTTGCTATTTACCACCAGGCAACTCACCTCCATACTCTCCATTTTTCTCTGGCCCCAGAAATGGCAAGAAAATTCAGAGGAACAAATAGCACAGTCAACAAGTGTTTACACTAATCCTGAGAATGCCAAGTTAAAGGAACTTAGCAGTTACTGAAGGGGTCAAGAAATGTGAAAATATCACAGGTATTGTGCTATTACTACTAGGATCTCCATTTCCATTTCCACTAGATAGCACCACACTTACACAATCTATGTCTGCCTAGTACCCTTGAATCTTTTAAAATGAAGTCAAGAGTGAGTACAGCACTAGATTAAATACAACTATATTTTTCAATTATTTTTTAGTTGCACCCTTTTCTTTGTGACACCATTTAAGATTTCTTGGCAAAGAGTGCTTTGCCATTTCCTTTTCTAGCTCATTTTACAGATGAGTAAATTGAGTCAGAATTAAGTGACTTGCCCAGGGTCACACAGCTAGTATTTGAGGCTGGATTTAATCTCAAATCCTCCTGATTCTAGACCTGGTGTTCTAACCATTGGCCCACCTAGCTCTCCTATGAAAATGAACATGGTTCTGTTAGACATAGCTCCTCTCATCTCCATATGGAAATATGTCTAGTCAGACAGTTATGTGTATTCACATGGCAGTCATTGTTCAGTTGTGTCTAACTCTTTGTGACCCACAGGGTTTTAGAACACTAATCCTGTCCTTGCAGGTTTCTTTTTAAAGATACTGAAATACATTGCCATCTCCTTCTCCAATGGATCAAGGCTAAGAGAGGGTAAATGCCTTGGCTAGGATCATATAGCCAGTAAGTGTCTAAGTCCAGAATTAAATTCCTGATTCAGGACCCAACCCTAGATCCCTAGGTATCTAACTACTTAGAACTCAAGCCACCTAGCTGCTGTTTATAACAGGGGGGGCATCCGTAAAGTCTGCAAGGCACTGACTCCTTATGGTATGGGCTTTGGATGTTTTAGGAGACCAGAAAACTGTGTCAACAGTTTTGAACCTTTGTTTTCCAGACCAATTTATCCTCATGGTTCGTTTTCTTGATTTTTTTAGGGAGAAACTAGCTTTAGACTACATGAAATAGATGTAATTCCTTTCATAGTCTCTAAGGTCATAGGGACAAAATCAATTGGAGATGGAGATCCCTAAATTATACTTAAGGGTCCCTGCAGATCACCCATTGACTTAGAAAAAATACCCACTAATACTTTCTATGCTTTATTGTATTTTTATTTGTTTTGCTCAATATTTCCTAATTAAATTTAATTAATTCAAGTCACTCTTGGGAGTGTTATGGGCCACCATGTGTTGGACGTCTATTCTAAAAACCTGTCTTTTTTCAGTATTCATCCTTTCTGCAGCTTGTGACACTATTGATAGTTCTCTTCCCTGGATCCTCCTTTCTCTTATGGCTTCTGTGACTCAGCTCCCCTCTGCTTCTCCTACTACTCAATGCTTCTATCCAATTTTCTTTGTTCAATGGTCATCTATCTACTATCCCCTAAATAAGTGTGTCCACAAGGCTGTTTCTACTCGGCCTTCTTGTCTCTCTACAATCAATGTTCGCCTAGCCCCTCTCCTTTGAATGAAACAATCATCTGTTTGAAGGGAAGTCCCCAATCCATATCATTAGCTCTAGTCTCTCTCTTGAAGTCTAGTTTCCAACTGTCTGTAAGAACATCTCTTCCCGTATATCCTATAAACATCTAACATCAACTAGTCTTAAAATGGAACTGACAATCTTTTGCCCTAAACCTACCCCTTCTTTAAAACTTCCTTGTTTTTTATTGGGAACGCTGGCATTCCCCCCAAGTTCACAATCTTCAAGTCACACTTAATCCATATTTTTCTTTCTCATTCCCTATAGTCAATCAGTTAGCAAGACTCACTCATTATATCATCTACAGAACTTCTTGGAACTGTCCTCTTCTCTATTTATACTACCTCCCTCTTAATTCAGACCCTTTTGCTTAGAACTGTGTAATTGCCTCTTAACCACTCTAATTCATTTCATGTTCCAGTCTGTAGAGAGACCAGAGAGAATGATCATTTGCTTCTTAGAGGAAATGGAAAAAAGGCCCCTAGACTTTTCAATCCTCTTGATTTAGCCCTTGTGATTTACATAGAACAGAGTGTTAAAGCCATTATCTCTGGAGAGGTTCATTCCGTTCCTTTTCCATTTGATGAAGCAGAGCCCTGCAGATATTTGTCTTGGCAAGGAGGGCATGATAAGGAATAAGAATAAAAATTGATTTCTGAACATAACTCAGATGAGGGTTGAACAAATAGATTTTAAGAAGTTAGTAAAAGAAAGTAATTTTTAAAAAAGAGTTAAAAGTTTATATTTTCACCTGGTTGTATAGTACCCTCTCTAAGCAGTCTAATTGAGGGTGAAAGTGACATGAGTGTTGACTGAAAGAGCTATAGCCCTTCCCCATATGGAACACATATGAAATATGGGTTATTCAGGTGACCCTGAAGAGCAAGACAGATGAGAGACTAAATAGGGAACCATGAAAAGTTACTCTAGTAAAGAGTAAGACTAGAAAAGAACAGGAGGATGAAATCCCCAGATGACACTGTCATTGGGCCATAAAGTCCTTCTCCTCCTGTATATATCTGTCGGATGTATTTGCTCTGTGTGTACTACTTCATATAAGTGCTTTGGCTAAAGAACCATGTGTGACTCCTCTATGGGCCCATTCTCCATTGTGTTTATATGTTTATGAGATAGTGACCTTAAGTTGAAGAAATGTCTTAGTTTTGTTACTGTGCTATTTTATTAATTTGCAATTATTTGATTTTTGTGGTTGTCTGGTTAAGAAAATAAAGTAAACAAAATATCAAGGTTGTATGAGTTGTGGTTGGAAAAAATTTGATTCACAAAAACCTGGCCCTCAGATTAGCATTCTGAGTTCTATAAGTGAGCAAGGGCCCAGGTACTACAGAGAAGATTCAGATAACTTTGCAGTTGAAAAAAATTAAATAAACACATAAATAAATTTTAATGTTATGTATTTATATTAACAACACTAGTGAAAATTAAATACTAGGCATGGATAATGAATTTAAAATTTTTTTTAAAGAAAGCTCCAGTTTTTTGTTGGAATTTTTGTTGTTCAGTCATTTCAATCTTATCCAACTCTTCATGACCCCTTTTAGGGTTTTCTCAGCAGAGGTACTAGAGTAGTTTGCCATTTCCTTCTCCATCTCATTTTACAGATGAGAAAACTGAAGCAAACAGGGTTAAGTGACTTGGCCAGGAAACACAGCTGATAAGTGTGTCTGAGGCTGGATTTGAATTCAGGAACATGAGTCTTTCTGACTGCAGGTCTGGCACTGTATCACCTATTGACCAACACTGGAATAGTAATTTAACCTAACAACATATATATATATATATATGTGTGTGTGTGTGTGTGTGTGTGTGTGTGTGTGTGTGTGTGTGTGTGTGTATACATATATATATGTATGTATATATATACATAAGGCCTATCTATTTAGAAAGGATAAAAAATAATTTTAACAGGTATAAAGAAAAAGATATCAACACTTGTAGCTAGATAAGAGTCAACAGAGTAAAGATGGCAACAATACCTAAATAATTTGATGTAAGATATCAATAGAATTAATTCTTCATGAATTTAGATGGAGGGATAAAATTTATATAAAAGATAAGAATTTGATTGAAACTTTTGAGAGGAAATGGTAGAAGGGAAATTTGTTTTGCCATGTCTTAAGTTATACTATATATAACCTAATCTATTATCAAGATTACTCAGTACTGGAAGTACCAGGAAATGGATCAGAAATAAGAGTCCAGAACTAGAATCAAAGACATGCAGTAGACTAATGTTCAATAAACATGTTGTAAAATAATATGGAAGGGACAGATTTGATTTTTTAAATAAAATTGTTGGGGAAAATTACAATGCAATATGGTTTTAAAAGAGACCCATAACTTAGATAATAAAATGGGGTGGGGAGGGAAAGAGAGGAAATTTAGATATAAACTAACAAGAGGTATACAGTATTACATTCGTCAAATGTAAATGAAATTGGTTTACCTAAAGTTGGAGTCATTGTAGTTCCTAAAATCCTAAGAATGGGACCCTCCATAAGTGACATCTACATGAATGTAGACAATACTATATTGACAAGGAAGCATTGGACAAATGGCAGAATCAAGCAGATTTGTCTATGGAAAGAGATAGATTTAGGATGGTGATTCAAGACCAGGTCATCAACAGAAATTAAAGACAAATTGTTATTGGACTGAGCATGCTTTCAGTGAGTCTTAAAAAAAATGCACTTATAGTCCAGTACTTTTATTTAACTACAAAAGCAATTGTTTTATCCTCTTGTCTAATGGTTCATAGGATATTGAATGTTTCTGTTATCTTGATGTTTTGTTGTCAGGAAAATAAGTTAACAAATTATTCTATGACTATCTTTATCTGAATAGCATTGAAAAAGTTGGGAATGCAATGGTAACAATAATAATAATGTTACTGTTATTAAAAACATCATGGCATAGTGGATATAGAGCTAGTTTAAGAATAAGAAAGAACTAGGTTTAAGTCCTGCTTCATAATGTATGCTGATTGTGTGATCCCAGACAAATTACTCGATCTCTCACTGCCCTCAGGCAACTGTAAAAATCAGAACAGATGATGAAGCTCCATTTGGTATATGAAACTTCCTCACCAGGATCACTCTATACCAACAAAACACAAGTCTGAAATTAAGAGAAGATAAGGATAACACATAGATGGATAAATGATAGGCAGATATAATTTATATAACTTTACCCAATGTGTACTAGTTTGATTGTTTTCCTTCATTTTGGATAACTTTCTATAATTCTCCTTTGTATTTTTTAGATGGGATATTTCACATAATTTATTACTTTACCATAACTATGTCATTTCTAAGCTATGATTTGTTCAGCTATTTTCTAATTGTTGGTTTCTTCCCAATTTTTTTTCTTCTGTGAATATATTTGTACAAGAAGGTCTTTTCCCCTCTGTCAACAATGTCACTAGGGCTTAGGTCTAGTGATGTGATCACTGGGTCAAAGAATGAAAATTTTTGTAGCTCATCTTGTATAATTGCAAAAAACATTGCTCCAATTCACAGCTCCACCAACTGTGTAATTATGTGCCCATTTCTCCATAACTCTGCCATCATTCATTTATTTTGAACTTCCTATACTCTGATCTGTATATTCTGCCTACTGGACATCTTTATTTGGTCAGGTGATGGTTTAGATAGAGTATAAGATTAGAGTTAGGAAGAATTGAATTTGAGTTAGAGACACCTTCTGGCTTGTTGGCCAATCCTCTTTGTCAAAGCATGTCATTCCCCGATTTTGGAGACCAAAGGAGCAACCAGGAGCAATAAGACCAAAGAACAGGAAATATAGGACATGGCCAGTGTGCATATGACACAAGATGGACTCTGCAGGCCAGTCCCTGACTATGCTCTATTGGGTTAAGAAATCTGCCAGTACACATCACTATACACATCACAAGACTCTGGAATCTTTATCACATGATTCTTCCCTTTTTACCTAATAAAGAAGATAGATCATGAGAGACTTCTCACTACTATATGGTGTGAGAAAATTAAAGCAATTCCATAGGAAAAATGTTTTTTTAATAAACATATTCTTTGAATTTAGGAAGGATGTACAGAGATTGTAAGAGGGAACTGAGATCTTCTTATATACATTTGCAAAAAAAAAAAATCAGAGCTTTAGAAATCCTCACTGAAAGGACATCAGTAAAAGATTTAATGGAAAACTCCTTTATAAATCAAAGTATTGTAAGCCAGCAAGGACAGAGTTTTTTTAAGCCAAGGATATTGTTGGATTTGAGGACTGGGGACAATTTCCTACAGAAGCAAGTAATACTACAAGGGTAACACAAGTTATTTGTGAGAAGAAAAAGAAAATCTTGATTCTAGACGTTTTTACATTTAGCAAAATTGGATCCACCATACTGTACAACAATGTTGATTATAATTTCAGGATACTTTGAAGAGGCAACATGGCTTGGAGAGAATGGGGGGCAGAGGGAAGAAGATAGCTTGTATGGAGGCAAAAAATCAGTGGCAGGTAGGAGAGGGTATTAACAGTGACAGCTGCTGTTAAGGAAACTGAGGCTCATAGATGGGTGGAAGTTTGCTCAACAACACTGAATCATTGAGTGTCAAAACTGGTCCTAAAACTCAGATTATCTGACCCCCAGTGTGGGGCCCTTTTAAAGCTTCATGATCTCTGCAAGCAGCCAGTTCTCATCCCAGTAACCCCCTCTACTAATATAAACTACTCTTCTCCAGCCTGAACTTTCTGGATCATGCCCTGTCTCTGGGGATGGCTATCTTGTCCCTTTCCCCTCTTTTTAACTCCTTTTTAGGCATTATATTCCCCCGTTATAACATAAAATTACTGAAGGTAGGGATTTTTTTTCCTTTTTGTGTTTGTATCACTAGAACTTAGCTTAGCACATAACTGTTTTTTGGCTGATTGGCCAACTGATTTGAGCACAGGAAGTGCTTGGATTTTGTCTCAGAATCAGTGCCCATACAGGTATGTGTTGTCTGACTCTTCATGACCCATAGGAGGTTTTCTTGGAAAAGATACTAGAGTCATTTGCCATTTCCTTCTCCAGTTCATTTTATAAATGAAGAAACTGAAGTAAGCAGAAATAAGTGACTTCCCAAGGTCACACAGCTAGTAAATGTCTGAGAGTGGACGAACTCAGGAAGAGAAGTCTTTCTGACTCCAGACCCGGCACTCTGTCCACTATACTTCCTAGCTGCCCCCTTCCTGGTATATAGTAGTAGGTGCTTAATAAGTGGTGGGTGAAATTTTTGTGGGATAAAAAATTAGAAGTAAAATAGATGCTCATGAATTGGGAAGCAGATAAACAAATTGTTGTTCACAAATGTAAAATAAGATAAATAGAGGATCATGGAAAGATTTACATGAACTGATGCAAAGTGAAATTTACTGGGTGCAAAACAAAAGCAATATTATAAGATGATCAGCTGTGAATGATGTGGCTATTGTCAGCAATACAATCAAGACTACTTTGAAGGACTTCTAATGAAAAATGCTATCCATTCCCAGAGAAAAAACTGATGGTATCTGAACAGATTGAAGCATGCTTTTTTTAAAAAAACTTTCTATTTTTTTAGGGCTTTTTAAATATGGCTAATATGGAAATGTTTGCATGACTATACACCTATAACCTATATTGAATTGCTTGTCTTTTCAATGTTGGAGGCAGTGGGAAGGGAAGAGAATTTGGAGTTCAAAGTTTTAAAAACAAGTATTAAAATTGCTCTTACATGTAACTAGGAAAAATACAATAGCAAAGAAATTGTTATTAAAAAGAAAAATATATATAAAAATTAATGCAAAACAATTAGGGGAGGAGACAGTAGGAGTGAGGGGGAATCAAGAAAAGCTTCAAATAGAAAGTAGCACTTGAGCTTGGAGGAAAACTAGGGATTCTAAGAGTCAGAGGTAAGGAGGGAGGACTTTGCAGGTATCGAATATTGCTTGTATACCTGTGTAAAGAACAGTGAGAAGACCAGTTTGTTGCTGGACAAAAACAAGAAAGACATAGGGTATAATAAATCTGAAAAGGCAGGTTGTTATCAGATTGTTAAGGACTTTAAATGCTCAACACAAAGATGGAAGAAAAAGTTAATCTACTAAATATTGATCAGGATCTGAAAAAGACAATGTGCCATTTTTATCTGAATCCACATTATGGAATACAATCATATATATATATATATATATATATATATATATATATATATATATATATATATATATATATATATATATATATCTTTGTTCCTATGACAGATCATGGCTCTTTTTTAGAGTCAGGCAACATTTTACAAAATCTCAGAATGAGAAGGATTACTTTACACTTTCCTATATATTACCAAGGATTACTTTGCACCTTCCCATACATTATATATACATTCTTTTTTGTTCTTTCATAGCTTCTTGCTTCCCCAGAATTCTCTTAACAGAAGCAAAGAGAAGAACAGGAGAGTGACATTGACAGACACCTTTTGGTGTCTTGGCTAAATTAAATCCCAACTTCTCTTGGAAACTTGTCAGACTAATTACTCAAAAGTTCCATCTTCCTTTAGATACCATCAGTTATGATACTCTGTTCTTGTTTCCAGAGGGTGTTTACATAAAAGCAAAGTATATTCAGTTTTCATTCCTCATGTTAGATGATCTTACCCTGCTGTTATTGCTTTGTCCTAAATGCCTTCATAATATGAAAAAAACCCCACCCAGATTCCTAATTTTAGATGATCCTCTGTGATCTCCCCCAACCAACTTATGCTTGTACAGGTCAGAATGTCACAATATCCATTCATATATAAATCAGAGTGCTTATTATCCTTCTGATAAGGATATTAAGGAAACACGTGGCAGTTAAAGAAGAGGAGGAAATATTAATGATAATGATGATGATAATTATTTTTTAAAAAAGCAAGTCTAAAGAGTGAGAAATTACAAGGCTTTTGTTGAACTCCAGGGTTATTACTGAGCTGAGCAATAGCAATTAAAGAATCACTAAAGAATTACTGAATGAATGAATTTACCCCCCCCCCCCACTAAGGAGTCCTCAGTCTTCATCACACTTATTTTAGCTTGTAACTAATGAGTTTTAAAAGCACATCTTATTATATAGGACTTCTGTGATCTAAAAACATTCCCTGATAAAGTTGTAGGCTTATTTCGAATAGAATGTCTTGATCATAAGCCCTATTCACTGGAGAAAAGAAAAACAACCGTAGACTTTAAAATTGTTCTTCCTTTCTAGCTCATTTGTCAATGTCACTGATCAATATATCATGGACAAGCGTTGATGCTCGCGGTTTCTTAGAACTATAAGATTTAGAGCTGGACGGGACCTTGGAGAACATGCTGTTCAACAGACTCATTTCACAGATATGGTTGTGTCACCACAAATCCATAAAGGACAATTCAATCAATTTCATTGGGAAAAACAATGACATTCAAAACATTCATTCTAATGGTGGACCTGTTGTTTTAGTCATTGAAGTAGCCCTTAGGCTGAGCCCAAAGAAAGCCTGCTATATCCAGATACTTAAATGATTTTGGCTTCTGTTCCATAAATAGCAGATTGAACTAAAGTCATCTAAGAGTCATAAAAAACAAAGAAACAAATAGATTATCCAATGACATTCAATATAACCTTTTTTTGGCTTAGTACTGCACAATCACTTTTTTTTTTTGTCCAGAAGTAGACTAAAAAACCATAGACTTAGATAGAGCTAAAAGGAATCTAAGGAATTATTTTATAGAGGGAAAAACTGAGGCAGAGTGAGGTTAAGTGACTAGCTAGTTAGTATCTGAGGCATAATCACAACCCACAGCTTTTACTATGAGGTACTTGCATTATGTTTGAAGTATCACCCACTTTTCTAAGACTCCTCTCCCCTTCAGGTTGCTGCTTGACCTATCCACACTAAATGACAGAATTTCTTCATAAGCAGAACTGAATGTTTGGATGTTTTGGACCCCTGCACTTTAAGGGGAAATTCCAATGAGCATTGAATTCTCAATTCTCTGGGCATTTTCCCAAAACTCATAAGAAGTGAAAAGCAGATTTTTTTCTGAGTTTTTTTTTAGCATGTACATTCTCTTTGTTTACACATAATACAACCCCTCTCAAGCTTTCTCTGTACTTTGTGTCAATGTCTTTCCATCAACCTTCCATAGAGAATCTACTGAATCTGGAGACCTTCTTGTGGTTCTTTTACTATATTGCAAGCACCAATGCTCCACTCAAGCCAACTCTCTATAGTCTTGTCATTTGTCCCTTTTACCTCTTCATCTTTTTATAAAGACAACTTGCATTCACATAGTTCATCGAGTGCTAAGATGATAAAGTGAAATATACTCTAGCTGCTCTCATCACCAAAGAAATAAGATCACTTAAAAAAACCTGGCAGACCTTTTCCACTCGCATCTGTTCATGGCTTTCTTTCTGATTCTACTTATAAATATTCTTGGGGATGATCTGATTGTATTGGCTTTTGCCAACAGCAGAAATCCAACCAAGAAAAAAAGAAGCTGAAGTTAGCTAAGACTTTTTGAAGGCACATCTGACTTCCATTCTAACTTTGCAGCTACTCAAAGAGACTGCCAGTAAACCAGAACCAATTGCAGAATGTCGTTGCATACTCCAAAGCTAGGCTTTCAACACCAGCATAATTCTAACCTCTTGTTTAAAATGCATCATAAGAAAACTTGTGATGGAGAACTGCTATTTATGAATCTCTTTTTGAAACCCAATGGGTGCAATGGAGACTGAAAGCACAAAATTAAACCAAATAAAACAATAACTGTGGCAAGGTTTGTCCCCTCATGGTGATGGTTATACTAAACTCAGTTCCATTCATAAATGCTAAGAAAGGCATTTGTGGATATAAATGAAATCTCTTTGATTGATTTTTTAAAAATTAGGACACAAAGTGGATATCTCTTTTCAAATACAAAGTGTAAGTCACTCTTACTCTTGCTTCTCTAACAAACTCTTTCTCATTGGTTTGAATGTCCTTTTTAAATTGAGCATAAACACCCATTACATTTTGATTAAGTCTGTGATTCATTTCTTGTCGGTTTCATGGGAACATAAAGGAAACCATGAATTCAATATTTATTTCTTTTCCCTTCTTGGAAATCTGGATTCAACCTAGCCAGATATATGGCTATCTGTGCTCATGGTTGTTTATAAAACAGCAAAAGAAATTTGGAGACTCTGAGGATTTAGGGTTACCGACCAATTGGAGGACAGCGGAATGTCATAGAACACAGATCACCTAAGGGTACTTCTGAAGTAAGGTTCCTTTATGGGGAGCTAGAAAGTCATGTTAAATGACACCGATTTTTTTTATGGTGCTTAGCCTTAGCTTAATTTTCAATAGAAATGAAACCATGATTGATATAGCTCCAGTTGAAAAAAAAAAAAGTTTTCTTCAGGTTTAGTCTGGGGGTTACTTCATTCATTCACTCATTCTCTCATTTATTCATTAAATAAATGAATTAAAAGCTTACAATTTACCAGGCACTGTACTAACTAGTGTGGCTATATCCAGTAAAATCAACATTGTGCCCACTCTCTGAGAGCTAATACTTTTTTTTCCCTTTTTTAAAAATTTTATTTATAATTTTTTTGACAGTACATATGCATGAGTAATTTTTTTATAACATTATCCCTTGTATTCATTTTTCCAAATTATCCCCCCCTCCCTCCACTCCCTCCCGTAGATGACAGGCAATCCCATACATTTTACATGTGTTACAATATAACCTAGATACAATATATGTGTGTAAATCCAATGTAGAAGATAAGAACACTGCATATGTAGTCAGTATGGCTGGACCATCCAGGTAGAGGGAGATGAAAACAATCTAGAAAGATAAGAAGGTTCTTGCTTGCTTAAAAACCTTATATTCCAGAGCTTAAAATCCTTTTAAGAGTGATACTTGGAGAAGTTAGATGGATTGAGCATCAACCCTGAAGTCAAGAATACCTGAGTTCAGCCTCAGACTTAATACTTATCAATTTAACCCTTACTGGCTGTGTGATACTGGCAAAGTCACTTAACTCCAATTGCCTCACAAAAAACAAAGATTCTAGAAGTAATAGGGAATCTCTGGAGTTTATTGAGTGGGGGATAAATTGACATGGTCACTGCTTTTTTAACTGAAATAACTGATAAAACACCATAAAAATTAGATTGGCTATTGGTTTTTTCCATTGAACTGTCTGAAGGTTTTGAAATTGTTTTGGTACAACCACATCTGTAAAATGAGGTTGTTGAATTACATGTTCTCTAAGGTTCCTTTCAGCTCTAAATCTTATAATCCGATGAGCTTGGGAGCACTAAAGCTTTTCCACGATAGATTGATAGGTAAAAAATGAGCCTGAAGAGAAAGAACAATTTTTAAGTTTGTGGTTTGTTGTTGTTTTCCCCTGATGGATATGGCTTATGCTCAAAATAATCTGTTAGAAATAGGGACAAAACTTTGTCCTGAAAGTTCTTTAGATCGCAAATTCTGTGTGACAGCAGATGTGGTCAAGAATTTAAAGTGACAAGCTAAACATCAGTGTTTATGAAATAGAGTGAAGGTTCCATTGCTGAGGGAGGCAATTTAATGCTTTCTTCTTCATTCTTTAATAATAATAAAATCACAATAATAATATCCCAAAGAATGAGAAAGAATAAAATAGGAAAACCATATTCAATTCCAGACTTATCACTGAGCTGAGAAAAAGAAATCAAAGAATTAATTTTAAAAAATACTTGCTAAATGAATGAAGATTTTGTTATTATTATTATTGTAGTTAACATTATTATTATTTCACCCTGTTCTCCCTTAACTACTCCCAGTGTCCCCATATGAGTGCCTCCAGGCTCTCTGGACTGTATGGTGACATATGACACCCTGTTCTTTCTTTACACTACCACCCCAGACATGAAGGCCTTAGTACAAAGCAATAATAGCAGGATAAGCTCATGTTACAGGAGAGTTGAAACTCAAATATACTTTCTATGAATATCCTCTGGCAACAAGAGCAGAGTACAGCAACTCACTATTCCTGCAGGACACTGGAATGCCTGGCTAAGCTGTCTGGCTGCAGTTTCCAAATGAAGTCAGGGATCAGCCCGGGTGAGTCTCCCAATGTGTTTTTGCTAGTGGAATCTCTTGTTCTGACTCCTGATTTTCCTCACTTTCCAGTGAAATAACCGGAGTATTCTGGCTGTGCAAAAAGTCATAGAAGTTTAAGAGAGAATTAAACAAAGGAACATACAACTTCTCCCGAAATCCTACCAATTGATGAATGGGAAAACTATAAGATCTTAAAGATATTATTCTAATCAATGTTGGAAAAATGAATTACACAGATTATGTGACTTATACAAGGTCTCTCGATGAGTCAATGTTGGAGCTGAATTTAAAGTCTAGATCTTTTGATTTCCAGTCGACTGATTCCTCCATTCTAAAAAGTTTTGAATTCATATTCTCCATGCTTTGTAACTTCTTCCAGGATAGAATGAAAATTCTAATAAAAAGTTATCTGTCTTTTCTTTTTCATTCTTCGTAGGCTGACATTGGGTGTATATGGAAATTAAATTCATCACCTGGAAAGAGGAATCCTTATCAATTAATTAAAGATAAGAGAAACAGATTTGTGTCCCAAAAGTTCAAGATCTTCCCAGATCACAGCAAGTATAAAGACTGGCCATTATCCCTACATTTCGGAAGGTATGTTTGTTTCTGTAAATTAGGTAGTCATTCTGCTGAAGTGGAAATGGCAGATGAAAGGGGAAAAAGGATTAGACTCCATTTGTAGTAAGCAGTGTTTGAGAAGCAACATGATCTAATTAATGTTGTTTATTAGAACCACAAAGTTTTGAGAACTGCTTTGCAGAGTAAACCAGAAACACTAAAGAACATTAACCAAAATCATTTTTATACGTCAATTGAATTGAATTGAGTTGACTTATTTTGGGGGAGGCAAGCTGGATTAAGTGACTTGCCCAGAGTCACAATGTCTGAGGCAGGTCCTCCTGACTGCAGGTCCATTATGCCATGTAGCTGCCTTTATATAGCAATTTTAATAAAATAAGTCTAGCGTATGCTCAGTGTAAGTCAAAAGTGTAAAAGTAACCCAACAGCTAATACAATCTTACACTGAATTGAGAGGTATAGTGTCCAGGCTTAAGTAGCAGCCATATTCTGGATAAATCCATCTTGGCAGATGGACTAAATCAGAGTGAAGGTAGATAACAGGCCTCAAACCCATGTGAATGGGTAGATTTATCCGGGAAGAGTGGGTAGATGAAAACAATTTGTTCCAATAACCATAAAGGCAACTGAAGTGTGAGCAGTGGAGTGCTTAGGGCTTGGTCAGATATCAAAGCTACCAAGGTCATCCCCTGCATCTTGGGCCATTGTCAACTGTTTTGACTTTTATCTTGCTACTGGGTTTTGATGACTCTGGAAGAGAGATTGAGGCTGACAATTTTATGCAACTCCACCTCACTTACCCCCAATTTATTCCCGAGTCAAAACACATTACATTGTGATGTCCTTGTCTTTGGTCCTCTTAGAAGATGAAGGATGAGCAATGACATACTCAAAAGGGTTCTTTTTTTTTTTTTAGAAAGCAGCCTTAGAAGGGAGGTTTCCAAGAAGAAGACCTCACTACTTGTTGGTATAGTAGTAGGGCTGACTGAATATTTTATACAGAATGTCTTTACCTGACTTAATATACTAGTTTCTACATTTCATTTTTGTCTTATTTTGCACATGAAATATCTATCTCTTGAGATAAATCTTAGGAAGAGAGAGTCTGGGATAATTTTAATATTTTAAACATTTTAATTTTTAGTATTTTAGGATCAGGAATTTTAATATTTAAAAAATTCTCTCTTTTCAGATTCCTTCTACCCCCAACCTTCACCTCAGCGCGAATTGAGGAAAAATCACCTCTCCTTTTAGAGTTGTCATACCCTTGTCTGAATTTCAAGCCATCCATATATGGGCTTTGGAAAAAAACATAATAAGTGGCCATACAATTTATAGCAATTTCACACTGTATTAGAATGCAAATTAAGTCTATAAAGGAATGGACTTTCATTTGCAGGTCACAATGATTATAACCAGAAAGACTGACATATCTCCCATCTTTACTCATCTCATAACCAACCTTCAAGTCAGGAAAAATGAGAAGTGAAAAGGCCAGACAAATAAAGAGGCGGGGGGAGGGCTGAGATTTTCATCAAAACAAGAGAAAACAGATACTATGGATTGGATTCTGGGAGCCCCACCAATTTCATTCTGTTGTCCCATGTCATCTTCCCAGTCTCCCAAGTTCCTTAAAACTTGGCTGAGGAAACATGGAGAACCAGAGTAAAACCTGGGGAATGTTGGGTAACTCTTGTACACTAACATTTCTGCTTCATCAAGTCTTCATGATCTTGTTCCTGGGGAAGGAGTTAGATTGTTTACATTATAAAAGCAAATTTTGAGCCATTATGAGTGGCAATCGGCCTCTGAGACCAATCAGCTATGAAATTCTGTTATTAAGATCTGTTTTCCAGTTAACTAAAAGGAAAAAAAATCTTTCATGATGATTTTGTTTGGCAACCCTACAATGCAATGGAATTCAAAGTGCCATTGTTCATGATCTGAATGCTCCACTTGATTCTAAGATTTCTGGGTCTTCTTTTTCTAGGATGCCACTAATCAGAGACATCCTCTCCCACTTCTGCTTTCGACAGTTTTTCTATTTCCTTCCCAACTCTTCCTTATCAATTCTATATTTACAGATATCACAAAAGTCTTCTTTATTCAAACTATGGAACTGAAAGCAATTCAAAATTCAGGAGAACTTTATAAATAAAAATGCATCATGGAAGTTTAGAATCATAATATAACATGGCTATTGGAGAGCTTAAGGGTCATCTAGTCCAGTCCTCTTATTTTACATATGAAGACAGTAAAGCAGACAGAAGTGAGGTGGCCTGTCCTATATCACAGAATGAGATAATGATGGAGATAAGAGTAGAACCTGGAACTCATGACTTTGATGTCAATGCTCTGTTAGTATAGTTGCAAGTTCCAAGTTCTCCTATTTAACCAGCCTTCTCATCCCAATAGATCATTGTATCTTCTACCA
This sequence comes from Sminthopsis crassicaudata, assembly GCF_048593235.1. Classification (NCBI taxonomy): domain Eukaryota; kingdom Metazoa; phylum Chordata; class Mammalia; order Dasyuromorphia; family Dasyuridae; genus Sminthopsis; species Sminthopsis crassicaudata. The sequence goes on along the minus strand of NC_133620.1, from coordinate 40,362,164 downwards.
TATCCGTCCATTACTTCTTTTATGGTTGATCCCAGATTCCAGATATGATTCTTTCCTTCAGCATCCTTCTTTGTTTTCCATTTCTGTTCCCTTACTCAACCACCCAGCTCAATTCTCTATTTCTTTAATCCTAGAAACGGAATTAACTTCCTGGCTGCTCTTCTTGAATACATGTTTCTTTTCCAGACTAATTTTCCTAAATCACGATTTAATGTAGTACATTAGCCCTTTATTAAAACAGCAAAAACCAAAACACAAACTTGTAATGGTTCTCCACTGTCTTCAGGTTTAATTTTCAAATCCCTATGTTGCTTCCCAGCCCTTCTTCTATTGTCTTTTGAAATCAGCAAGAATGTAGAGGAAATTTGGATTTATTGAAGTCCATATAACTCTGGCTAGAGGCTGCAAATATAGCTTCAATACCTCTTCATCTCTTGACTGGAAGTTCATAAATTTAGAACCATAAAGGATTTTAGAAACCATCTAGTCCAACTGCCTTAATTTTATAAGTTAGTTAACTGAGGCCTAGAAGCATTAAGTGACTTGACAAAAGTTTCACATTAGTGGGAATTACTTTCTTCTCTGATACTACTTCTCTCACGCTGCATAGTTTGAACTTCATTCCTCTTTTACACATAAAACTAATAGTCAATTTGGCCAATCCTTCTTCCTTTATACATGCAAATGTCACATTATGTCTTTCCCTTATATAACTTGTTCTCTCATCTCTAGCTGAGTCGCTGTATATATGGTTGAAGAACATTTCAAAATTATCATTCTTTTCTTTAACTAGATGTGAGATATTCATGGGTTATTGTCTCAAGAAATATTCCTCAAGGTCTGATCCATTGTTAATCCTTCCTAAGAAGTTAGCATTTGATTCAGCACTCTCCCCCCAGTCTTCTGCTCCAGCCAAAATGGTCTCTTGATTTTTCATTGGGGAAGCCATGTGCACTTCTGTATTTATTCCATTGTTCACAAGATTACTGCTATTAATGCAATCCTCATCTTTATAAATTTCTGAATTCCAACCAATTTATCAACTTCAGGAAAGCATTTTAGAGAGCAGCTTGTTTGACAAAAATTTGGGAGGCTTAGTGAGTTATAAACACAATTATTAGTCAGCAGTGTGATGTAAGAACCAAAAACCAATCTAATATAATCTGAGGTTGAATTGAAAGATAGCTCTTGGGAAGCAATCAGGCAATAGTCTCTCTCAATTCTTCCCTAATACAGTCTAAAAGATTGTAATCAGCACTGGGTGCCACAGCTTATGGAAGAGATTGATAAAATGGACAATATCCAGAAGACAATCAGGATGATGAAAGATCTCGAGTCTATGTAATATAAGGTTAGGTTGAAGGAATTGAGCATGATTAGTCTAGAGAAGAGAAGACACAGTTAGTATGGAATAGTTCTGTTTAAGAATTTAAAAAGCTGTCATTTGCAAAAGACATTACACTCATTCGGTTTGATTTCAAAGGACTAAAAGCAGGAGTGGAAGTTGAAAAGAGATAAATTTAGGTTTGAGACAAAGACAAAACTTCCTATTCATTAGGGCTGCTCAAAAGTACAATGAATGGTTCTGAAAGTTAGAATGTTCTTCTTTTTAGGAAGGCTTCAGGTTGAGGCTAGATGATGTTATATGGGAATTCCTTTAATGTACATATTGAACTCAATGGCCACAGAATTTCCTTTTCACATTAATATTCTGTGGTTCTGTGGATCCTTTAAGGATCAGATTCCTCCAGTTTCCAAGGATCTCTCAACAGTCATCTTGACTTTTGTCTTGCCATTGGACTACGATGATTTTGGGAGAATAAAGATGATTTAGCTCAACCCTGCCTCACTTAAATCCAATTCACTTGTAAGCCAAGACATCACCCTTGTTATATCACTGGTCTTCTTTGAGAAGAAGAGTGAACAACAACAATGTTTTGGGGGGAGTCTTGTTCAGAAATAGGTTGGACTAAATGGCATCTGAGTTGCCTTCTAATTGTAAGATTCTGTGATATTTCTATAATCATGTGGCTCTTTTTTTGGCTCTTTTCATTCCTCCTTTCACTGGGATTTTTTAAAAAAGTGATATTGAAGAGAAGACTGGTCTAGATTTTTTTTAAAAAATGAAGTCAAGATAAATTATAGCACTGGGAGAAAAGGAATTCATGACATTTGGAATAAATATTAGCTTTCTTAATGACATATTATCTCTGTCTATCCAAGAAGAATTAATTATAATAAAAGATGATTAAAGGGAGCCACTGTAACCCTTTTTCATTCTTCTTCAATTGCTCTTTCAAAACAGGAATTTCTGTGGTGAAATATCTTACATCCAAGACCTGGGTTTGGAGGACTGGAAAATATCATGTGAAACAGGGTGGAGTCACTTAGTTTCTTCATTACTTTTAGGCCACTAAAGCAGCCCACTAAAATATTAAATGTGAAACTCAGCCTTTCTGAATGTTGTTACAGTTTCTTGACTCTGATCAAAATCTCCATGGTGGGAACAATCATATCCTGAAGTATATCAAATAAAGGAACACAAAATAATGACTTCACCTTTATTGAAATCTTGCTAAATCCATTTTTTTAAAAAATTCTTTCAGTTCCCTAAGGCTGACATCAGCATTTGTCCCCAATCACTGACAGTATGGACCTTTTGAAAATTTTGTCCCATTATACATTGTTATGAATTATATATTACGTATTGTTCTCATCTGTCCATTCTGCTGGGTAAAGTCTTCATACACTTGTGTGCAACACAGTGGAACTAGGATAATGATGATGATGATGATGATGATGATATTAATAATTGCTAACATTTATAGCACTATATGCCAAGTTCTATTCTAAGTGCTTTACAAATATTCTTCATGTAATCCTCACAACAATCCTACGAAATAGATATTGTTATTATCCTTATCATTTGTTTTGATTTTGGTCCTGCTGCTGGATTTCAATAACTCAAGAAGAAGAGTGGGGCCAATGACTTTGAATGTCTCCCTTAAATCCAATTCATGTGCAAGTCAAAACATTGCCCTGTGATGTCATTGGTCCTCTTCAAAAACATTACATATATAATTTAGTGTGTGTGTATATATATATAATGTATGTATGTCCTTAAACATGGGCTCTATATTGTTCTATAATATTATGCATAATAATAGAGCTTCACCATAATATTATAGTTTTACTGAAACATTTTTTTAACAAAATCATGAAAATACTCACTGTATTGTCATAGAACTAGTGAATGAGCAGCATTCATTATGCCTTTGCCCCTTAATGCAAAAGAGATGGCATAGATAACAGATATAATAGAGGAACATTTAATATTAAAAATAAATATACATGGGGAAATCCAAAAATTGGAGGTAGAGGAAATAATGGTGGAAAGCAAAAGGATAAGGATCTATAATGGAGAGAGAAACACATTCTGTAACAGAATGGAACTTAATTACAGAGCACCTAGCAGAAGGACAAATTAGACAAGGAATTAAAGCAACAAATCACAAACCTGGCCCAGAGGCATGATATTAAAACTATGGGGGACTTCATCTATAGACATCTGTTCAAGATATGTTTTGTCTCTTTCTCTGTGTGTGTGTGTGTGTGTGTGTGTGTGTGTGTGTGTGTGTGTTATGTAGAAGAGCAAAAAAATTCTTGGGGTGTCTTATATAATGATAATTTCATACTTCATAAGGCAGAGGAAGGTCTACCTTGGACCAGATTCTTATCAACAAGAAAGAACAGGAGAGAGTGACTCTGACATCTTGTCTTGATATCAGAGAAGAAAATCCAGGGTTGGGAAGGGTCTTGAGTTCTCGTTAGATGGGGATCAGATGAAGGAACTGATCAGGTTCAGCCTGTAAAGAAGACTCAGAATATGATAGTTGTTTTCAGGTTTTGGAAGATTGTTATGTGGAAGATTTCAATATGGCCCTAGAGGACAGAACCAGAAGCAATGGGGTAGAATGATTAGGGTTAGGGTTTAGGGTTAGAGTCAGGAGTCAGAAGGCGGGAAGTAGAAGACAGAAGGCATGAATTTAGGATTAGGGTTAGGGTTAGAATCAGGAGTCTGAAGGTGGGTTAGGGTTAGGGTTGGTCACACAGTTTTTAGGTATCTGAAGGTGGATTTGAATTTGATCTTCCTGATTCCAGGTCCAATGTTCTAGCTAGCTTTACCTGGTTGTCTCTGGAAGGAAACTTAAAGTCTTTTAGGGAAATTAGACTTAGACCAAAATAAAGAAATTCATATAAAATAATGGACTCTTTGATCAAAGTTGGAAGGGACTTAATAACTCATCTTATTGAACTCCCTTCATTTTACAGAGGAGGAGACCTGAGAGTAGGTAAGTAACCTGTCTAAGATCACACAGGTAGTTAGCATGGAAGGTAAGTTCTGAAACCAGGTCCTCTGAAGCCAGAGTTAGTGCTCTTGCATGCTTCTTCATATAAGTAACCATATATTAAATGAGCCTGTGTTGTTGGTTAAATGCCATTTAAATGGTCCAGATGACAAGATATATCCCTTTTATTTGTCATGGATAGGGATGGCTTGGCAAAGAATGTAAAATTTCATTTAAATTTTGAAGGCTGCATGTCAATGGAATAGATTATGGAGCCATTGTGATGTTTCCAGGGGTGTCTGATTCTAGGAAAATTTTCACCTCCACTTCTGCCATGAAGGGGTTGTGTTGGTTCTTGAAGTCCAGGAAATTCTCCAAATGTTGACGGATGACCCATTGCCTCCAAGACTCTGAACAATGAGCTCTATCTTCCTATTGCAAGTTAAGCCTGATCTTTCTGTGACCACCAAGATATCTAACACAATGCAGAAGGAGACTAGCTTCCCAAAAGTTAGTCTTATAAACTCCATAAAGACGATGGCCAGAAAGAGCATTCCTACATAAACAAGTGGCTACTTTCTTATATAAAGAGTTATTTCAAACATACTGACATCTGAAGATCAATGCAGCCTCTAATGTCCACAGCAGGGAAGAGTACTTAGAAAACTAATTAGAAAACTAATTACATCGATGGTGGTTTTGTGTACCCTTCACTTCTCTAGGATAATTATTTTTGGTTTAATTAAGGCCTCCTACCTTGGTTGGAGGTATGGCACCATAGGACAGTATACCACAGAATCAGAGAGTCATATAATTTCCAAGTTAGAAGGTGACCTCAGAGCTCTTCTCCTTTAACCCGTACTGAATCAAGAATGACCTTTATGATCTACCCAACAAGTGGCCATTTAGCTTTGTTAAAGAACAACTAGTGACTGGGAACCCATAACCTCCCACTTTAGAGGTTCCACTGTTCCACTTTAGAATAGCTCTAAGTATGGGTATTTTCTCCTATTTTAGAGCTAAACTTGCCTTTCCCAACTATTGTTCCTAAATCTGTTTTCTGAAACCAAACAGGACAAGTTGAAATTGTCTTCCATAAGACATTCTCACAATTTGGAGCTCTCCCTTATCCAATCTTCTCTTTCCCAAGCTAAATACGCTCAGATGTTTTAATGGGTCTTCTTATAGCGTGATCTTCACCATCTTGGTTATTCTTCTTTGAATGTTCTTTAGTTGTGAAGGTCCTTCTAAAAGAAAGTATCCAGGACTTAAAACAGTGATCAGTTGTAGTCTAATCAGGACAGATCAATAGTATCATGTCTCCCCAGTTTTAGATACTCCTTCTCTTAATGTAGCCAAAGACTCCATCAGCATTTTGATTGCCAGATTACACTTGACTTTGAGTTTATGAGCCACTAAAACCAGACAAAACAAAAGTTTCAGAATTTGAATAGACAAATGGCTATCTGATTATTGCCCATCCCTTCTTGTGGTTGTGAAAATGATTTATTGAATCCATTCCTAAGACTTTCTATTTCTCCTTATTATGGAGAATTTTTCTTCTGGAGAAGAAACTCAAAATTAATTTGTGAAATTCATCTGTCACTTTTGGCCAAGGAAGTAAACAGAAACACAATAAGTTCACTTTCTAATGGCACATGCACATTGGTTCATTGAATATTTTTATGTTGCTTTAGAGATAATAGTTCTGAGAGAGACACAGAGTAGATATATCCAAGAGACAGAGATACGGAAGGGAACGCTATGGCTGCTCATGCTTGCATTATCATTAGTATTATTTCATGCCTGTGAGACAGACTGGAAAAAGGTAGGAGACATGGAACCAGAGCTCACATTTAATAATAGCTCACATTTATAATGTGCTTTGCATGTTATCTTGGCAGCCAGTTAGTTGTATAATTTAAGTCATTTAACAACTATCTCAGCTTCCTCAATTACAAAATAGAACTGATAACAGGACCTACCTTTTAGGGTTGTTATGAGGATTAAATGAAGTAAAATTTGTAAAGCAAGTACCACAGTGCCTGGCACATAGTAGGTGCTTAATAACTGCTTATCCTATTTCTTTCCATTATCTCACTTGATTCTCATAACAAATCTGGGATGTAAGAGCTATAATTCTCTCTCTTTTTTAAAGCTTTTTGCTTTCAGAACATATGCATAGATAGTTTTCAACATTAACCCTTGAAAAGCCTTGCGCTCCATTTTTCTCCCTTTTTTCTCCCCATCCCCTCCCCTAGACAGCAAGTAATCCAATATATGTTAAACACATGCAATTCTGTACATATTTCCACAATTATGCTGCACAAGAAAAATCAGATCACAAAGGGAAAAAATGAGAAAGAAAACAAAATGCAATCAAACAACAACAACAAAACTGAAAATACTATGTTGTGGTCCACACTCAGTCCCCATAGTCTTTCTCTGGGTGGGATGGCTCTCTCCATCATTGGTCGATTGGAACTGGCCTGAATCATTTCCATTGTTGGAAAGAGCCACGTCCATCAGAATTGCTGTTGTGTATAATGAGATAGTAGGAGCTTCCAATTAGAGCTAGAAGAGACATTAGGGACCATTTCATGGAGGAGGAAACTTTCCTAGCCAAAGATGACAGATGGATTTCACAAATGAAGTGACTTGTCCAGGGTCATGTAGTAAGTGGTTCCTGAGGTTAGACTTGAATTCAGGTGTTCAGGTGTCAAGTCCAGTGGCCTATTCCAGTGAACTACCAAGCCTCTCTTCAGCCAGTAGGCTCTGTGTAAAAGAATAAAGTTGGATCCAACTAAGAACATAAACTCCTGAGGATTGAAATTAGATGTATCTTTTTCTCATTAATATGCAGAGGCTTGATTGTCCCTGAACCAAAAAAAATTGTTTTTAAACAAGTCTTTGTGCTGATCCTGATTGTATTTGGGTCGGCCGCCAGGAAAGTTGCCATCAGACCGGACCTATGGAGCTACAATTACACTGAGGTTATTAAAGACTCCTTTCTTTATTGTAAGTATAATAAGACGCACCATGGGGGGGCTTCCACTAAGTTCTGTTTTTCTCTTTGAAGGATCATTAACCTTCATATTGAATTAGAATTTGTTGAGACTTTTTTTTCTGAGGAAGTTCCCCCTTTGGGGTCCTGATTTTGTTTTTGGTATTGCATTTTTGGTTTCGGAAGCGGGAGAGAGTTAATGACATCAAAGAGCATCCTAATTTATATCGGAAGTCTGAGTTATGATCTCTCACTGCTTTAGGGCCTCTTTAGTCTATAGGCCTTCTGGCTCACATTAGCCTGAGTGGGCTAACGCAGCGTTGGATGGGGTCCGGGTATGGTAGAGAAATGCTTTGTGTCACAGACCCCTGGGCAGTCTGATAGACCCTTTCTCAGGATAAGGTCTTAAATACATAAATTAAAATACATGGAATTCCTAAGAAAACCAGAGATTAGTGAAAATAGATGTCATTGGTGGCAGCTCACTGGTGCAATGGAAGTCAGGAAGGACCTGAGTTCAAATCCGGTCTCAGACACCTAACACTTCCTAGCTTTGTGATCCTGGGCAAGTCACTTAACCCTAATTGCCTCAGCAAAAACAAACAAACAAAAAGAAATAGATATAATTATTTTTTCTGTCCAAATTCACAGACCCCTTGAAATCTATCTACAACAGGTCCCTGTCTTAGTATCTCTGGATCATGACAGAAAAAGTCCCTGAAAGAGTGAGACCCTACTGAGAACCCTATAGAGCTTTGAAAAAAACCCAACCTTTCTTGTTTGTTTTTAGTATTCAAAGAGGCTTTCAGGGAGTTTTGGTTTATGTAAGATGCAGAAATAAGTACCAGGATAACCTTCAGGGAACTGCAGAGCTTCTGTAGAGCTGGGAATGGGGGCTGGATTTCTGATTTTATTGATATAGGGAATTCTCAGGTAAGGAGATGACCTCTTCCAATGAAGGTCAAAGCCTCTCTTCAATTTATAATTTTAGTGAGTTGTCTCCAGCATTGAGAGATATCATGTATTGCTTGAGGTCCCAATAATAGCATATCAGAGGTGAGCTTTGAATCCACGTCTTCCTGTCTCAGAGGTCAGATTTCTCTTGCCTCTCAAAGCTCCTATAATGACCCCAACTTTCTCCCGGGAACAAAAGCTCATCTTTTTCCCCCCAACATCAATATTCTAGGGGCATTGATGCATGGTATATTGTGAAATGGAATGAGAAGGGCTCAGCAGTTCTGAAGAGGCTGCAATAGGCAGAATAACAGAATTGTAGAACTTAAAGGGAACAGTTATTTAGACCAATTCATACCACAAAAGAATCCCTGCTATAACATATGCAACAAAGGGACAGATAATTGATGCAGTGAATAGAGTACAAGCTCTGAAGTCAGGAGGACCTGAGTTGAAATCCAGACTCAGACACTCTAACACTAGCTCTGTGACCCTGGCAAGTCACAAGCCCAACTGCCTCACCAAAATAAAGGAATAAATAAAAAACATATTCGACAAAGATTTTCCAGCATTGGCTTTCAACCTTCAAAGAAGGGAAATATACTACTTCCCGAGGCAGCCACTTTCAGGTCGATCTAAATATTCAGCAGTTTTCCCTCATATTCTCCTGGAAAATTTTCCTCTTTTCAACCTCTACCTATAGTTTCTTGTTATGACCTCTGGGGACAAAGAGAATAAGTTTACTCCCTTCTCCACTATTTGTTACATCCTTGATGCTAAGTATAGGCCATGGACAGAGTGAATACTAAATAAATATTTGTTGGCTATTACATGCCAAGCATCTTTACTAGGTCCTGGGCAATAGAAAGGAAAATAACAAAATACTCTTTATAGGGCTTAGTACATAATAGGTGTTTAATAAATGTTAACTGGTTCTAAAATTTCTTCTCTGGATGCCTCCCAATTTATCAATGTCCCTTCTAAACTGTGATGCTCTAAATTGAACATAAACACTCCAGATGTGATCTTATCAAGCAGGGTACATACAATCTCTTCTTCTTTTTAAAAGCTATTTCTTGATTTAGCCCAAAATCAATGAGAGTATGAGACTGTGAGAGCTGACAGTAAAGAGAAGGTGGTGCTTCTAATATTTGTTTTGCTTCTGGGTTTTTTTTTATTTTGTTTTGTTTTTTTGATAAAGGATAATGACTTCCAGACTGGAAAGAGCAAAACAAACTTCTTAACAGGAAGTTGATATTTAAGTTAAGTAAGGAAATATAATAAAAAGGCATCCAGCTGCTTTTGCTTAATTGAAATCATTTCTTTGAAATTAAATACAGACTTGGGTACTGACATAAATGGTAGCAATGACACTGAACCACTCTGGTGACATATAAAATATCCTGGAAATTAGAAAAGGGATTAAAAAAGGATGTGTATTTTGATTTTTTTAAATGACATAATTTACCTAGATTTTAATAGAATATTTTTAAAGTGTCTCATACTATTCTTGTAGAAAAGATAGAGAGATATGGACTGCAAAGTTTCAAGTAGAGTGATACAAGTTCTGTGTTTAGACCTATGCTGTTTTAACATTTTTATCAGTGACACAAAACCAGGAGAGATAAATTTAAAAATGAAAACAGGGTTAGGATCCAAAGGAATCTTGATTGACTACTGCAATGTGATCATATCTAATAAGATGAAATTCATTGTGGATAAAGTCTTATGCACAAGTTCAACAGAGGGGGTTACAGTTAGTTATATGAAAAAATAAGGCTTTTAGAGAATTGTAAATTCAATCTGAGTTTTATTTTGAAGCTGTGTTGAGAGGCAGTTTGCAGGACCAAAGAATGACAATGAGTATATACTCTGTTCCAATAATAAATTCATATTTATTGTCTTAGTTTCTGCTCTGGGAGTCACAATTAAAGAAGGATATTAATAAACTAAGGATTGTCAGAATGACAACGGTCTTTGAGTCTATATTCTATAAGAATAAGTTGATGGACCTAGGGAGGTTTAGCCTGAAGAAGAGGAAGACTTGGGAGTGACATGATACCTACATTCAGTTATTTGAAGAACTGTCATGTGAAAGAGAGATTAGGTTAATTCTGCCTGACCACAAAGGACAGAATCTGAAAGAATGGAGTACCTATTACAAAGGCGCTGGATATCAGGGAAAGTTTCCTTAAGTAATTAGAGCTATCTATAAGTGAAATGCCATGGGACATTACGAGTTCCTCTTTCATGGAGGTTTTCAAGGAAAGTCTAGATAATTACTTGTTGGAAATGTTGTGGTGGGATTTCCCTTTGGGAATAGGATGGATTAAGTGGCTGCCATATTTGAAAAACTGTCACATAGAAGAGGAATTCTACTTTTTCTTGGTCTTAGAAGACAGAACCAGAACTAAGGACTTAAAGTTATAAGAAGACACAAAACAAAAGGGGAAAAATAAGTTATTTGGATAGCAAATGGTATGTCAAATAAAATTTCTATGGAGGTAATGGCTTCCTTCTCCCTGCAGATATTCTAGCAGTATCCAGATAGTCATTGTAAAGGACATTGAAGCTCTGAATGGAGACATGACTGGCAAAATCTTGAAAGTCTCTCTAATCTACCTTCCACACAGCTGCCGACATGATTTTTCTCTAAGTACAAATGTGACACACTTATTTGAAAAAAAATTTTTTTTTAAAAATTTTTTCTTACTTGAAAATTTTAAGTGGCTTTCCCATGTCTCCAGGACCTCTAAAAGCTTCAGTCTCCCATTTAAAACCCTCCACAATGGGCTTCCACCTTCTTTTTAATCTTTTGTAAAATAAGATTTAAGAAGAAATACATATTATATTACAATATATATTTATACTATAATTTTATTTTCCCATTCTTATACTCTTCATTCCAGTCAAACCATCCTGACAGCTGTTCCTCAGAGACATCTCACCTCTGTGAATTTGCCCAAGTAGACGCTTACATTTAAAATTCTCACTTTGCACTCCCACAAACCATAGCTTCCTTTAAATCATCATGGCTTGCCACCTTCTACATAAGGTGGCACCGTGAATAGAATGTTAGATCTAGAGTCAGAAAGATCTGAATTCAAATCTGAGCTAGACATTTAGTGGCTATGTGACTTTAAGCAAGTCTCTGTCTGCCTCAGCTTCCTCAATTCTGAAATGATGAGCATAAAAGCACTCACTTCCAGGGTTGCTGTGAGGATGAAATGAGATAATATTTGTAAAGTGCTTACCACTATATCTGGCACATAGTAGGTTCTTAAATTAACACGTGTCCTCTCCCTCCATTGTTTTTGTTTATGAGTCTGCTGCATTTAAATCCTTTTAAATAAAAGCCACACTGGATGTCAATATTGGACACCGAGTCATCATGCAGGAAGCAGGTATCTTGTTGCCTGTGTTTGGGGAAATCTGCTCATGAGCTATACCAGAGCTTTATTTTGGAGATGAGCCTAGATTAACTCCAGAAGGAGTCAATGAGCCAAAGATTTAGATCATTTAAGTAATTTATTTGAAGGAGAAAAAGGCCACCCGAACACCGAGGATGGGCTGATCCACATTGATCTGGCAATGCTTCATAACTCATTCTGAGTACATCACTAAGCAAACAGTTTGTAAAAGAAACTTCACATGGAACAGCTGGTGAATGTTCGTCAAAATTCATAAAGCCATCTACACAATAGATAATGACGGCGATTCGGCAAGAAAAATACAACATCAATATTCTCTACTTAGTGAGTTTCCAACTACAATGTGAACAATTTAAGACATTTTTTATAGATGAAAAAAAAACCTACTCTAGTCTCATTTGTTTGAATTGTGCCTAAATTAAGAGGAAATAGACTCTGATCGAGGGCTTGGGGGTGTCTCCTATAAGTATGTGAATTTTAATGCAAGGATTTGATGATAACTATGAATGGCTTCTCAAAGACACATGAAGCTTCTTTCTTGTTTGGGGTTTTGTTCTAGAGAGGTATAGTCACTAAATAAGAATTTTCATTTAAATACAGCTTTGAAATATTATATTGCTTTCTCTTTCTCTAAGAGATGTCTGCTAAATTATTTTTAGTGGGGGGAAATCTTAAGTTTAATTGTTTTATTCTGACAATACTTACTGAGTTATACTTTGATATATGTTGTTTTAAGCCATAGGATGAGACAGGGTTGTGGCAAATCATCTGATTTAGGATTAGAAGATTTTCAAGAAAAGACCTCCTGGCCAATGGTAACTTTGGTTAGAAAGACATGAAGACACATGATCAGTGCAGCAACTTAGCTATCAGATTGTCCTAAGAAAGTGGCATTATTCTAAAGAATAGATTTGCAATTTTGATTTCAAATTGTGTAGTCCTTGTTAATGCAAGGAAATGTCTACTGCTTTGTTGCACATAGAAGCATAATATGGTTTGGTTGGTTTTATTTTGTTTTTTTCTTTTTGGAAACTTCTAAATGTGTTATAAGAGACTGTCACTTTTAAAGCAAAAGTTCTCAGTGGGTCCATCCACACAAGAGATATATGGGCTGACAAATTGATCAATTCAAAGAAAAATATGTTCACTGAACTGTATGCATGAGCTCCTAGGAGGGTTAATAGTTATTGACAAAGGCTCCTGAGTGCAGTTTACAATATCTGTCTTCACCACCCTCAGTGACTGTTCAATTTTAGCCTTGTTTAATTCGATCCCAAAGATTTCAGCAGCCACTCTATGAAATCTTAGGAAGACCGAGTCTGCTGCCATGGCTGAGACAAAGTAGCTACTGAAACCATTTTCCTGGCAAAACCAGGTGTTTACCAGGTTTTACTGTGCTCGTGTGCTCCAAATCAATTTTACGACCCACCAAGACCACCAGTGGCTGGGTTTGGGATTCTTCATTAACTTTGTTCTCAAAATTTTGGTAATTTGTAGTACTGTACACAGGGTCTCCCTATACTCCACAGATATATTTATCCAACATCTCATTTTGGATTGTTTGCCCTCTCATTTCCTAAAATTGCAGAAGAATATTCAAGTTTTCCTGGTAATGTTATCTTTCTCAAAAATAAATTTAGCACTAAGGATGAGGTTAAGGAGAATTATTCTTTATCCCAGTGATTGTATTAATGCTTCCCAGAACCTGCCTTTCTTATATTTTAAATCATAATCCAGATATCCAAATCTTAATCTCAAATGTCATTTTATTAATCAACTCTTCATTTCCCACATCTTTTTTTCTTTTCTGAATCCATTGCCTTTGATAGGCAGCCAGGGATGAAAATACCACCCGAGTCCTTAACTTTTCCATCCCTGAGGAAGACCCAGTAATCTCCTCCATTACTTTCTCTGGCAGTATCTTTTTGTGCTTGAGTAATTATAAAAGGTCAGGAGTGGATGGTAATCATCTGCTGGATTTTGGATATGTCTCTGTCACATAGACTGTTTTATTGTTATTTCATGATCACATTCTCACTTTTAGATAACCTCTCTGCCCTTTGAGATGACCAGAAGGTTATCTGTGTTCTATGATAGTGACAACAATATCCCCGAGCAGAATATCTTATGCTTCAGCTGAAGTAAAAAAGCAGGAGTAGCAGTTCTGATCTCAGATCAAGCAAAAGCAAAAATAAATCTAATTAAAAGAGATAAAAAAGGAAACTACATCTTGCTAAAGGATATCACAGATAATTAAGTAATATCAATACTAAACATATAAGCATCAAGTAGTATAGCACCTAAATTCTTAGAGGAGAAGTTAAGTGAGTTGCAAGAAGATAGATAGCAAAACTTTACTGTAAGGGGATCTCAATCTCCCTCTATCAGAACTAGATAAATCTAACCACAAAATAAATAAATAAGAAGTTAGGGAGGTGAATAAAATTTAAAATTTAAAAGTTAGGTAAGAGATAGATCTTTAGAGAAAATTGAATGAACAGAGAAAGGAATATATCTTTTTCTCAGTGATACCTATACAAAAATTAACCATGTATTAGAGAATAAGAAATAATAAGAAGGCTGATTTCAGAAAAACCTGGAAAGAATAACATTGAGTAAAGTGAGCAGAGAATATTGTACAGTAATAGCAAAATTATAATGATCAACTATGATAAACTTAACTCTTCTCAGCAATATAATCCAAAACAACTCCAATAGATTTGGGATGGAAAATGGCATCTGCATACAAAAGGAGATTGACTTTGGATTGAAATATACTATTTTCACCTTTTTAAAAAACAATAATAGCCCTGAAGAGTGTGCAAGACACTTTACAAATATTGCTTCATTTGATCCTTACAATAATGTTGTGAGGGAAGGGCTATTAGCATCTTAATTTTACAGAAGAGGAAACTGAGGCAGATTGCTACTAAAGTGACTTTTTCAGAACCACAAATATCTTAGGAGACTTTATTCTTAGAACTTCCTGCCTCTAGATGTTTCACTCTGAGACCTTTGTAAGCTAATGTTAATAGATGACCTGAAAAAATGTTCAATGATCAACAATGAGAGACATGGAGTGTTTGATAGAAAGCAGAATGTGGATCTGAAGTCACAAGATGTGAGTTCAAATTTTGACTTTCCTACTCATAATTTGTATGGCTTGGTACATGTCAACTTCACCTTTTGGAATCTCAAGTTTCTCATATGCAAAATCTATTAACAATTATTTAATAAGCTTGGGAGTACAAGGAAAAAGTGAAAACAACTCCTTGTTGTGCAGTGAATAGAGCAATGGATCTGGAGTCAAGAACAAATTTAAATCTAACTGCAGACACTTATTTGCTATGTGACCTGGGCAAGTCACTTAATCTCTGTCTTGGTTTTCTCACTGTAAAGTTAGGGATAATAACTTCTCAGGGTTATGAGGATAAAATGAGTTAATATTTACAAAGTACTTTCCAGATCTTAAAGAGTTACATAAATGTGAGTTATTATTAGTGTTGTTGTTATTATTATTTTTACATTTTAATGTAATTTAATTGTAATTTACATTTTAATTGAGGAAAAATATATAGACAAGATATACCCACAATAGATGAGAAACACTCTTAAAGGGATGACTGGGAAATGAAGGTTGGATTAGATCAATATTTCTTAATATAGGCATCTTGAAATTATTTTTGAAAATTGTAATTTTATTTTAATCACTTTTTTTCTAATCTTATTCATTTAAAAGCATTTTCTTAGAGAGGTCACCAGATTTTACCAGACTCACACAGGGATCCATGACATGAAAAAGTTAAGAATATTTAGATTAGATAATAAAAAAGTTCTCTTCTAGTTTTAAATCTCTCTTCTTCCAAATTTGCCATTCACCCTTCTCACTACAAGGTAAACCATGTAGCATCATATTCATGACTTAGCAGTTCTTCAGATTGGGCCCCTGAGAGAACTAATTTAAATTTATTACAATGAATCAAACTGGATGTTTTATTCAAATCACCTAATACTATTAACAACAAGAAGTGGATAGTGACACTAATATTAATATAAGTCAAATATTCTCCCATGAGCATCCTAACAAAGTACACAGACTCCTGAAGGAAAAATAAAGAATTCTCCTAGGAGGACTAATTATTTTGCTTGGGTAATGGGTATTTCTTAGAAGTTAATGGCCATGTGCTGGATGTGTGGACCAGCAGGGGTGTTCTATTGGTGTTCCCACCAGCAATGTCCTAATGAGTTTTGATGTCACCCAGTGACTGGAAGATAAAGTAGTTAATCTGAAACTCAGACTAAGATTCCCTTGACAATGGATAGAATTAAAATTGGCTTTCTCACCTTTTGTCTTATCTTCATCACTTCTGCTGTAAGATAATAATATTAATAATGCTCTAAGAAGCAGTAGAATGTTACGATGATTGGGATGGAACCCAATCCACCTTACATGTTACCATACCTTGAATGCCCATTGTTATCCTTATGTTCACACAAGGCTCAGCTTAGAAATGCTTCATTTTTGGAACTTCCCCTGGGGTTCTGGTTTGTTAGAACTGTTTCCCTTCTATCCTAGTATTCTCTTTGAGAACAGAGACTGGTTTATTTTTCATTGTGCTTCAATTCTTAACATTATAGGAAAACCAGACTAATAATTTCTTGGGTATAAAGAATGCACAGAGAGGAAGCATCCTCTACTGATTCAGGCTAGCACTTGCTGTTTAACTTAATAATCATAGAGAATTGTCTGGAGCATACCTGAGGGGTTAAGTGACTTTGCCTGTGATTATGTATCAGAGGCAAGATTTGAATTCAACTTTTTCAGATTTTGAGTTGGCTCTCTGTGCACTGTTACACTGACTCACATAGTAAACATTTAGCAAAACTTTATTAAAGAAATAAAAGAATTAAAAAAATTAATAAATGAGTAAATCTGTCACTTGGAAGGTTTGGATTGAGGTCTTAACCAAAGAACATTGCCTGAAAAAAAAATGCCTACATAAAATAAAGCCTATCAAGGCATAGCATGTGCCTGATCTAAATGCTATATCTCCCTCAGTATTTAATACAGGTCTGCATATAGTTAGTGCTTTAATGTTGTTAAGTTGATAAAACAGTTGGAAGTGTGTTTGAGTATCTAGGTATTATTTTCCCAGTGCATCTTTTTTCCTAAAGTACTCTCTACATACTGATGTATGATCCAGAGTTTACTAGTGTCAAAAGCAATAACCAAAATGGTCCCACTTATCTTAAAATATTGGAAATCCAACAATCTCAATGATTTATGCCATGAGATATGATAGGGTTGGAAAATGAAATCTGGAAGATAAAAGTTACAGTAGAAATGTTTTATGTGATAGCAATTTTGGAATTGGCATTGATCTAACCCCTCTTGCACTAAGAAACAATTCTGTTCACCCATGAGTGACCAGCCAATAAAAGTGCTGGGTCACAATGGTCTGTCCCTTTGTCCTGTCAACTCTGCTGTAATTCACCAGCAAAGTGACCACTTAGATTACCTGTTATCATCGTTACACAGTGGTAGCCCCTGAAGGAAAAAATATTTTCAAGAGAAAATATAGTCTCATTTCCCTTATGCTTCATTTTCTGATAGTTCTTACAAGGTAACTTGTAAGGGCATTCCATGACACATTGGTCAAGAAACCAGAGATCATTATGGAACATGAAATCCTTTGTTTTTCAGAGACTCTTTAAAACACACCAATCTTTTCTTTTTTAATTCTCTAGAATACAATGTTCATCCCACAGGTTTTTCATGACCATTTTCACTGCAAAGCTCTCTATGTTCTGTTCCACTCCCATCCCATCCTTCCATGGGGCACACATCAACCTGTGACCACATACTCTTCCAGAAACGAGTCTATCCAGGGCTAAAGATGGCAAGAGAGCAGATTGGTCCTCAGCCCTTCAGTTTTTAATCTTCTTGCTAAGTCATGGTGAAGGACACCATCTTGGGATCATTAGACATCTCTAGCCCTCTCTGTCCCTAACATGATTTTTAATTTCTGGATAATCTTAACAACTCTCTAATCTCTTGAGATTGCTGGATTTGAGAGTTCATTTATTATCAAAACTTAACATATTATGAATCAGAATAAGAACACTGGGTCTGGTCATTCACTGCCAAAGAGACCTTGAAGGTTTTAAGAAAATACTGCTCTTTAAAGCATTAGACTAATATGCAGAATGGGATTCACATCTGTGGACATAGTCATTATGGGAATTTATTCTTGTTTTGCTTAACTCTGCTCATTTATTACATGCTTTTTGTGTCTGTTCTTTTTACAGTGATAAATAGAGGTAAGAGGGACAAAAAATTAAATATTTGATAATTACAAAAGATAAAATTTAGTTTAAAAAGTTCTTTAAAACTTAATATGCCTACCTTTTCTACCTTTTAAACAACTATAAACATGATCTGTGTTTATAGGCCTAAACTATTGAGTATTAACTCAGTATCAATTTTTTTAACTGTATTTTTAACTTTCAACAATGGACACAAGGTAGGCTGAATCTACTGAATAAATATATATAATTTTACTTGGATAAGAAGGGATACTAAATAAAGTATGACACACAGATATAGACTTTCAGGGAAATTTCTAGATCAATAATAACAATCATACGTGTTCATCAAAAATGGCTTCTATGAATTGAGAAAATAATAATGGCAATTTCAAATTGAAATGAAAGAGAAGGTCACAAAAGACCTGGTTTTCTGATGATTAACCTTATAGGAAAAAAAAATGGGAGCTCAAGAAATTATGACAGAGTGAGATCCCATGCTAGAATACTCATTCTTCTTTCCTCTTAAGAAAGGGAAACTACATTAGACTTCTTGTATATCAAGAACAAGTTAAAGGACTGTTTTTCAAAAAATAAGTTTTTTGTTTTTTTTTTTTAATTAAGGATGGTCCCATCAATTAACAACAGAAAATAATATACTCCTCCCAAGCACATAGCTCATAGTTCATTGGTATTCCCCTTTTCCTGAGACCTATTATTCTGGTTGGAGCCAAGAGAAGCAAGGATGGAGTGTTCTGGTCACATCCTTAATAAATAGAAGTTGACTGTGTCAGATAAGATTATGAAATAATTATGAAATTCATAAAACTACCATGTATGACCCAGAAGGCAGGTTCCTGAAAATTTAGCTGTTGACTACTATTAGTTAGCTACAGTGAGTAATTAAATTATTTTCAAATAGGTATTTCATTAAAAAAATATTCCTAGGGGGCAGCTAGGTGGTGCAGTGGATAGAGAACCAGCCTTGAATTCAGGAGGACCCGAGTTCAAATCTGGTCTCAGACACTTAACACTTCCTGGCTGTGTGACCCTGGGCAAGTCACTTAACCCCAGCCTCAGGGAAAAAAAAAAATTATTCCTGGAAATTTACCTAGTCCAGTTTGGAACTTACCTCAACATATTCCTCTATACTTCATAGTTGAGAAATGTGAGGTCAAAATGACCAACTGACTGTCCATGGTTACACAGGTAGGGATACATATTTGTGGACATACCCAATAGAAGAATTTATTTTGTTTTGCTTATCTATGCTTATTTAATACATGGTTTTGTGATTATTTTTTTCTTTTTTCATAGTAACTGGGAAGATGAGAGAAAAAAAATCAATGTTTAATAATCTTAAAAAATTAATTTAAAAAATAAAAATATTCCTTTCTAAAACATTATGCTCACATTTCTTAACCCTAAAAAAGCTGCTAATATTACTTGTGTTTTTAGGCCAAATTTGTTAAGGGCCAGTTCTGTCTTTGATAATATCTAATGGGCTTAGCCAAAATTATTCAAGGCATTAATGAGACTGGACCTAAGTTCCCATGACTCCTGGTTTAGTATTCAATGGTAAATGCTCCTGAAGGTGATTTACATAAATAAATGTAGACTACAAAGTAGGCCCAAAGGATCTGAATTTAGTTCTCACCTCTGATACTCATCTCAGGGATGTTGGGCAAATTATTTTACCTTTTTTGCCCTTAGTTTTCTTACTTTATGGCCTCTGAAGCTCCTTCTTGATTCTAGAGGTACCCTCATCCTAAATAAAAATCAAATATTAGGTGATATTATCTTGGCAAAATCTAGTGAATGATGAGCTCTGATGGATTTGCCATATTTCCTTGTTGAAATTTCTCCAAAGAGGGTGGTTTAGGAAAAAATTATGAAACGACTTTTCAAGCTTCTCCAGAAGGGTTTTGTTAAAACAACCAGAGAAAAACAGTGACACCTTCTGTTTGCAAAGAGAAGTCCAGCCACAAAAACATGTTAGTCTGGTGATTTTTTGAAAGAACTCAAGTTCAACAGGGACCTCGTGGGATTTATTCTCCTGTCCTTAAAGCCACCTGGTGCCGGGGGCTTGGGATTCTCCATCATCATTATCAGACTAGTCACTTTGGTAGTGGTAAACTCTCTTTTGGATAAATTCTTGTGTCCTCTTTTGCCATCGTGTTAATTAGACCTTAGGTCGAAATTGAAAGGCAGCAGCTGTTCTCTAGCTAATGTTTCTCAATAAGGCATCTGATTTGTTTGGAACAGGGAAAGAGGCATTAGGCTGGTGCTAAGAGTGGATTTCATTTCTCACTCTCAAAGTAATGTCATGAGAAGCATAAATCAAAAGGGCATGGGATCAGAAATTTAGAACCAGAAGAGACCCAAGAAAACTCCTCATTGTAAAGATGAGGAAACTAAGGTGCAGAGAAGGAAAGTGATTTACCCATCTTCAGAGATGCTCATTTGCATTTCTCCTTTCTGCCAGATTTCAACCTCAGCAAGACATACAAGATCACTTCCGAAGGAGCTGATAGCTGACCTCCAAGGTCAATCAGCAAATTAGAGACAAATCAAGCATCATAATACCCGTACATCCTCAAGGTCCATGAGTGGGATCATGGAGCCCCCAAAGAAGAAGTTGAGTAAAAGTGAAATTTTGTGAGGTTCTTATGGATTTTCCTTCCTTAAAATAATAATATTGGTTATACTCAAAGCTGCCCTCATTCCATTCATTCATTTATTCAACAAATGTTTATAAAGCCACTATCCTAAATCAATAAGTACTTATGTGTCTATCATATGTCAGGCACTTTTCTAAGTGCTGGAGATATAAAGATAAATGTGATAAAGCTCCTCCCTTCAAGAAGTCTCCTCTCTAATGAAGGAGACAAATTCATTTATAAGGTTTTGCTTGCCTATACATATCTTCAAGGAATTTACATTCTAATGAAGAGGATGACATATAAGAGCATACTGAACAGCTACAAAAGGAACACCTATTGTTTGGAGTAGGAGTGGATTAATATCTAGGAAAAAATAGTTAAATTCTAGTCATCAAGTCAAGTCAAGCCAAGTGTTTGGTTTTTTTTTTTTTTTTTTTTTTTTTTTATGAGAAAGTGAGTATAAAAAACAAAGGGAGGTTTTAAAAAAGAAATCAGGGAGCACAATGGATGGAACTCTGGATATGAATTGTAAAGACCTTAGATCAACTTCTACTAGCTGTGTGATTCTGAGACTTCTTGTAGTCGCAACTTATTGATCTACAGAATGGGGTGATTATAGAATCATGTAAGCTGATGCCTTCACTAGGAGGAGACTTCTTGTTCAGATACTGAAGAAATGATTCTCAGTAATCTCAGATTGTATTAATTAGTCTAGGAGGAGGAAGCAGCACATAAGATGGATTGCAGGAGAGAAAGACTTCTGTTCTTCTGTCATTTCAGTCATATCCAATTCTTTGTGATCCTATTTGGGATTTCTTGGTGAAGATACTGGAGTGGTTTGTTATTTCCTTCTCCAACTCATCTTACATTTAAGGAAACTGAGGCAAAGAGTTAAATAACTTGCTCAGGATCACACAGCTAATCACTGTCTGAGGGCAGATCTGAAATCCTAAAGATGAATCTTCTTGACTCCAGACCCAGCACTCTATGGGAGGCCAATTAGGAAACTGCTCAAATTGTCCAATCTTTGGTGTAGTGCAGAGGTGCCAAATTTGTGAACTATGGTCACTCTCCATTTTCCCATCAGCAGTTTTATTTGGTTTCAACTCCATGAAACATTATGCTTTACTTCAGATTTGATGATCACTTCAAGTTTTATTATCAAGCATATTGATTTAGCTTTTGATACTTAATACCTTCCTTCTCAGCTCCCTCAGTTGCCTCTCCCTTCTGGGTGGAGAACTTAAGGGTAGATTATAAAAACCAAAAAAACAAAAGAAAAAAAAACTCCCAACTTCTTTAATGAGAGACCCAGAACTTTCAGAATTTTACAGGTAACTCCATTTTCCATCAGCAACTCTGTTTGGCTCTGACTCCATAAAACATCATTCCGCACCTCCTACCTGCTTCCATAATTAAGGAATTAAGGAATCTATTAAAAGTATAATGAATGGTTTGGAAGAAAGAGTGGAGTTGACAAGGGCTGGTAAGAGGCTGTAATAGCCTTTCTCCCCACCCTATATCCTTTTGAGCTTCCTTTTGTGTGTTGTTTCCCCCCACTGGATTATAAGTTCTTCAAGGGCAAGAACTGTATTTTCTTTTCTTATTGGTATCCCTAGCACTTAAGATGATGTCTGCACCATAGTAGAGATGCTTAATAAATGTTCATCAAATTGAATTGCAGGTCCCAATGCAGCATGCATGGAAATCTCATGAGTGTGGGCCAAATCAGAATGGCATGTAGGAAAATTTTAACAAATTAAATGAAAATATATTACAATGTAAGAAATGACAAGTTGTGGTTTTCTTAATTAATATTCAGCTAGGTGGTGCAGTGGCTAGAGCATCGGCCCAAGTCAGGAAGACCTGAATTCAAATCCACCCTCAGATACTTCCTAGCTGTGTGACCCTAAGTAAGGTATTTAACCCTTTTTGCCTTAGTTTCCTCATCTGCAAAAGGAGAGAGGGCTGGACTTGTTTTATAAAGCCTCTTCCAGCTCTAAATCTAAATGAGAAACCATTTGATTTAGTCAGTCATTCTAAAGGAACAGGAACCGAGGTCAGGAGCTTGTGGAACTGGAAAAGGAGGCTGCAGAATCTGCCCAGGAGAGGGGAAGGAGGGGCAGTCTGTTGAGCCTTGGTGGCATTGGGGGTGGTCACGGTAGAGTAGATAGGGAAGGGAGAAAATAGTAAACTATAATCCTGGAAACCTCATTTCCTTACTGGCTCCTGAAATTAAAAATTCAGAACAGGTTCCTTTTATCACTATTAAATTTTTTTAAAAAGATGATTTAAAGAAGGTTCCCTTTACAGCATTAAGAATATTAGTCTTCATGTACACAAATGTGCATACCTCATAAAATTACTGGGAGAAGAAAACAGAAGCTATGTCAATCTTCTTAGCTGCTTTGTCCTGACAATTATTGAGATGCTGAGCCTGTGCCCAAAATCCAATTTTTCTCTTGTCTTCCAGAATGATAGAGTCAGTGCAGCCTTGGAAGAAGAAAATAGAAAAGAGGGGGGAAAGGTGTTCTTCTCATCAGAATTTACATTCCCTACCAGAAAATAACATTTAGAAAAAAATGGAATAGAGATTGTAAGATACAAAGCTCTCTTTTAGTTGTTGCCAGGTGAATTGGACAAGGGATCAAGCTCCCAAATCCAGTAACTCACTGGGTCACCTTGAGTAAGGGACCTCTGAGTAAGTGGGGGTCTCAGTTTTTTCCTCCTATAACATGTCAGTAACAATATTTGCATTAGCTATCACACCGGCCCATGGGAAGAATCAAATGAATGAATGTGTATGAAAGGATAAAGCACAAGATAAAACAAGAGTCATTATCATTATTCTCATTATTATTTTGGATATTGCAACAGGATAGTCATCAAGTATAAACACCCAAATTTTGCAGGTTCCTATTGCAATTTTTAAAATAGTCATCTGGAACTTCTTTAGCATCATTCTAACTCAGTTGGCACTGATAGATGGCACACCTTCTAGGGTACAATTATTGCTGATATACCCCCTATGATAATCAAATGTAAATAGCTGAGTCATACCAGATAGGACCATCCCAGTGAGCTTATATGGATGAGCAAATGAATCTCTAAGCGAGTTGCCAATATATTCTTCTAGCAGAGGAGATCTAATCTAAGGAGGGAAATTGAAAACTGTACATTATCATCAAGAGAGACATATGTCCTCCCTTCTAGGACAAGCAATATTTTCAATCAGTTGAGAAAGAGACCAACCTTATTTCACCTTTTTTTTTTTTTTTAATTCCCTGTGTCTTTCTCTCAGGAAGAGCAGACATTGTCCAAAAATGGGGGTGAATAAGGTTTGAGCATTTAATTGCAAAGCCACCATCACCGTTTTCATGAATTGACTCCGTCTTCTCATCCATAAAATGAGGTGGTTAGACCAGATGATCTCAAAGGTCCCCTTTGGCTCTAACATTTTATATTCGTATAGCTCTATTGACTCTCTGTTCAGCAAAGCATCAGGAAAAGATCTTAGAAGGCGCTGATGAATGTTACAGAGCATAACGAATTGAGCCCAGCCCTCAGAGGAAAAAGCCAGTGTGCTAAACATGAGAAGTACCATGCTGGGGCAGACCTATGATCCATCCAGCCCAACCATCTCTTCCAGACATTGAAGCCAATCAATGGTTTATGAATGAATGCACACCAAAACATGCTTTACTTCTCTTAATACTACATAATGAATTTGTCTTTCTTGAATTCAGCTAAGTCATTCTGAAACTATTTATATTTTCAGCTTAATTTACTTTTCATTTTCCATCAAAAATTCTATTTCTTTCAAGCTTCAACTGATTCTCCCTAGTTCTAAAGCATCATATTTGAATCTGATTCTTACAATTTGAATATCTGTCCACAGCCTGATTTCTTTCAGTTACAGACCTTCAAGATACTCTTCTACTTTTATTAATGATCTTGGTTTTTGTCAACTTAAATTTTCCTTTCTCCCACTTCTCCCACATCACCACGGGGTGATAACTAAGTTATGTACAATATACAATTTTTATTATACCCCAATCTAAAATGCCTCAATTTCCATTCTATTGCACTTCAGCTATTCAACATTACAGCCTGGTCCCAAATAGGTACAAATACCGAATCCTCTAAAATCATTGTTTTATCAAATTCTCACTATATTTCCATCAGGCTGGAATCAATTGCCATATTTTACATAATTATAATTTCAAACAGTGTGAATTTGAATATATGCAACCACTTTAGGGGACTCATTATTCACATTAAGGTACCTATTTGGATTGCTGTGTATTTGATATTATGAAAAATTGAAACTCTCTAAGGTCTGACTCAGAATGCTTCTTCTCAAATTATAAGCTCCTTACTGTCATTACTCACATACCTCTCCTCCTCTGAATCTACTCATCGCTTGTCATGATTCCTGGTCCTTCACTCCATCTGTTTTCTCAGTCCTTCAGTCTCCCTGTGCCTTTATTTTTATCTCTATCTTCCCTGGATGCTCTGATCAGCTATTTCAAAGATGTTTTCTCTGATACTCTAGAGTCTGCCTCTTTGATCTTTACTCATGTCTGTTTATTGCTCTGGTCTTCATATACATGGCTAATGTCCATGTACTTACTCTATTCCTAACACACAGTGCCTTATCTACCATCTTTCTTCCTTTTCATTGGATGTGCCTTTATCCAAGAACATCTTTTTATTTACATTTCTAATTTTTAGAATCTCTAATTTCCTTTAAGGTTAAACTCAAGTTCTACCTTCTATCAGTCAGGCAGATAATCAACAAGCATTAATTAAGTGCCTACTATATGCCAGGAAAAAGATCTAGTAATGCAAGTGTTTTACTCCCTTAGTCAAAAACTTCCCGAAACACTCCATTTCCTACCATGTAAAGTCCAAATTCTTTAAGAATTCAAAGACTTCTACAACAATTTCTCAAGCATATTTCAAGTCTCATCGTCCCTCTACTCTCCATTATAAGCTCAATTCTAAAGATAATCAAGACTTTCCATGATTCTCTGAACCTGGATTGTTCTGACTCCATGCCTTGGCTCATGCTATTTACTGTCCCTATGTGATCATTTATCAAAATCTATGTCATCCTTCGAAATCAAGCTCATGTCATTTATTCTATTTTTCTCCCCAGATCTTAAACTACAGAAGTAACTTCCCTGTCTCTGCCCTCCTAGAATACTTAGTCTTTAACCCACATATGGCTCTTGTCATTGACCACTATGTTGTAGTTGCTTGTTTACACATGCTATCCTTCCTAAATTGAAAGTCAAAGACTAGTACTTTTATTACTTGCAGTACCTTGAAGGAGATCAATAAATAATTTTCAGCTGAATGGTGTTCACTTTATTCATATCTTTCCTTGACAACCATCTCCCACCTTAGGCTATAATGCCTCAAGTCTGAAACTCAAAGATTAAGCTTGTTTCATCCACACTCTTTATAGCGGTGTGCTCTGTTCCTAACCTTAGTAATACAAACTTTTTTGTTGTTGTTGTTTATTGACCCCGGCCATTTGCATTGCATTTTTTTTTTTAATATTTTGAGGTAGGAAATGCAGGTCCCTCTATAGCTCTTCCTGCTAACATTACATTTTGAATGGTTTGTAGTGATTCTTCACTTATGCAGAGATAACATCCAGCAATGTTAACTATCTAGAATACAGCAAAGGAAGCAGAAAAAAGCCTTCAAATGGTCAAAATGGATTTCACAAAGTCCAAGCAGTTCACTTATAGAAGAGTCCTTCAGCTCCTTTCTCAGGATCTACTACCTCTTACTTTAGACACAATGCTAATGAGCTTAGTTTATCTGGTCTATGGTCAGTATAGGAATTTTAAGATGAATTTATACTGAAAAGAAATGAAAATTTAAAAAGTAACAATCTAATATCAAGAGAATCTTTTAAAAGAACTAATTAAGAATAAGAGGCAGAATAGGTGGCTCAGGGAATAGAATACTGGGCCTGGAATCAGGAAAATTTTAGTCCAATAAGAGCTATGTGACCCTGGGGGCAAGTCATATAAATCACACACACACACACACACACACACACACACACACACACACACACACCCTTTGCCTCCAACATCTTTGTCCAGAAAACCCCATGGATAGTCTTGGTGTTCTGTGATCTATACGATCTGGACATGACTGAACAAAAAAATAACAATAAAGCATAACAGCTTGGGGTCTTTCAGATGTCTACGCAAAACTAAAACAAAAACAAAACAAAACAAAAAAACTGACCTGTCCCTAAAAGCATTCATTTTGATGACCTGAAGTTACCAAGGAAAAGTTCCATTTTGGTCCTCATGTTCCATTTTCTAAAGGTAGTGAAATGTGTCAGGCAAGTTAGAAAGATTTCCATCAGATGAGATTGACATGTGGGTCTGAGAATTAATAGCTTCAAAAGGAAAAAGGGAGATCTGGACCTGATAGAAACGAAAGAGAGAGAGAGAAAGACAGAGAGAGAGAGAGAGAGAGAGAGAGAGAGAGAGAGAGAGAGAGAGAGAGAGAGAGAGAGAGAGAGAGAGAGAGAAATAGACAGAGACACAGAGAAACTAACAGAGACAGAAAGACAGAGACAGAGAGAGACAAACACAGAGAGACAGAGACAGAGGAAAAGAGAAGTCGAGAGGAAAGAAAAAAAAAGGAAAGGGAAGGAAAGGAAATGAAAAAGGAAAAGAAAAAGGAAAGGAAAGGAAAGGAAAAAGGAAAGGAAAAAGGAAAGGAAAGGAAAGGAAAAAGGAAAGGAAAAAGGAAAGGAAAAAGGAAAGGAAAAAGGAAAGGAAAAAGGAAAGGAAAAAAGAA